>NC_136489.1:76080820-76428320 GCF_053919585.1 Euprymna scolopes | reverse complement strand
TTTCATAGTATATCCCATCTTTGAAAATATATACACTATGCATCTGCTTTTAATTTTGATATCGTTCGTTAAAATGGTATCGCTCGCTGTAAGTAACTCTTCAACGTTTTATTTATAAAAATAGGTCTTTGATGATGGCAATCATAAAGATAATATTTCTAACCAATATATAGAATTAAACAAGAACAACCCAAATTATACGGCCATCAAGGTATCGTCTTTATTACAATCCTCTCTTCAGTATGAAAAAAATGATACTCTTACATCCTATAAATATACTCCTTCGTTCTTTATAGCCAACTAAATTCTTGTTCGAAGCGACCGCAACTTTAGATCATATAGTCTTTATTTATGTAAAACATTTTTCGAACTATTGCTTTCTATCAGAGAGGAGTTGATCTTATGAGAATGCGTATTATATTTTTTTCACCAAAACCTCACACGTAATAATTCAACGGAATGCTGTCTCGTGAGTATGGGACCTAAAAGTTCGCTCAAGCTTTTCTGCAATCTAACACTGGGATTTTAAACATTTATTGCTTGGTGCCGAATTTAGTTGGATGACATAGCTACTTCCGACAGCTACATTTTCTTTCAAAGGTTGGGCATGCTTTGAAGGGTCCCGACATAGGCAAATGCTTTGACTATAAAGCACTGTTTTCAAAAATGAGGAAGAACCGAAAACTATGACTTTTGCCTGAAACTTTGTGTGCATAACAGTTAAGAATTCAGAGGAGTCCGCACATACCCACCTACCGTTTCTTTGTTTGACATTTTGATATTGATAGAAAACAAAACAATGCAAATACTGGTTAGTTCATTTAAAAGTATTACAGGTGTTCAACGAGAATTTGGATGTTTGTTGACATGTACTGACTTCGCTTAAAAACGTATGATTTGTACCGGATTTATCGATGAACTGTGTTTTTCTTTCTTCTTCCGTTCAAACAGTTGAAGATAGTTGGCAAAATAGCGTGATGGTATCCCTTGATATTTGTCGATCATGCCTTCTATTCTTCTGAAAGAATCTCAGGATTTTTTATTTACTACGAACGTTAGCAATGCTGTTTACGCTTCCCCCTGGTTAATTCAGCACAATTGTTCTTATTTGGCGCGTTTCCAACTTTGCGAACATAAAGTCTGGCGACTCCTGGATATTTTGCAATTTTGGAATTGCTGCAGTAAACTTTTAAAGGTGCTATTGCAGCGGTTTTTGTTTTAAATTTCATTACATATAGTAGTAGGTGGTATGTTAGCTATAGAACGTCAACAAATATTATTAGTATATACTTATTTCAAATGACAAAACATAAGTGCCGTCAAATACCGTAGTCAACCTGTATAATGATTACTGCGTTGATTAGCATATAATTTAGTTTGTTTATTTCTCATCTGTCTCTGCCTCTGTCTTTCTCTTTATATATATATATATATATATATATATATATATATATATATATATATATATATATATATATATATATATATATATATATCCAAAACCTGGCCTTGATAAAGAGGAAACTGAAACTGCTGCTATGGTTTCGAATCCTCTGGAATAACAGCAAGTAAAGTCTTCATTCTAAATATCTCATATGTAATATCTCCCCTCTTTGAGAAACAGGATACGATTATTGGCACCTCCAGTATAAAATAATCTTTCTGCATTATGACATTTACTTTATGTATGGAAACATAGAGGGGGAGAAATACCATTTTAGAAATATCAGGAATCAAGCCCCCTCTTGCCGTTAGTTTTCGTAATTTTAAACTATAGCAGCAAGTTTTAGACCCTCCCTTCATCAAGGCCAGATGTTTGGGGGAAATATCTGATATATTATAATCCATATGAAAACCTAGCAAATAAATGACTATGATAAGAGCATTGCTAATGGCGCAGTATGTTTTCACACTCAGAAAATTATTTAAAATCACTACTATTATAAGTTTTGTGGGGTGATGATTACTAAAACAAAGTTAAATGTCTAGTCTACAATAGTTTTAAAGCAATGAATTAATTATGGTTTTAAAAATTGAGAAATCACGTTTCTATATTAAGGTAACGTAACATACACACCTGTTTTATAGCTACCTTTGTAAGGGTACCTTTTTTAGGGGTGATATTAATTGGGTAAGTGGGGACTATAATACTAACGCAAACACTACTTTAACAAAACTTGCTTTTTATAGTTTTCGGATTTGCAGCAATCGCATATAAACTTTCATGCAAATATGCATTTTCCCAAGTAGTAAGTATTTATGTAATAAGAGTTGGATACTGTTATACGCGCATAGCATACACCCCAAAACAGTGCCATAAAGGGGTGCTCATTTTTCCGGTAATTAAATAAAGTACATTGATCCCTTAGTTTTTTTAAAATAATTTCTATATATATTTAGAGCTACTCGTTTCTAGGAATATAAAATGTTATTTTCGTTTTCAACACCATCGAAAATTATAATAGTTGTAATTTTACAAGATTTTTAAAGGGTGGAAACACACTAAGCCTTTAACAAAAATAATTTAATCGCGCTGTATCGGGATAATTCTCTAAATCTGAAAGATTAAGGACACATGTCACATAACCCACTACACAACTAAGGCAATTAGCTTTCCAACGGACTTTCATTTGTTAAATTCTGGTCATAAGTGCTTCAGATTCCGACCTTATGTAATTGATAAAACGACATATATATATATATGTATATATATATACATATATATATATATATATATATATATATATAAACATATCCATGTATGTGTATGTTTAAATAATGGAATAAATTTAATTTTTTCAAGGGGAGAATTATCCAAAAAGTACAAAAGTCAACAATATTGTTTAAGAGCATTTTTAGAAGTAGATAAGAATATAAAATAAGGTATATGAACTATACATTAATATATATATATATATATATATATATGTATATATATATATATATATATATATATATATATATATATATATATTCAGTCATTTAACAAGGGTACACATTTATTTAGACGGCTTAGATAAGTGAAGACTCTATATGGTATGATATTTCGAAGCTATATGCTTCTTATCAATAGTAGGGGAGGTTCTAGGTAAGATTTTGGGATGCGACGTCTAACAATATTTTAATCAGGAGCAACATATATTGTTAAAAAATTTTGGGGAAGATTAATGTAGTTACTATGATATAGGAGGAGTGGGATTTGCCTTATGTAATCGATGTATGTGTATATATATATATAGCTTATTTTCATAGTATGTTAAACGTATGTTTGGAGAGTGTATGTTAAAATTCTCAAGGGGATATGCGGTAGTTTAAGTTTAGAAAAACATGGCAGTTAATCCTATGTCTGTGTATGCTGTATGTGTTACAGTCTGAAAGCTAACTGTATGTTATTATGATTAGTATTGGAGGGGGATTTATGCGAGAGGTACAATTATATAGGGTGCATTGTACTAGGGTTTGGATTGTATGAGCTAAAGATAAATCGAAAGCGGAGTAGGGTGTAACACATGCAAAAAGATGCATATGGTAGTTTGTAATAGATATATAAGAATTATAGAGAATAGTTATTAGTGTTGCGCATTTATTAAATATACGAGAGTAAAAATAAAATATGTGAACATGCTGATGATAAACAAAATAACAAAATAAAAAGAGGACGTAAACAAGACAGAATTATTGGGGGTGTAAGGAGTCAACTTGCGAAAATGAAGAAGTTAAAATTAATGTACGTAATAAAAATGCATAAAAATGTATTAAATAAAATAAAAGTCCAATAGACAGACATCCATCTAGTGGGAGAAGTTTCTTTATACCATAGGGCCGTGGTCTGATGAGTTTCTGTTTTTAATGCAAAACAAATGGCGAAAAATAATTTTAGACGGATCAAAACAGGCGAGTATATGTTGTATTGTGGGGAGATGAATTCTTCATCCAACTAAAATATTGGTTCAGAAAAACGCGTTATTTTTGTTTGTTTAAAATGTTGCGGGTGTTTAAATACTTGTCTTTATCATATCATGAAGAACACATTATGTCTCTTTTTATAAATATAAATGAAATGTGTACGCTTATTGAATTTAAGGCTGCAATTACTTCCTTCTGTTTTTTTTTATCGGGCATATACCCCATATGTTTTTGGCACCATTACCCTCTACTCAACTTTCCGTTTATTATTTCGCTTACACTTTTTATACCCTACTATGCACTTTATTATAAATCACTCCCTCCAACATAACATACAGGAACCTACATGCCGTTTCATCCTCCAACTACTACATATCCTCCCACCACTACATATGATAACCTTTACATTATAATCTACGAAACACTACATAGAAAAAACTTACATTTCGTTTAAGCATTGTTATTATGTAAGGCACCCGCTCAAAAACTGTAAAAACCTAGTAAATAAACTGCCTATAATTTGTAAATCCCCTTCGCTCCTACAACACATATGCACATATGTTTTATTGAGCAACTTCTTCCAGCCAACCTACTCATGTAAACTGTTGAGAATTTTTAAAAAATACTGTCCATATACGTTTAAATTACAGTTGCAATATATCCATTACATAATGCAAACTAAAATCCTCCTATATCACAGGAACCCTAATTAGGAAGCTAATTAGCTACCCAAACAACCTGAACAATCCATTTCGTTTCTAATTAAACTATCGCTAGACGTCGCATCCATATCATATTACTAAGCACATTCTCCTCTCTTCTGATAAGAAGAATATGGTTTCGAAATACCATGACATGAGATTCACACTTACCCAACACTCCTTAATAAATATATACACAGATTAAATAAATTAATGCATTAGTATATATTTATATTAATTTTTTCTATGCTTGTTTACACCCACACGTACACACACACACACATTATATATATATATATATATATATATATATATATATATATATATATATATATATATATATATATATATATATATATGGGGGCTTGGTGTGTGTACTTGGGGCCAAATTTAATATTGAAATGATCATATCTTTTGTTCTATTGGACGAAACTACAGGAACATTTTTAGGTTTTTAAAGATTACAACATTATTCTATGCTTAACAATTTATTACAATTGGTAGGAAAAATATTATATATTCAAACCAATGAAATATGCCCATATTTACGTGAATGTGGATATATAGTATCATGCTGAACCACCGTTATGTTTTGCTGCTTTAGTGTGTTTCTTTACTTAGTTTTTTTTCTGTTTCCTCTCTTATGGCCTTGCCAGGCCATTAATACTAACAGGTAGAATCGCTGTTGTACGATACCTGAAAAGGGGTCAACAAATGTTTCACGCCTATTATGTTTCATTGTCAGCAGATTAGATAAATCGCCCAATTTTTTATCTGTCTTCTTTCCTGCTCCAGTTGCGAGCCCATCGCGAAAAGCTCCACATGTTTCCCTGCAACGACAAAAAAAAAACACAATGCACTATATTTTTTTCTATACAATTGAGAAAATACTATTGATTTTATATTTGTTCATGTAATTACTTCTATAAATATTTAAATGCAAAATCATAGGTTATTGTTCAAGTAAGCTTTAAAAGAAACGTTCATTTTGAATTCACATGTTCCATATCAAAGCACCTACTAGAGAGTTTATATGGTGAGTCTATCTATGTGTGCGGATATAATGACTTGAATTCTACTACAGAATGCAAAAGTTCATTACTATAGTTCAATGTTGCTCTAAACAGAAATATTGATTTCGAACGCGCCCCTGTTATATGAAAAACCCTAATGTTAATTTGCCGCGCATTTCTAAGTGTGCGGTTATAACACTACTGTCATGAACTTGTGACGTTAGGTGTAAACTCTAATTAAATCACTTGTTTTTTGTTTCCTCGGAACCTTTCCGATTATCGATTATCAATACTCATCTAAGACATTCCGATGCAAAATCGATCAAACAACTCTGCAAGAAATATCTTATTATTTTAAAAATCGGGCAGTAGTCAATAGCTACAACTCACAAATATAACCACACAGAGACAACGTGCTATGTATGTAATAGCAGTGTTTTTAATGTGTATATATATATATATATATATATATATATATATATACATACATACATTTGTATATATATTTAATAAAAAAAAACCTGTTTGCTACTTTTATTATCCATTAGCATAATTATACCTGTGTTTAACTGTTCAGTTAACCCTTTTAACATCCCAGATTTTTCTAGTGTATAAGTTTATCTTAACAACGTTGCTCATTTTATCTCTGAGTTTGGGTGTTATGTGTGTCTCAACATATGGAAACATCTACATACATGCGTTCTGCTGCGTCTCTGAGAGATTCGTCAACTATTTAGCCGAGCTGTTTCTGTTACTAAAAATATGTATACAAGACATCAACCCAAAACGAATGGTTATTTTTATATATTTTTCTATATTCACTCCCAGGCTTTTCGTCAAAGTAAACAAGAGTGAATGCCAATATGCTTGTCGTTTTATTTGAAAACCGTCACCCGGGTATGGGGAACCTATTTCCTCTTTGCTTTGTTTTGTCGGCGACTAAGAAAGAATTACTTACATTTAACGCATTTATTCAAACTGCCACCCATGACATGTCAGCCCAATTCCCGTTTGCATATTTTCCGGTGCAACTTGATCAGTCAGATGTTGAGTCATGATACAGCATTATACCTGCACCCTTTTTGCACCTACAATGCTCACTCTCCTATATTAATATTTTTAGAAAAGTAAATAAACCAAAATCTTTATAAATTATTTCTACCCGACATTACCTTGCGATTACATAACACCCTTATATATATATATATATATATATATATATATATATATATATATATATATATATATATATATATCAGTGTATGAAAATCGGACCTTCCCCAGTACAATCCAAGGGTTTTGATATCTCTAAATTAGAACCAGGAACAAATATACGGAAAGTTATATTCAATTTTTAGAATTAGTATATTCTTATTACAACCAATATCAGTATTGCGCCTCTTGTCAGAGAGGCAGTTTTATACCGGAAAGATACAGAGAGTAACATGATTCTGAGACAGAGAAGGGAAGGAAGATTCACCAATGTGAAAGAAGAAATTGAAACACCTAAAAAAAAACGAACCTCATTTCTTCGCCAATCGATACAGTAGTGAACGTGTATATCCTACAAGAACTACCCCTCACCTACCTCAATCCAATGCATGCGCAAAGGAGCATCCGGAAGGAGGGTTTTCTGTTAATCACTCTTACTGTGAGAAGTCTACGGCGGTGTTGGGCGTGTAGAAACCTTGCTTCCACTAGTAAAATAGTATACCACTAGCTAAACATTGCTGCACCCGATAACACCTGAAAGAAAAAAAAAATACAAGATTCACCCGAACGAAACATATTTGCACCCGATAAATCTTTCCCGGTCACACCTATATTATTCGTGTAATCATTATTGTTTTTTCATTTAACATTATTTCACTTTCTGATTGTTTAAGCGTCCTAAATTATACCTATGAAAATATGCTTATTTTATGCATGCCTATGCTGGTTATCTGCTTTCGTTTGGAGTTCTGTTGACATAAGTATATTTCCGTTTCTTAGCTAGTATTAATTTTTACTTCCAAAAAATGTTTCCAAAGTGCTCACTCTGTGTTAGTCTTGTTATTATATGTGTATTCTATACATGTCTTGAGAGGAAGTATTTCCCTTCCTTTCCCGTTCATGTTTTTCGTCGGTTAATTTAGTGCAATTCTTTTGGCGTTAACTGGAATGTAAAATTTTACTCACGGATTCACAAGCATGGATAGCTTTGTGAAAACACGCAAGGCACATGTGAACGACGAGACACTCTATTAAAGCGGCAACGAATACAAGCGATGCACACCCGTAGAAATTAACCAGAAATGATGGAACTAATCTACAATTTAATTTGCGTCAATATTGTGAAATTGCATTGCAATGGGATTTACTTGGGCGGGAAACCCAGAGTACCCTTTACCTTGCGTATTATTTTTGGGGAGAAACTGTCTAACAGTGCAATGACACCAGCCAATCTGAAACTACAATTAACAATTAAACATTTAGAGCTGTCGAGCAAAACTGATCAGTATTTCAAAATAAAGCTAACATTAAATAAAAGGTAAGTTTCTATGTTTTCAAGAAGTTCAAGTTGAGTGAGAAAGGACAAGAAGTAAGTTATACTGTGCAGAAGTAGTTGCAAAAAAATTAAATCGCATACCGTAATAATCATAGTAATCATAATGGTTGGAGAAGAGGATGTATCAGAGGTAAATAAAATTCCACTTTCTGACAACAGTAGGCGTATTCAAGACATGGCAGGAGAAATTAAATGCAATCTTAAGCCGGACATACTGAAACATAATTTGTTTGCACTTCAAGTTGATCTGGGTATAGATATTACAGGTAAAGCGCAGCTCCTTGTATTGCTTCGTTTTATTTATGATGACGATATCATAGAAGAATACTTGTGTTGCAAAGAATTGACAGCCACAACAACAGGACAATATATATTTTATGTTTTGATTTCGTATTTAAAGAATTTTGGGTTAGACTGAAAAAAATGTGCAGGTATTTGTACAGATGGTGCACCTGCAATGAAAGGATGGCAAACTCGTAGAAAAACAAAACCCCAATATTATCCAGGCTCATTGTTTAATTCATAGAGAAGCATTCGTCGCTAAAAGTGGCGGATCTAAACTAAAATCTGTATGTGATATGGCAGTGTAAATATTCAATTACATCAAGATGAGACCACTTAAATGTCGATAGTTTGCTAAACTTGTGTGGCCACCGATTCAGACCACTGCACTTTAATTCAGTACACAGAAATACGATGGGGGTCAAGGGGAAAATAATTATCCGGTTTATACGAATTAAAGGATGGGCTTGTGACATTTTGTTTGCAAGAAAATCTGAAAGACTTTTAGAATGTTTTAATAATGACAAATGGTGCCCGAAGTTAGAAGGTCTTGCTGATATATTTCATGATCTAAATATCTGGAACAATAGTATGAAGGGCAGGAATGAATATATACTGACATCTACTTATGGAATAAATGCTTTTCTGAACGAGTTCTCAATATGGAAGAAACACATAAGTGAAAGAAATTTGGAAATATTTCCAAGTATATTTAAAGGAGATAGTCAAGTAATTAGAACACTAGTTTTGAACCATTTGAATGCTTTACAGGCAAATCTTGAGAAATATTTTCCATCGATAGATATTGACCAGTATGCTTGGATTAGAACCGCATTTGGCGAATTTAAATCGTCAGAAGAACAGTTCAAATTAGCAGAAGAGGAAGAACTTGCAAGTATTCTAAATGACAGGACATTAATTATGAAGCATCCCGAATGAATCCTCAATGCATGTTGCATCCTGAATACATTTTGGTTGCTGGTTAAAAAAGAATATTGTGCAATTGCTCAGAAAACGCTACCAGTTCTTGTGCAATTTTTACCATTTTATTTCTGTGAATTTTGCTTTTCAGCTCTGACAACTATCAAACACGAGAAACGAGCACAGTTGTGGTATGTTGATGATAAAGTTCGTGGGTGATTTAAAAATGGGGTCCAATATTAAAGAGCTGTGCAAGAAACCTCAAACTCAAGTTTCTAATTGAGTTGTTTATGAGGGTAAATAAATAGAATTTTGTGTTCATTACATATAACATAAACGTATACAATGCGTTAAACATGAGTACTTTATTTTTGTTTGATATTTTAAATGTTGTTTCCTTCCTATACCACTAAATTGTGGTATAGGGGTTCCCTGACTCCGGAGAATCTTTCCAGGGGTTCTGCACAAGTAAAGACATTGAAAAACACTGTCATATATATATATATATATATATATATATATATATATATATATATATATATATATATATATATATATCAAACATACGAAAGCAAATTAAGATACGCAAGAACAAAACATTTCGACAGTAACAATCAGTGTACGATCTTTCCCCGACTTTTTCTGGAAATTTCTTATGAGCTGCTCGGAAATTAGACGGGAAAAAGAACCAATACATCGCAGTTGTAAAACTTAACAGATTGTTTTTTTGGTCTTGGTATGGCCGCCAGCCCTCCATTTTTATATATGAATATTTAAAACGGCGCTAGGCAGTTCAAATTTATGCATTTTTGTGGATGGATTTTTCGTGGTTCTTACTCTATGTTACTATTTGATAACCAGTAAAATTTTTAACTTGCATTGTGTAAATAGCTTACTTGTGTACACTGACTTGGCATTTTTAAGCATATACATATATTTAGTGTATATAATTGTTCATTCTGTTGTTATGGTGAATGGTTCTTAACTGTAGGTTAAGATTTTGATGCCTCGCAGGTTTTCTGAGTTGAGTTTTTAATACACTCCTACATTCTTGAATTGTAATGCTATATCCTTAAAAAAACTGTGTCCGTCGGCATGAATTAATTTATTTTTTCTGTAATAAGGAAATGATAAGGTTTGTTTCCAATAGGAAAGACAGATATTATAAGAATACCGTGTTCACTATTTTTTCTTTATCATATCAACTATTTTTTTATGATTAGAAAACACAATCTGTTTGTACACATATTTCGGAATGTTTTCTGATTTTTTCTGCACGTAAATAAGACTAAGATTAAAAATTATTAATTATTAAAACCAGGCGTTAGTGAAAAATACAATAATAACATAAAATGAAATTCGCAATATGGCATATTCACTCATTTTTATTATTGCTGAATTCTGAGTATGGTCGAAGTGTTACAATCCCCCGGGCATTGATGAAAAACGGTTTAAGTTATTCTTATATTTAACAATTGACTTTTTTTTAATAGAACGAATGAGAATAACTGTAAACTGTTTTTAAAAATACATTTATTAACTATTATGAATGTATCGCATGTGTTATCTCATTACAAATTTGAACTTTGCAAATAGTCTATACCAATTTTACTCACGTAAATTAGAGAAACGCAACACTCAACGCTTATTACCTACACCGTGTTTCCGTAAAGAACCACTTAATCTCATTAAAGAAATAGCTACAATTTCTGAGACGATAGAAATATATCATATCGAGGAATTTATAAATAATTTACTTTATAATAATATAGAAGAAATGTGGATGAGTTAAAATATAATATCTGAACATATTTTCCGATGAGGCAACGCCCGTCGCCGATGCTTTGTATGCGCTTAACAGTAAAAAAAGGATATGAAAATATTATACAGTCGATCAGTATAAGAGGCTAAAGCTACTTAAAAAAAGTTAGTAATGTAGGCACTATAAAACGATTACTAACATTATAAACAATCGGTTATAGTTTATTTACATTTAAAGTATAATAAAAAAGTTAGAAACAAGATGTTAAATAATTTGTGTATGGTTATTGATCATCTAAAATATAATGGAGTAGGAGGACCTGTTTTCCTGCGTTGCCCCCAATATTATTAAGTATTTTTGAATGAATGTGTTAATTGTTTATAATATTCATATGCGTATATATATGATATACACACATATATATATGTATATGTGTATACCTATATATATATAAATATATATATATATATATGTGAGTGTGTGTGTGCGCGGGTAGATATATATATATGTATATATATATATATATATATATATATATATATATATATATATAGATAGATAGATAGATAGATAGATAGATAGATAGATGGAGTGAAAAAAAGAAAGATAGTAAGAGGAAGAAATACACAGAAAACATACGTTGCCCTCAATATTGTTATGTATTTTTGAATGAATGCGTAAATTTTTAATAATATTCATATGCATATATATATATATATATATATATGATATGCACATATATATGTATATGTGTATATATATTTATGTATATATATACGTATATATATATATGGGTGTGTGTGTGCGTGGGTAGATAGATATATATATAGATAGATAGATAGATAGATAGATAGATAGATGGAGTGAAAAAAAGAAAGATAGTAAGAGGAAGAAATACACAGAAAACATATGAGAAGAGGCGGAATAAAGAGAAACTGTGGAAGGGAGATTGAATGGGACACATAGAAATAAAAAGATATAGAGACGAGTAAAATAATGAAAGCGAGTGAATGATAAATATTTCTTTGTACTTATTGATTTATCTTACTTTGTTGATTTTGAAAACTAACACCTTTGCGAATTACTAATTGAATTAAGCAGCACGTTTTCTCTTTGAAGACGGAAGCATCAAAAACCGTTTTGTTGCACGGCCTGATATCAGTTACCATCGACTTGACTTTGATAAGTAGGCGATGATTTATGGTATACCAAGCAATCCACATTACAAAAGTTATTCTTCTGTATTCTTTATCTATTCTCTTATTACTCAACTAAACACATTATTTATGTGCAATAGAAAATATGTATGCTGTCATTGGCAACGACCAATTTTTTCTTTGTGTGTCAATCTTCTGTCTGTCTCTCTTGCTACCTTTCTGTTTTTCTTGCTATATTTCTATTTATCTATACGTTGTATTTCTCTATTTATCTATGCTCATCTCTAACTCTGTTTTCGCTTTTTTTTTGCAAATGATTTGCCATATTATTTACTTTGCTACGCGAATTATTAAGAAGGTGTTATAGTGGGCATTAAAATAACAAGTTGGCGCAGTTTTCACAGGCCTGTATATCTATATACATACATGTGCTCATAGAATTTGATGGCAATTAGTGACAGTCATTGCACGAAAACAGGTTTTTCTTGTAATTGTGTGATCGCCCCGATGAATGAATAGTAGCATCATTTCTTTTACAATTAGGCTTAACGAAAGATAATGAAATTTCATTTTTTATTTGACTAATAAAGAAATCTATTTATTTACATACAGTCCTGACATGTGAGAATACTAAACTATTGTTGGCTATATTTCACTTACATTTAAGTATGGCATTTTGCATGGCTTTGTCTATTTATTTATATACGTGTATTTTTATGTGCTAACACTCATATATATATATATATATATATATATATACAACTATATATATATATATACATATATATATATATATATATATATATATTGTAAATCGTAAATTTATATGCTTACAATGAAGGAGATGACCAGCAATACCGTTCGACACATTCAAAACCATCAACTGAACAAGCTTTAGCTCCATTAAAAAAAGAACATAATTCCAACCTAACGTTATCGCCACAACTTGGATGAATATTTAGAAAATCATCTAATTTAAAGTTTAATACACAAAATCTAAAAGTGATCCTCGAGCAGTTAGTATGGATATGGCCCACAACCCTGGCTGGCCGACATATCAATTTTCTCCGGCCGTGTTAATCTTTATGTTTGTATATTAATTTTTAAAGTGACGACAATGACTATACGCTGTAAATAATTATATATGGCGGGTGTATATATATATATATATATATATATATATATATATATATATATATATATATATATATATATGTATAAGGAATGAAAAAATATACCAGCGGTGGTTGACGTTATGTTTAAAAAAAAAATAGAAAAAAACGAATGAAATTATTAAAAAATCAACGTTTCGTCCCTGTTTCAGAGGACATCTTCAGGATAATTGAAATAAAAATGTGATAAAAGAAAAAGTCATAGATCGTGCGAAAAAAGACAGTTTTTTTTTTTGAATGTTTCAGGAAAATGAGTAGTTTCGCAGAAGAAAAAAGAAAAAAAAAAAGAATAATGTACATATTTATTTTAATGCATTTTAAAGTTGTATATATAGACATCAAACAACCTTCCCATACGCACACATATTCGTCCTTTCCCGACATGGGTTGGATTTTAAAAAACTGTCTTTTTTCGCACGATCTATGACTTTTTCTTTTATCACATTTTTATTTCAATTATCCTGAAGATGTCCTCTGAAACAGGGACGAAACGTTGATTTTTTAATAATTTCATTCGGTTTTTTCTATTTTTTCTTTAAACATATATATATATATATATATATATATATATATATATATATATATATATATATATGTATATATATATTAGTGTATTAAGGCACCATTCTTTCATTAGGAAACCATTATTAAAAACAACAGATACACCTTGCTTAATGATTCTTTTTTCATTTTTTCGATCGGTCGTAAGATATTTTTAATTTTAAGATGGAAGGTATTTACAAATGTTTCATGGTTAACAGGAGCGCTTTCGATTCTTTCTTGAACCATCATCAGGTGGGGATAACATATTAAAAATAGAAGTGAAATATATAGTTACGAATGATAAAAAATCAATGAAAAGTCGATTAAAATATACATTTACGAGTGATAAAAAACTGGTTTTACTAACATTGCCTTTTATCATCCTAATTTTTAATCGAGTTTCTATGTATTATGAAAAAATTTACGACTATTTGAAAAAAAAGGTTTATCGACAGTCATAGTTTTACGGTGGTTGAGAACATTAAGATGTTTAGGATAGTGCAGCGTTTAATATAGTTGCTTAGTCCAGATTTAAAGAGGTTTATGAGATCAAGACGACCTGCTATCAACTCAGAGCACAGCTCCGACGGAAAGTACAAATGGATCTTTACCTGTAAACTTGTGGTCGGCGATTGTGGTAAGCAGTGGAACACGTGATATAACAATTTATACCTAACAGGGTTTTGCGAATCATTATTTTTTGTTTGGAGTTTAAGTAGGAATAATATTCTTTAGAGATGAATTAATATCACCACGCAATATAGTCTTCAAATCAAATGTAAATAACTTCTACCCAAGCCGTCTCTTTTAATAATCCAAATTGTACCCAATCTACATAATACGATCTAGAAGTGTAAGCCACGTTTAGTTTCATAAAAGTTTGAGATGGTTCGTTTTTTTAAACAAGTCTTTAAAGGTGACTGGTTTGCAGTAGACGAAACAGTTTCCGCTGGTTCGTTGTTCTAAACAAGTTTTGAGAGGTGACTTGTTTGCAGTAAACAGTTCCACAGAACAAAATATTCTTACCGTGTCGAGACGGGGGAAAAAAGACACGTCAAATTGCATCGGAAAAGGTTTAATATTTATAAAGCAATTATGGTGTCTGATTGGTTGGTAGTAGAACGTGAATCAATTCGATTCGTCAGTTCCTAACAGAATCGTTTATAAATAGAATCGTCCGATTGTGTTGGATCATACCCCATTACAAGTCCATTGTGATGGGATGTGTCTCCTAGCGGCTTCGGCTGCAGAAAGACAGGGTAGTACACGTCAAGGATGTGTACTTTAAACTTAGTCCAACAGGTGAGGGGCCGGTAACCGGCCCAGCACCTGTTGGACTGAGGTACACAACCTGGGTAATGCCTAGGAGGTCCACCCTCCCAGGCCTTGCCACCTGGCTTACCGGTTGGGAAAGTTTATTGCTTGCTGTCTGAGGCGCCCCGACCGGGGAATGCCGACGGGGTTACTCAAGCAATTTTTTTTTTTAAATTGCAGGAGTGCTCCTCCTTTAAGGGAACCTGCGGAGTTCCCACTTTCCATGCCTTGTGCCAAATATTGCCGATGTGGGCGGCAATTAAATAAATACCCCATCATAACACTTTTATATGGAGAGTAGATAATACAGTGGGTGTGTTATCGGCAGCTCCAGTAACACTCGCTTCTCCTATTTTGTCATTCAGTCCTCATTCAATGAGTGATTTTTCTGACAAAGGGTGAAGAAAAAGCTGCTTAAAGGTCGGTAGTACTTGGTGACCAGTAGTCTGAGGTGTCGGAAATGTTTCTGCCTCTGTCTGTCCTTGTGGTCATGCCACTAGTAAGGGTGCTGGAGGTAAACGTTTTGTCTGGGCTGACGTTATCCCCCTGATAGTCGGGGACCCGAACCTTGGATTAACCACTAAGGAGGCTGTCCTATAAGCAAGAACTGGGACTGCTGTATTGCCATTTGGTGAGTGGATCTGGACCATGCACTAGTCTCTGGTGGGGCGTCTCGATGCAATACTA
This sequence comes from Euprymna scolopes, assembly GCF_053919585.1. Classification (NCBI taxonomy): domain Eukaryota; kingdom Metazoa; phylum Mollusca; class Cephalopoda; order Sepiida; family Sepiolidae; genus Euprymna; species Euprymna scolopes. Next base: position 76,412,314 of record NC_136489.1, on the reverse strand, counting down.
GTGGATCATTTTTACGGTTTTACCTTTTCGTGTGCTACGAAAAAATCCTGTTTTTTTCTCTCTTACTTTCCCTCTCTGTACTGCTCTAACCAATTATGCCGACCTATTCCACGAATCCCAAAACCTCAACATGAATTATCTCCAGAATAAAAACTCGATTAAACCTAGAACCAACGTAGACCCCTACTACCAGGTCTCCTTCTCCAACATCAGGGGTATAGGTTCCAACCTTCCAGAGGTTGAAACCCAATTACAGGAGACGAAAGCGGACATATTATTTCTAAGTGAAACTTCGATAGGGCCCACCACGTCCCTAGATTAGTTCATAATTAACGGATACTCTAATTTAACAGCTAAATCTGACACCCAAGTTCGCCATGGGCATGGAATATGTGCCTAAATTAAGGATGGCTTCCCGTGTGGCAGGGATGTATCTAGTGAAGATCCTAATTTACCCTATATGTGCTTCAGGGTTGCACTTTCTTACACCACTGCATTTATACTTGCCCTCTATAAGCCCCACAACAGCGGAGTTACTATCTTAAAGAGCATATCTGAGAAAAAAAGACCACATGCTGTCTTCACATCCCTCGGCTAACATCCACATCTGTCGTGACTTCAACGTCCATAACGTGGAATGACCCATTCAAATAAGACAGATGACGAGGGGAGGTTTTGTCATGATTTTGTCATTGCTTATGACCTCACTCAGATTGTTCGTGAACCCAGCCGTGTGCCTCCTATACCTTTTTCTCTCAATTTCCCCTGAGTTATGTTCATGTACCTTCATTCTCCTCTAGGATCCTCCGACCACTCTGTCGTATCAGTTAAGATAAAAACGAAATGTAAGAAGCCCCCGGACCTACACCTCAACCGTACTGTATACCGATACTCTATGGCTGACTGGGATAGCTTTCGTACATTCATATCTGATTCACCTCTGCACTCCATGTTTAAAAAGGAAGTGTCCTCAATAGTATCAGATCTGACCGAATAGTTAATTGTAGGCATATACCAATTCATACCATCTAAAATATTCCAACAAAAACCTAACAGCCAGTCATGGTATTCCCCAGAATGTGCTGCTGCTATGCGGCACAGAAATCACTTTTTCCATAGCTACAAACGTAATAGATGCACTGAGACTACAGCTGTTTTCAGGACTGCCAGCAACCACTGTAAAAGAGTAATAAAAATGCAAGAGAGCTATATGCCCAGTCTGTTAAATCCAACGTAGCTGATCAGCGCCTTAGTTCCCACCAGTTTTGGGAAATAACAAATAGGATCCTGAACAGAAGTGTGCGATCGATCCCAACTATTATCGATGGACCAGAGGTCATCTCGTCAGACTAGGCCAAACTGTTTGCAAAGAACTTTGCAGCTAATTCTACCCTATGCGACGAAGGCCATAAACTCCCCATATTTTCTCCTATAACACAGAACAAGCTAGGTAACATACAAATATCCGTGCATGAGGTCGTAAAGCTAATAAAAAACCTAGATTCCAGAAAAGCAACTGGCCCTGATGGCATCCCAATTATAGTGTTAAAAAAGCTTCAACCAGAACTTGCTCCCATACTTACGAAACTATTTAAGCGCTACCTTAAGGAGAAGTGCTTCCAGCCTCCCATGAAGACCTCAATAGTTTGTCCTGTATTTAAGAATTCAGATGATAAGTAATCTCCCTGTCAGTACAGACCAATAAGTCTCCTGTGTGTTATGAGTAAGTTGCTGGAATCCATATTAAATAGAGAAATAGTCAACCACCTCAGCAGAAACACCCTTCTTAGTGACACACAATATGGTTTTCGCTCTGCAAGATCTACCGCAGATGTGCCGACGGTTATATCCCACAGGATTAGTGACTCTCTTGACAAAGGCTTCCTTTCTAAGACAATTGCTCTTGACATATCTAAGGCCTTCGACAAGGTATGGCATAAGGGTCTACTTCACAAGATTTCAAGCTACGGTATAACTGGAAATGTTTTCTCTACCATTAAACCATTTCCCTCAGATATGCTCATAAGAGTAGTGGTAGATGGACAAAAATCAGTGGCCTGCAATATAAATGCTGGAGTCCCTCAGGGGTCAATCCTGGGCCCAACTCTCTTCCAGATCTACATCAATGACCTCCCTAAACACATACTTATATCATTCGTTGACATCTATGCTGATGACACGACCATCTACGGCAACACATCAAAGGCTGTAAATAACAAAGTTCTTTCTGGTTCTCTCTCCTCTGATCTCGAGCGCGTGGTTCAGTGGGGGAAGACGTGGCTGGTTACCTTTAATGCATCCAAAACCAAACTCCTATCCTTACATCATCAACGCTCTGATCCCCATCTGTCATCAATTGTGATGGATGGCTCTCATCTGGGTGAGGGCCCGTGTTTTGACAAGCTTTTGGGTTTGACCTTTAATCCTGATCTGAAATGGAACACGTACACCAAGTCTGTTTTCAAGGTCGCTGGAAAGATGGTGGGATCCTTCTACCGCTCCAGAAGATATCTCACTACTGATGCAATTCTCTATCTATATAAAAGCCAAGTACGTCCAAGAATGGAATACTGTTACCATATCTGGGCAGAAGCTGCTTAAAACAGCCTATCCTGCCTTGACAGAGTACAAAATGGACTTCGTAGCTTAGTGGGGGATGCCCTTTTCTCTACCCTGCAACCTCTCTCCCACAGAAGAGACATTGCGAGCATATCCTTGTTTTATCGTTATTTCCATAGCTGGTGCTCATCTGAACTCCAATCTCTGGTTCCCCCTCGCCAATCCGTTACGAAAAACACCCGTCTAGCTGAATCAACTGTGAAAAATTTCCTCCACTCTATATCTGTGCCTAAATCAAAGCGCAGATTCCATGAACAAAGCTTCTTTCTTAGAAATTCACTCCTGTGGCACTCTGTTCTGTCTGCCTGCTTCCCACCGGACTAAAACTTTGATATCGTCAAGTCCAATATTAACAAATTCCTAATAAACCGTCCCCATAAGTAAACACTTCATCAAATCTTCACGCTAAGTAATTTACATGCAATAACTCTTATCCCTGAGTGGCTTCCAGGCCTTGATAAGTGGTGATCACTGTGTAAAAAATATAAATAAAAAAACAATGTTGTGATGGAATGTGTCTCCTAGCGGCTTCGGCTGCAGGGAGACAGGGCAGTACAAGTCAAGGATTCGTCACTTGATGCTAAGCTTAACAGGTGAGGGGCCCGAAACCGGCCCAGCACCTGTTGGACTGAGGTACACTGCCTGGGTAATACCTAGGAGGTCCACCCTCCCAGGCCTTGCCACCGGGCTTTCCGGTGGCGCAAGTTTATTGCTTGCTTCCTGAGGCGCCCCGACTTGGGAATGCCGACGGGGTTACTCAGGCAATTTTAAAAATTGCAGGAGTGCCCCCCCTTTAGGGGAGCCTGCGGGGTTCCACCTCTTCAGGCTTTGTGCCAAATATTGCCGATGTGGGCGGCAATTAAATAACTACCCCATCATAACGCTGATGTGATTGAATGTGTCTCCTAGCGGCTGCGGCTGCATGGAGACAGGGTAGTACAAGTCAACGATTCGTCACCTGACACTCAGCCCAACAGGTGTGGGGCCAGTAACCGGCCCAGCACCTGTTGACCTGAGGTACACCGCCTGGGTAATACCTAGGAGGTCCACCCTCACAGCACGTGCCACCTGGCTTTCCGGTGGGGTATGTTTATTGCTTGCTGCCTGAGGCGCCCCGACCGGGGAATGCCGACGGGGTTACTCAGGCAATTTTAAAAAATGCAGGAGTTCCCCTCCTTTATGGGAGTCTGCGGGGTTCCCACTTTCCAGGCCTTGTGCCAAATATTTCTGATGTGGGCGGCAATTAAATAACAACCCCACTATAACACTGTGATCGGATGTGTCTCCTAGCGGCTTCAGCTGCAGTGCGACAGGGTAGTACAAGTCGAGGAATCGTTACTTGACACTCAGCCCCACAGGTGATGGGCCGGTAACCGGCCCAGCACGTGTTGGACTGAGGTACACTGCCTGGAGGTCCACCCTCACAGGCCTTGCCACCTGGCTTTCCGGTAGGGCATGTTTATTGCTTGTGCCTGAGGCGCCCCGACCGGGGAATGCCGACGGGGTTACTCGGGCGATTGTAAAATTGCAGGAGTGCCCCTCCTTTAGAGGAGCCTGCGGGGTTCCCACTTCATGTGTAAAAACTTAAAAGGGGAGATATAATATATGAACATTTTTTGGAATCAATTCTCACCTTTTCTTTATTTCAAATCATTTCAAAAATAGATGCAAGATTAGAAGTTTTAGGGGAATTATCAGATATTTTTAATTCACATCCAAAGAAAGACAACAAATGACTACGATTAATACAAAACGCATGTAAAAAATCGCCAAAGATCTGTATGATGGGTGATCCATATAATCATAGAGAACTATCTTGAATGTAACCTTAAACGATGGGCTATTTTACTCTATTTAAAATATGTGCGCTAGGAGCATTTATATATATATATATATATATATATATATATATATATATATATATATATATATATATATATATTATGTTATTATTACCGTTTTATCTGATTGGTTACATATGTTTCAGATATTGGACAATGTTTACGATCTAACCGCCCCGTCAGACATTACAGAAGTGGTGGTTAGTATTAGAAAGAAGTGTTTTAGGAGAAATACGAAAAAAAGTGTTTGAGGTAGGAGATAAACAGGGGAAGGGAGACGGGTATTGACAATATTTCAGTTTCGAGGGTTAAGATACGTTATATTGTATTGTGAGTGTGGGCAAGTAGGTTCAAGTAGGGTGGAGATATATAGATATAGGGAGGGGGAGAGAGAGGAGAGTAAAGAAAAGGTAAAGGGGTAAGACGAGTAGGGGAAAATTTAAATTTTAAGGTTTTAAATTTTAACTGTATTTTGCTTGTTCATTAAGGTATATAAAGTAGATGGGAGAGCGAGAGGGAAAGAGAGGGAGAGCGAGAGGAAAAGAAAGGGAGAGAAAGAACGAAAGGGATAGGATAGATGTCATGTCTGGATGAATAAAAATATTTTTTTGATTCATCCAGCCTTGACAGACGTATTTTAAATTTTATCTCCAGTGCTTTTATTTTAATGATTTAGACTCCTTTTCATTTGCGCGTTTTTCCAAGGAACTCTGGCTTTCGGATTATTTTGGAGCATTTGGAATTTACCCATTGGATTGAAATTTTAAATTCGACCGTTTTGGATTTACCATTTTTTGATTTTTACCCTTCACCGGACTATCCATTCATGTGATTTTTTTTAATCATTTTTCTTTTGCCTCCTGTCCCCCTTACTTCACCCTTTTTTTAACTAAGTAAGATCTGTGACATACTTGTAGTTTCATTAAATACTTTTATATGCAAAATCCGATCCTGCATTTTGCTAATTCCTGACCACTGATGAGAAGAAGTGTATTTCTCCGAAACTCCGCGGATTAAGGACTATCCACTTATCCTGTGCTTTCTTTTTTTAAAATTAAATATGTTTATAAGTATTTTTCAAGATGTCTTTTAACACGTTTTATTAATCATTTGTTCATATTATAAGCTCTATTTCCTTTTCGGTTTTATTGAACTTTTACATCTGGCTGAGTTTATTTTACATGTAAATATTAACTCTTTAATATTTATAATATATTTTAAGTTTACCATTTTGATTACCTTGGTAAACTTATTGTAATTTATATATATATATATATATACATATATATATGTATATATATATATATATATATATATATATAAATATATATATATATATATATTGATGGCTAAAATCTTGTCGTCGACTGTTGGTTAATATCGGGATAACAGGTGAATTCATATATGTATATATATATATAAATATATATAGATGTGTATATATATGTATATATATATATATATACGCGTAAGCGTAAGCGTGACACAGCTCACCTTAATTAATAAACACTTGTGTCACGCTCTCCCTTACGCGTATATATATATATATATATATATATATATATATATATATATATATATATATATATATGGAATAAAATGGAGGTGGAAGGACCTGGATACTCAACGTTTCGCCCGATTAATGCGGGTTTCTTCAAGAGGGAAGAAGCCCGCAATAATCAGGCGAAACGTTGAGTATTCAGGTCATTCCACCTCCATTTTATTTCATAACGTCGGATTTTATCAAGCTCATCAATCATATATATATATAATCATATATGTGTATATATATATATATATATATGTGTGTGTATGTATATATATATTATATATACATAAATATATATATATATTATATATAAATATATATATTATATACATATAAATATATATATGTGTGTGTGTGTGTGTGTGTGTGTTGGTTTAGATGCAACGAATATATATTACATTACGTTAAATAATCAGCAGTGCCCTGTATTTAAAATAATAAATAAATTAAGACGTAACCCGCATGAAATAAACAATCATATAATAACGTTTACTAATCTGAAAAAAAAATGAATATTAAATGTCAATTAATAATTAAGCATATACAGGTTTCTTAAAAGTTACTGACAGATTTTGAACTTAAAAATAAAGATTTTTTTAAAGAAATCCTTTTGTAATTTTAAGTCACTCTGAGTAAGACATTGTCTAATTTTTTGAAAAAAAAAATCATTTAAGAATTGCACTTTTTAAGCATTGCCTATCCGTGTCTCATTTTTAAAGATCATTCATAAGAGATTGCATACTCTCTGAAATTAAATTTATCTTCCCTTATTTCCTTCCTGATGTTTTCCTTTGATTCTTGCCGAATTAGAGGTTCGTAAACTGGGATATCTATTTCAGAAAAATTCTGTTTATAAGCTCTTTAAGTCAAAACTGTAAACCTTTGAGGTTGGTGAACAGTTTCACAACTGTCATACGTTTTCAATGCTAAACTTAAGCCTTTCTTCGTAGTAAATTCTATCTGTAATTTGTTTTTGTTTTCTTAAGAGAGTATATATTCATTAATGGTAAAATAACAAAGATTTCTAACTTTAAGGGACTTTTATCATATTACACACTCACACACACACACACACACATATATATATATTTATATATATATATATATATATATATATATATATATATATATATATTGTCGACGAATATTCACGGTTTCTCTTTTGCCTCCCCTTGCTCTGACATAAAGACTACTGGAATTATACAATGCCTCTCTTTATTATTTGCTGTGTGTTGGTCTTTAGCCCCTATAATTTCGGACTTCGCGTATTATTTCATGCCAGAGCAGCTTCAATCAGTTTTTTTTTTTTGGAACGAGGAGTAGTTATAAACCGAACAACTCCTTAAAACCTTTAGGTTAACGACCAATGCAAAAGATATAGGCATTATTTGTACGCAAATCAGTTGGCTGGGTCAAATAACGGTTGTCCGATTTATAATTGGGACATCTCCTTTTATCGCATAATACACAATACAAGCCTATTATGTACCGCCAGGAATGCGACTTTTTGGTGACAGAGTTCTTGGCTATCCTGACCCGGTACTGTGTTTATGAGACGAGATTCACGTTACACCAAGAACGATTCATTGATTGATGGGGTAGAGCTCATACAGATGAACCCGCATTACGTTCTAGTACTACATGCAGACAGTTGAGATTCTATTATGTCTCTCAGAATACTAGTATCTGCCGGAGGAGTACCAGGACCGCGGTCAATTTCTAAGGACATGATTTCCCTCCTTACACTGAAAACGCTCCAGAAAAGAAATACACTGAAATTGCGCTTGTCACGACATATAATTACACTCTCCCTCTGTGTTCCGTCAGACACTTCGGATAGGCGAATCCCTGAATCCCTGAGAAATGGAGGACTAGCACCGAAAAAAAAGTGTCCATCAAGAGACTAGCACTGATATGGAACTGCCTGGAAGGGCTAGTGGACAGTACACAAAACATAATTAGGAACTAGGCAGGGGTGTAAAAGCATTATCAACCAGATATGACAACCACAGATTATATGTTTACGAGAGTTTGTATCGTGCTGCATTTACGAATTGCAAACGTTAACTCGTATGGTGATAGAGATTGTTAATAAGGATCGTCCGGATGAAGAACAGGTTCAACGGGAGGTCGAATGTTTAAAACAGGATTACGGCCCTCAGGATATTCAGGTTATATAAATGGACTCCTATGCAGGTAACTCGTAACATAAATTTGAGGCATGCTCAGACTGGATGTTGTACGTCGGTACGTAGTGGAACAGTAACGTCGCATTAATGTGCACTATAATTTGTTGCTGGAATTCGGTAAGCAGTGGGACTGCTAATTTGACATTAGTGGCCACTGGAACAGAAATGTAACGTTAGTATACACTGGAACGAGTAGCTGGACGGTAGTGGGTACTCTAAATGGTAGATTATCGTTTGTGGGAACTGACTAATAATATGAGGTGCATTACACAGCTTTTCACACTTTTTTTCGTATGACCACATTTACTGATAGCAAACACATAACACTCTGGTCCCATTTTAAGTAATTTCCTCTAGTTGCAATTTTCTTGTACCCTTCCAACAAGTTTTGGAAGGATCCACAGAACTGATCTTGTGTTAGTCTTTCAATGACCCTCTTCACAGCCTATTGTATCTCCTTTATTGTCTCTACTTTTTGAGATTCAGGAATCATTAATGTCACTAGGACCATGTCCTACCCTATAGAGAATGTGGTGTCCTGACTTCTGACATCTCTCCCACACCTCATCATCTAAAAGCAATCTTATATATTTACTAGGTTTCTGTGGTGTTTTTTCAAGTTTGAAACATAATGTTATTGCCTATCCTTCTTCTAAAGTATCATCATGTCCAGATTTCATATGGGAAATGCAATAGCTGTTACAATCAAGATTTAGTAGGCCGTATTCCAATTACTGTTGTAACTATTAATTTCAACCTAAAATAATAAATATTAGCCAGTCATTTCATAAGATATATAGCGAAAACATACACAATTCGAAAGAGTCTTCGTCGATTTTAATGCCTGTACAAAAAAGTATGAACATTATTGAAGGTACCTCCTGGCTGGTGCGCACTGTAGTTAGTGGCTTGAAGAAACGACTGACGGAAAACGGTTGAGCTATATGAGTGACCTGGACCTGCTTATGAATGCAGGGGTAAGATTAGGCTACCTGAAGATACATGTAGAGTAAAAGTGTGCTTGAACCCCTACAACCTACAAATCTTATCTAGAGTCGCCGGAAACTGTAAGTACTAAAAGGATACGCCGTAAGGGCCGTATCAGAAAATAAGCAGTAACAGAAAGTAAAGTGGTTATCGCATAAACGTAGATTTTTAGTCAACAGTTTGATTAGCATTGATTTTTGCGGTAGTTTACACTACATGAAATTTGGGGTAATACTGCTGCTCAGCATTACTATGACAACTGGGTAAGTTGACTCAACGAGCGACAACTACCTATATGAGTTCACCATATCTTAGCAAAAGCCATAGTAGATATATTTACCGGATAATTGCTCGCTTCATTAAAACCATTTATGTTTCTGATATGGTTTTGATAAATTAAAAAAAAAATATTCTGTATGTAATGCTCAGCCGCATTTTCTCCTTTTTTATAAAATTGGTTCTGGATTTTAATTGAACGGGCTTATATTAATTTCTGTTTAAAATTAAATGTACATTGATTTTGTTCATCTGCAATAAGTAATGCTTCTTTTGTATTAAAATTATTTTATCATACAAAATGAACGGAATTTGTTACCCCGTGATATGTCTCTCTTACCGTGCCCCTCGATGTTTATAAAGGAACAAACGAGCGTCAATCTGACATAGGGCATGCATTTAACGTGTGGTTTATAATTTAAATATTACTTTGACTTAAAACGCGTTCTGATTGAAACGATTAACAGAAAAGTAAAAAAAAAACGTTAATATTAATGAAAATAAATGAAACATGAATAGAATATAAATATACATTTTTAAATAAATGAATAATACTGTTTATCTATAAACTGAATAAATGCTGGTGTATACGAAAAAAGTAAGCATCATCTTAAAAAGTATAGCTTGCTATACAAATCAAACTTTTTAGAAAATACATTTTCAAATGAGCATTTTAAAATATTATTATCGCAACTTCCTGACATATCTCCCTTTGCAGATAAATTCATAACATTCAGAAGTTGGTTACTCGAAGCTATCCTTCGATGCAATGACTGTGCGAATATGATATATGTAAAACTCTAGTTGTGTAAGTTTTTTTTCTCTATCCAACACACATATTAAGTAAGTTCATCTATTTCATAACATTTTAAAAAATACGAACACATCCCTTTCGAATAAAGTTTGTATATTCATTTTTTTACATTCTAAACTTAATGACACAATATTACATTTACAAACTGAAATTTCGTGGTTTGTATAATCAATTACATATGTGTGTACACGAGTGCTATAATTCAGGAATTTTATGTAATAAGAATGCTCGTTTGGCTCAAATAATATTTCGCACTTTGAAAGTATTTAGAAAATTCTTAATAGAAATGCTACATCCCCCGGACCTTATTTAATGAATAGAATATAATTTTCTCCTAGCTAGAGACAAAGTAGCCAGATCCATCGAAAGCATAAAAAAACGACAACATTCGTGAATAGAAGTGTGGATTGGAATTTTAATAAATTGCTTTACCAATGCATAATTTTCATACACTTGACAATTTTCGTGAGTAATTCGTCGGACTTAATGTTCAGTAATTCGTCAGAAAATACATGACTTAGTTTTCCAAGGGGCAACAGATATGATAAAACACGTGTATCAAGCACTATACACTTATATAAACAAAGGCACCCACAACACACACGGACGCACACAAAAACACAGACACACACACACAGATATATATATATATATATATATATATATATATATATTACCGATTCATCTGCTTAGTTACACATGTTTCGATTACGGAAACGTATAAACGGTTCTGTAGTGTCATCACACTTTACAGAAAGAATTATTATGTTTAGGAAAATATTATGGAAAGCACATCTCTACTATTTACATGCTTATATATACAAATATACTCATATATTGGTATATGTATATATATATATACATATATATATATATTTTAATTTGGTGCAAAATTAATGTTTTTAATATTGTTTTCCGTAAACACCGATATTATTTTTGCACTATATATATATATATATATATATATTGAATTATGACACGAGTGAAAAGTTGGTTGAATTATATGAATTGTCCCAGGAAATTGGTCGTGTAAAAGGAAATCGACTGGAGCATATATCTACTCTGAGGAACACTCGGTCAACCTCATTTAGTATATAATCGTTTTGCTTGTTTTACTATTCGTTGATATGATATGGTTGATTAAGTGTTCGATCTTGGATTTCGCTATACTTTTGACCGCACTTTTAGAAAAGTGTACGTCCTATGTATGCATGCGAGTGTAACAATTACCAAAGAATCGAACAGATCATTGGGGTGGAGATAATTTGATTTCTCACTACGTTCTTTGTTTATTATTACATTTTCACCCCAAACAAGGCCAATTGCCACGTTGATGTAGGGCCTACTATCAAGGATGTAGGCTACTGGCGTACTATGTAGGAAGTACGGCAGTAAGATGTATGTTCACGTTAAACTTGAATTTCTGCATGCCAGTACAGTTGGGGAAACAGAGAGCTGGAATCGAATTCCAAAGTCCAGCGGTTCTGTGGAAAAAACTACTCGAGTTGAAAGTTCCCCTACATCTAGGAATCTCATCTGTGTAGGGGTGTGTTTTAGCTGCTTGCCGGTTTTGCCGTGGGTATCTCCGTATTGTGCTTTCAGTTCGTCAGATCATTCACCATAAAATACTTGTAGAAGAGGCAGAGGGATGCAATATTTCGTCGGTGGAACAGACGCTGAAACTTAGATGACAATTAAGGATCTATCAGGTTGGAGTCTCTCTTTTGGACATTGTCTAGGAATGATAGACTAGTAGCAGATGAACCAGCCCAAATATGAAAACAATACTCCGTACATGGGCGAATGGTGGCTTTCTAGAGGCACAGGATACTTTCAGGCGTTAGTAGCTTTCTTGCGCGGTAGATAGAACATACCTTCTTTGCAGCGGTCCTGGCAATGCTCTCAATGCAATTGTTCCAACTTATGTTTTCTTTGAACATTTGGCCGAGGAGTTTAGAAGAAGTACTTTCAGATAATTAATCTGTAGTCATTGCTATTAGTGGTAGAGAAGGTTTCTTGTACTTATTGAAGGAAACAAGTTTAATCTTGGCAGCATTGAATGTGACCATGAAATTGCCCCCATTCCACTGCAGATTAGATGCCATAATCTAGTGTTTCTGCCATTTCTTTACATATGTGTTTATTTGTTTTCCTGTCATGCCTGTTATACAGCGTGGTTTCATCAGCATAGTTACCCATCTCAGAGGTAATTTTTCCGTGGAGGTCATTTAGGAATATTATGAATAATAAAGGTCCAAAGGACAGACCCCTGCGGCACTCCCGCATTTATATCATATTGTTTGGATGTACGGCCGTCGAGGACAACATGGATTTTTCTCTTACTAAAGAAGGGTGTAATTACCTTATGTATTTTTCCAGTGATACCGTATGATCTGATTTGCTTGAGAAGACCTTCAGGACATACCCTGTTAAAAGCCTTTGATATATCAAGAGCTACTACTCTACCTTCCACTGCTTTTTCCAGTGAAATGTATATACGTTCAGAGATTACAGTTAGGATATCTTGCCGAAATTCATATTGTTGGTCGGTCAGAAGTTTATCATCTGTAAGATGATGGATTACAGCTGGGTTGGTTATGGACTCAGCAACCCGGGCAGCAAGAGTCATAATGGTATTTGTTGTTAAATTTGGAAAGAACTTGAGCTACTTCGGCGGAGCAATTTTTAATAGCACAACCGGAATGAGACCAGATATACATGTTTTTGAAGTGTCAAGGTTTTTATTATAGAATGCACATGAGATGGGGTGATTTTCAGATCGTCTAGGGTGGCGTCTGTCCGCATAGGGAAGTCAGGAAGGTGTTGGTTAGCAGGGTCCCTTGTGGAGTTGGAGGGAAACTGACTGGCAAGAATGTTAGCCTTCTCAGTGGCTGATCAAACAGCCTCATGATTGTTTGGTAGTGGGGGAATTTTTGATTGCTCATTATTTACTACACTGTTGTAGATTTTCCAGAAGTCACGGTTCCTAATCTTTGTGCTTCGATGCGTTTTATGGTTGTTTAAGTAAATTCTCTAATATGTCGCTATTTCTTTCTTACGGTTACTTCTAACTTATATATCCTTTTGTCTGTTTGAACTAGACTTATGTCGGTAAAATATTTTGTACGCATGCTGCCTTTGCACAATGGCAGTTGAACAAGTAGAAGTAAACCATTGGAAGAGTATGTCTTGCTATTAGATTTCCGCATGGGAACATGGGCTTCAATTGCCGTTTTGAACCATTCACTGGTCTCATTCTCGCACTGTTTAGCAGGGAGAGAAAATATATGTCCCCATGGGCCATGTCTGATGAGATTCCTGATTGCTCCCCAATCAACCTTTGATAATATCTCGTTATTTTGAGCAATGACTCTTCCGTTTTGGATCTAGTGCTTAGGGTGATGTCGACCATTCTCACTGCATGATCAGCGTTTCCAATTGGGCTGGGGGCATTCATTATAAAATTATCGGGACCGTGGACAGAAACAGATCAAGAAGTAAAGCGTGTTTTTCTTGCTGCTCTGGGAAACCGGTTGGAAATGTAACCATATGTGAGATAGGGGGTATAGAGAAGCCATGCTTTGTGCCACCAGCTTCGTCTGTGTAAGAAAAGAATCCAAGCCAGTTTATATGGTGGACATTGAAATCACCAAATACATGTACTTGTGCAATAGTATTGAGGAGAGTGATGTATCTATGCTGTCGGAGACTTTGTTAATTATGGTGCAGTCCTGGGTCAGGAGAGAGCGGTAGAGAAAATAAAAGTAGCTGATGGTCCGTTGCATGTTACGTCGAAAGAAGATAAAGGCTTTATCGTTCGATTCTAGGTTAGTTTCTCTAGTCGGGGATAGGGTATTACGAATATAGACTCCAAGTCTGTGCATATGTCTGTCAGAGTTCATACAGCAGAGTGGGAGATATCGAGTCATGCTAAATTAATTAGAGGAGATAGATGAGTGTAGGTTATTCTCAGTGCTAAGATATCCGGCGTGTTTGTTAGGAGAAATCCTTCAGCATCATCTAATTAAGTTCTAAGCCGACGAATGTTCGTAAATGCAAGCCTCAAGGGAAGGGGCAAGTTGATTTTGTTTGAACTTAAGCCTGGTTTAAGCATACTGTTTCTATTGTACTGTAATTTTTTAAGGCTGTCAGTTTTGGTAAGAAGATTCTGAACAAGAGATAATGCAGAATACCATATATGCAACACAAGTAGACAATCAGCTGATCTTTACGCAGTTAGGAATGTGGTCCCAGGAAAGCCCACCGGGGATGAGTGCAGGGTCCCATTCCATGCGGGACATGGCAGTAGAAACATTCCGATATTATACAACTGTTGATGTAGCAACCACTCTCAGCGCTACCAAAGATTGAGCACTCCTGTCCTACCAGTCAGAAACTGCAGCAAGGAACTCTCAATCCGGTACTCTCAATCCATCAATTTCACTGGTATATGTGGCATCTATGCACTCGCAAATACCCAGTTTTGAGGGTTGGGATGTGTCGGGAATGGGGAAAACAGCGTCCATTGTCTTAGTCAATAAACAAGATTTACAAGTGAGTAGCTGTGATAGTTGCTCTGCGCCTGGCTAATAGACAAAGGAGGAGTATGCAAGCCGGGTGATAGACAGAGTCTATCTACTTCTTTAGCAGTTTAGTTTTGCAAACCGGTTATTTGTTTGAGGCGCCCGCTTAGGAAGGTTGTCATCCAAGACTGGAGAGACCTACCTCCCCTTAGGTTAAGTTTCAGATTTTTCCTTCTCCTAGACGGATGATATGGGAAGATCTACTGGGTCTATCAGCGCCGAGAGTTGATCTCCCCGCCTGGGGCCTAATCCAGATATTTCTGGCTTTGTAGGGTTATATATCTACTGAAAAGTTACACTCCTCAAAGTTATTTAGGGGCATTACTATTTCATTGTTACTGGAAGAGGGGGTGAGTAAAGCTCATGCAGTGGAAGCAACTATATTTTCAAGCAGTCTTCTTTGAAAGGAGTTAAATTTGGTTTAATATTTTTTCCTTTGGATTTGTATTTATGGTCTTTATTTCTATCTTAGTTTATGGAATAGGATAACGTTGCACTATGCCTAGGTATTAAGAATTAAACTATTTTTGTGCCAAGACTATATTTTAGATATCAGGAGGATTAGGATGCATGTGCAATACAGTACTGGTATAACCTGATGTAAATTATGAGTTATGGCGTATTTCGTATGTATAATTTAGTAAATAGGTATATGAGCAAATTTTCAGTAGATGCGAATAAATTGAAGTTGTAGGTATTAAAGTGTCGTTTCTTCTATTTATTTTTTATTTATTTATTCACTTTGTTTATTTATTTCTCTTTTTGCTTTTACAACTGTGTATACCTTCTCTTTAAATGTATTTATTTAATGCATTTTAATTACATATGCGTAAAAATGGTCTCTAACACTTAGTCCCACGCGAGCCGTTTTTATGGTCAGAGGAACTCTACTCGATAACGAATAGCCTATGCAAGAATATAGAAGAGCTAGGACCACCTTTCTTTCTACTATAGAAGACAGAAGAACTTTATTTAAGTAGTATACTTAATATATGCAATCACCGTACGCTTGCTTGTATTTAAGTGTCCTCCATGATACCCATAACATACCAAACCACTGCACGTGGCTCATAATTTGACTGGCACTATATTTGTAACTGCAATATACATAATACCAACTGTGATACCAGGGCTAATTTTCTGAATAGATGCAACACTCTGCGCCTGACCTTAATGACTACAATTCCAAATCCCAACGAACTAGCTGTCCCTATAACTGGGAGGGAAAAACCTAATAGCTAGCTACGAAATCTTATACATTTTACCTCCAAGACGATTGCGTTTGTCTTACTGCATGCATAATAAAAAAAAAAAAAAAAATCCTCCCTTCTTCAAACTAAACCTTACCTGTAACTCAAATCCTAATGGAAATCCATCTGTAAATAAATAACCCCTCTTCTCTTGAACGCTAACAATCTACTCATTCCAACGTATCCGCTACTAAACTCCCACATTGCTCCGCATCTGTAGTGGAATCGCTAACTTCCAGCCCCTAATCCCTCACATGCAAACTGTTTTAATAGCCATCACTAAACATCTATACATTTCTACCTCTAAGTCATGCATTACAGCTCATTCCTATCCAGTAAGGGACTTAACAGCCTATGCACACAAAGGCAGGTACTTAACAGCCAAAGTACCCAGAAACAAAGCGATATGCACTACACAACTGTCTCGAGTTTTGCAACGATTAATTACGTTATTGAAACGACACTCCTTGTTATGCAAAACGCCCCATGACTCTTACTAAAAAATACCTACAACTTCAACTCTATTCGCACCTACTGAAAACCTGCCCATATATCTATTCACCTAATTACGCATGACTCAAAACTTGCTGTCGTATCCATGCTATATTGCACTTACATCTTAACCATCCTATCATCTAAAATAGCTCGGGCACAACTCGTAGCTCAATTCTTAATACCTACTCATACTGTAACACTATACTAGACCTAAGCTAACATTACTAAAATAAAAAAAGGGTAAGACTAAAATCACATTATCTCCTCCCTAACAAGCCCTCTTACAAACATAGACGCTTACACTGCATGAACTTCACCCACCCCCTTTATCCATTAACAAGTAAATAGCATGTCCCTAAATCACTTTAAGGAGGGTAACTAATCAGTAGAGATATAATCCCCCACAAACTAACCCAGTAACACTAACAACGCGGGGTCGCAGAAATACCTGGATTAGAACCTAGGCGCGGAGAAAACCCTCTCAGGGCTGACGGACCAAGTAGGTCTTCCCAGATCATCCGTCTAGGAGAAAGAAAACTCTGAAACTAAACCAAAGGGGAGAGAGGCCTCTTCAGTCTTGGATGACAACCTTCCTAGAGCTGGTGACTCAAACAAATTCACCGGTTTGCAAACCTAAATTGCTTAAGGAGTAGATAGGCTTTGTCTATCGCCCGGCTTCCATACTCCTTCTTTGCCTATTAGTCAAGCGCAGAGACACTATCTCAGTGATTCGACAGAAACACCCAGCGGTAGATCTTGTTTCCTGGCTAGGGCAATGAACGCCGTTCTTCCCCATTCCCAGCATGCCCCACCCCTAAAACTGACCATTTGGGAGTGCTTGAGTATAAGATATGTCTGAGCGATTAGATTGGGTTGACCTTCTTCTAAAGGGTTGGGGGTACCGGATTGACAGTTCCTGGCTGCTGTTCCCGACTGGTAGTACAGGATCCTAACTCTTTGGTAGCGCTTAGAGCGGCTGCTCCATCAACAGTTGAATAAAATCGGGTTGTTTGCAGTGTCATGACGCGCATGGAAAGGGACCCTGCACTCATCCCCGGTGGGCTTTCCTGAGGCCACAATCCTAATTGGAGAAAGGTCAGCTGATGGTCTACTTGTGATGCATGTCTGAAGCTCCGCATAACCTCTTGTTTAGCTCCCCCTTACCGAAACTCTTAAAAAAAATATGACGACAGTACAATCTAAAAATAAGCTTAAACCAGGATTAGGGACAAACAAATTCAACTTGCCTCCTCCCTTGAGGCTCTCATTCACAAATATCCGTTGGCTTAGAACTAACTTAGCTGATGTTGAAGCATTTCTCTTAACAAATACCCCGGATATCTTAGCACTAAGTGAGACTAACCTACACTCCTCCATTCTCTCTAACCACTTTAACATGCCTGGATATCTCCCACTCTGCCGTAAGGACTCTGACAGACATTTGCACGAACTTGGAGTTTACATTCGTAATACCCTTAGTAGAGAAACAAACCTAGAAACAGATGATCAAGCCTTTATGTGCTTTAGAATAAACGTGCAACACAGTATTAGCTACTATTATTTTCTCTACCGCTCTCCCTCGACTCAGGACTGCTCCATAATAAACAAAGTATCTGACAGCATAGACACGGCACTGCCCCTCGACACTAGCGCACAAATACATGTGTTTGGTGACTTTAATGTCCACCACAAAAACTGGCTTGGATTCTCTACTCACACAGATGCAGCGGGCAGCACAACCCATAGCTTCGCTATATCTCACTCCCTATCACAAATTGTTACGTTTCCAACCCGTTTCCCTGACCAGGAAGAACAACACGCATCACTTCTAGATCTGTTTTTGACCACAGTTCCCGATTACTGCATAACGAAGGCCCACAACCCACTCGGGAACGCTGATCATGCAGTGATAATGGTTGAAATCGTCCTAAACTCTAGACCCAAAACTGAAGAGCCAGTGCTCAAAACAACGAAATATTATAATAAGGCTGACTGGGAAGCCATCAGGGAACTAATTAGAGATGCTCCATGGAAAAATATTTTCTCTCTCCCTGCTGAACAATGTGCAAACGAGAACACTGACTGGTTCAAAACTGCAATCGAAGCGCATGTTCCCATGCGGAAATTTTATAGTAAGCCCCACTCTCCCCAATAGTTTACGTCGACTTGTGCAACTGCCATTACTCAAAAGCAGCATGCATACCGTAGGTTTAACCGACATAAGTCCAGTGCAAACAGACTGAAGTATATAGAAGCTAGAAATAACGTTAAGAAAGAAATAGCGACAGCTAAGAGAGAATTTACGGAAACCACTAAAAAGCGCATCGAAGCACAAAAACTAGGAACTCGAGACTTCTGGAAAATCTACAACAGTGTAGTAAATAATGGGCAATAAACAATTCCCCCACTAACCAACAATCACGAGGTTGTCTCCTCAGCAACCGACAAGGCTAACATGCTTGCCAGTCGGTTTGCCTCAAACTCCACACTGGACCCTTCCAACCACCCCCTACCTGACTTTCCTATGCGGACAGACGCCACACTAGACGATCTGAAAACCACCCCTGCTCAGGTGCATGCTATCATAAAAAACCTTGACACCTCAAAAGCATGTGGACCCGATCTTATCCCAGCTGTGCTATTAAAAAAGTGCTCAGCCGAAGTAGCTCTAGTTCTCTCCAAACTCTACAACAAATGTCTTAATGAAGCCTGCTTTCCGGGCTGTTGGAAAACTGCTTCTGTTGTACCAGTATTCAAGAATTCTGGCGAAAGGACAGACCCATCAAATTATCGCCCCATTAGCCTCCTCCCACTTTTTGCCAAAATATTTGAGACCATAATTAACCATGCTCTAGTCCATCATCTTACAGATGCTAAACTACTGACTGACAAACAATATGGATTTAGACAAGCCCGTTCCACAGCAGACATCCTCATTGTGATCTCTGAACGTATATACCATTCACTGGACAAAGCGGGGGAAGGCAGAGCGGTAGCTCTAGATATATCTAAGGCTTTTGACAGGGTATGGCATGAGGGTCTCCTCAGTAAAATCAGATCATACGGTATCACTGGCAGAATACTTAATATAATTAAATCCTTCTTAGATAAGAGAAAAATCCAGGTAGTCCTCGACGATCGCACATCTAAACAATATGATATAAATGCGGGAGTGCCCCAGGGTTCTATCCTTGGACCTCTATTGTTCCTGATATTCATAAATGACCTCCCCGACAACATTGCCTCTGAGATGGGTATATATGCTGATGACACTACACTCTATGGCAGACACGACAGGAAGACGAATGAACACATTTCTAAAGAAATGGCAGAAACACTAGAGGAAGACCTCCAATCTGTAGTGGAATGGGGACAAAAGTGGTTGGTCGCGTTCAATGCTGCCAAGACTAAACTAGTTTCATTCAATAATTACAAGAAACCCTCTCTACCACCCATAGCAATGGCCAACGACTCTTTATCTGAGAGTCCATCTTTCAAACTCCTTGGCCTAACGTTCACAGGAAACATGAGTTGGAACAATTACATTGAAGGCATTGCCAGGGCCGCTGCAAGAAAGGTAGGCTCTCTCTACCGTGCTAGAAAACTACTAACACCCGAAAGTATCCTGTACCTCTATAAGGCCACCATTCGCCCATGTATGGAGTATTGCTGTCACATCTGGGCTGGTGCATCGGCTACTAGTCTCTCGCTCCTTGACAAGGTTCAAAAGAGAGTCGCAAACGTGATAGGCCCTGAACTGGCATCTAAGCTTCAGCCTCTGTCCCATCGACGAAATGTTGCATCCCTCTGCCTTTTCTACAAGTATTTTAGTGGTGAGTGCTCTGACGAACTGCAATCACTTGTGCCCCCACGACGCGAGCACCCTCGACAAACCCGACAGGCTACTACATCCCACCCCCACACTGTAGAGGTCCCTAGATGTAAAAGATCTTTTTACTCCAATAGTTTCTTCCCCAGAACCGCAAGACTCTGGAATTCCATTCCAGGTCCCTGCTTCCCCAACAGTACTGCCATGCAGAAGTTCAAGTGTAACGTGAACCGACACCTTGCTGCCCAAATCCCTACATAGTACCCCAGTAGTTGTTGCCCCTGAGAGTAGCCCCCTACACCAAAGTGGCAATTTGTCTTGTTTGGGGTGAAAATGTAATAAAAAAAGAAGGTATTCCCTCTTCTAATGAAGGAATAAGACCCGCTGTCATTTAAGAGTCGTGTGGTATTTGGCATAACAAAGAGTGTTGGATTAATCGTAGCAAATCTATCAAGGGAAAAGGGATATTGTTCTGTAATGTAGATCGCTTTTAATCTGAGTACATACTATAGATATTAAGTACCTAACTGGACAGGAATGACTAATTCATGTTTTAGAATGGAAGGGTATAGATGTTTAGTAATGACTTTCTAAGCGGTCAGCATGCGAAGGTTAACGGCTGGAAGCGCAATACACACTACAAAAGCGTGCGTAATGTAGGAGTTTTTGTGGTGGCTTGGGAGTAAAGCAAATTGTTAGTATTCAAGAGAGGATATAATACCTTACAGAATAGAATAGAGTTACATTTGAATTTAGAGTTTCAACTAAAGTTTAATTTGAAGACAAACAAAAATATTTTAATTTAACATGCAAGTAAGGCAAAGACAATCGTATTGGAGGTAAAGTGTATATTGGATATACGTCGAAAGCCAGCAATGGTGTTTTTACAGTTATTAGAAATATAATTAGCGCATGGCGAGTCGGAATTCTTATTATAGACAGTCATAAAGGTGAAGCACAAATTATTGTATCTATTCAGAAAATAGTCCTAGTGACGTAACTAAGATAACTGTACATTTTAGATTCAACTATAGTTGTACGTAAAATGTAAGCTATGCCCAGTGGTTTGATATAGATAGCAAGAGGGCCACTTTTCTGTACAAACGAGCATATAGTAATTGTAGATAATACGTATATTACTTAAATATTTTTCTGATAACGGAGAAAAAATAAATCCCCGTTTATGTTAAATTCAGAAATTTTCCATGCCTAAGCTATTTTATCGCTCATTCATATAAGTTCAGAGTATTGTAGTAAAACATGTATGGTGGCAAAGAAGTGGACAGTATTTTACTCGTTTCATGGGGAACTTAAAACTAAAGACAAGAGACAGTTCGCGAGACAAGAAAAAATAAAACAATAAATATATATATAAATTTAAAAAAAGAAATAAAAACAAGAGAAAAAATAAAAGAGGACAAATTTGTCAGGATTAAGATGACTTTAAGAAAATTACCACTTATCGGCTTGTTCTTAACTCCTTTTCTTCCACCACGAGTGACCATATTTTAAATGGGAGTTAATTCTCTGCCCGGATATGTGCTTGCTTGTGTCTATATATTTATAGAAGACGAATTCATATTTCACGCACATGCGTGTATGTTATATTAATTGAAGTTTTTTTATATATTTTATTTATTTAATTATTTATTTATTCATTAATTTTGCTTAAAAAATCTCTAACGAAGAAAAATACATGTTTGTGTTAGATCCAGAAATATTTCAAGCCTAAGCTATTTTATCCATAGTGTACATTAGTTCAGAGCATTGGACTTAAACATGTATGCTGGAAATAGAAGTGGCTGGTATTTTACTCTAGCGCTAACACAAGTAGACTAATCACGCCCCTACAATGTATGATGCTGGTCACCCACCCACCGATTTTGCGCAGGATTATATTAAGTAAAAGTCAAAAGTCAAACCGTATATACACTACCCCAAAGCTCACACACTGGACCGATAAAGAGCCAACCTGACATAATCATAGTCTCTGACTTAGAAATGGTGCACACTTTTTTCAAAATCAAATTTAAGGTCGCTATTGTACAAAGCGATATTACCCTTACAAATATATGAAAAGATTAAATACAACAATTATGCTCCTCCTGCAGGACGCCTTAAATCTGTAATCACACAGAATATGACTTGTAAGAAAAAAGTTCAAGTAACAAGAACTGCCGCTTTCAATAACAATGAACCAGTCTACATTTATAATCCAAACCAAAATACTAATCGCAATGCCTCTAACCCACTTAGTCGAATCAGGAGAAAGAAAAATATTTGGTTTAATCCTCCATTTAGCCTAAATGTCAAAACTAATACACCTAATGAATTATGCAACATTGTACAAAACTCTTTCAAATACCCACACAGATATAGTTCTATTTTCAATAAAAATTCAATCCGGATTTCTTATTCCACAATGCCTAATTTAGCACAAATAATCTTAACATCTAATAAGAAAAAAATAAAACACCCCAAAAAATTCCTCTCCCAATTAAACCCAAAACTAACTGTAATTGTAATAACAAACAGCTTTGCCCACTCAATAATGATTGTATCCATAAAGATGTTATATATTCTTGCACTATTACTGAGCTCCCACGCAATCCTCCCATAACAGACACTAATATTTCGTCTTCAAGTTATTCTTCTTTCCATCCTCCATCTGATATAGTTACTAATCACATACACCATGCGAGCAGCCCTTCCATCTACAATCATACAACAAGTAATAATAATAATAATAATAATAATAATAATAATGAGAATAATAATATTTCTCCTTACAGCCATCCGAACAGTAACAAAATAGTCCTCATACATACATTTCCCCACCATTTGTTGAATACTATGAACAAAATTCAAACTATTTAACTAATACAAATCAGCAAATTAATATTAATACCAGATCTCGAGCTTTTAATAAAGTACATACATATATCGGCGCTACTTCAACATAAATTAATAAAAGAATATCAAACACATTTCTTCTTTTAACAACCATAATTCTAATAATAACCAAGGAACTTCTCTAACCACTTTAATAAAAAAAATACCTCGAAAAATACTCCCTTCTCAATCAAATGGACTATTATAAAAATGTTAAGTCATACTAGAGGTTCTAAGGCATGTAGCCTCTGTACAACCGAAGCTATAACTATAATTACTTCCCCTCAAAGTAACAATATAATAAATTCTAAAAATGAAATGATCTCTTTCTGTAAACATAAGCCCAAATTTAATTATGACAATTTTGAAATTACATAGTTATTACTTTTACCCTTTATATAGATATAAACTATTTTTTCTTTAACTTTATCGTTTTTCGACATATTCTTTATACTTTATAATTTAATAATCCTTTATTTTAATTATTTATCTCTTCTTTGCATGGCCGGTTTTTTATCTGCATTTTCTGTTCTATTCTTTAAACTTCCTTTTCTATCTAATATATCAATCTTCCCACACTTTGATATCTTGTATGTATATTCACTTAAATTTTACTATAAGAATTTACTTACTTTTTTTCGTGAAATTGAAGATACCGGCCATCTTCTCCACTTCAATAATTTTTATTTTTATTTTTATTCTTGTTTTATTTTATTTTATATTATATTTTATATTATGTATTATATTATATATTTTATTTTTTATTATATTTTATTTCTTTCTTTCTTTTTTTATTTTCTATTTATTTATTATATATTTATTTATTTATTTTTATTTTTATTTTCCTTTTTTTATTTTCCTTTTAGTGTCGTTTAACAACTCTTGCTGACATTTTTTAAGTGATGACCTGTACATTTCAATTGACCTATATACTTTTGCCCTATATATATTTTCGCGCCTTTAACATTTCCTGTCTGGTTCAT
This sequence comes from Euprymna scolopes, assembly GCF_053919585.1. Classification (NCBI taxonomy): domain Eukaryota; kingdom Metazoa; phylum Mollusca; class Cephalopoda; order Sepiida; family Sepiolidae; genus Euprymna; species Euprymna scolopes. The sequence continues at coordinate 76,388,007 of NC_136489.1, read as the reverse complement.
TTGGGCTTTTGTTTACCTTTATTTTATATTTAAATTTATCAGTTTTTTTATTTTAAAAAAACATTCTCTCTCTCCTTTCTCTTCCCAGATCTTTTTTTATTTATAGTTATGTCTCGGAAGTAGAGTGAAAAACACATCCTATTTTTCTTTTATTAATATTATTTTTCCTTGTACACATTTTTGTGAATTATTCCATGGATTTCTGCCTTTGGATTTTTATGGACCATCTTCCTGCAATTACGGGATTTCCTTGGATTTTACTTGTACAAATTGAAATTCTTTTAACTTTCTTGAAGTTTTACATTTGGAATTTACCGTTATTGGATTTGTTATCTTCCACCAGACTATCCATTCATGTGTAATCACCTTTTTCTTTTCCATATTCTCTCTGCTTAATTTATTTTGTTTTCTAGTAAGATCTTTGACTTACTTGTTGTTTCATCAAATACTTCTGCATGTAAAAGCTGATCCCGCATTTTGTTAATCACTACCCTCTGATTAGAAGGAGAGTACATCTTCGAAACTCCGCGGATTAAGGACTGTCCGTTTATCTAGTGGTTCCTTTTCAGATTAAATATGTTTTAACTGATTTCAACATGTTTTTAACATATTTTATTAATTGTTTGCTCATATATATATATATATATATATATATATATATATATATATATATGTATATATATATATATATATATATATATATATTAAGTAATATGATTGATAATTTAAAATTTAAAAATCAAATTATAATTAAATGAACAATCCGTTTCATAAGAAGGAACACCAACAAAATCAATTATCTGTACGATCGTTTCAGAAAAAAAATTTTTTTTATTGTGGTAGACATCAAGTTACGTACAATAATTACATATAGTTTTTTTAATAAGCAAGGTCTCCTCGTCAGCAAATTTTGAAGGGTTTTTATTAAATTTAAAAGACACCATAAATAAACCTAGCATTAAAAAAAAGGCAGATGTATCTTTTAATTTTTCGCTTTTTAAAATCAGGAACTATGGTTTAAATACTCATTTAGATGTATATATTTCATGGTAAACAACTGATGATCCCTTGAAAAGAAATTGGTATTATAGTAAATTTGAGAGAGTTGATGCAGTGATTGCAGGTGATTAAATGACTTACTTACTAGATGGTTTTTTTAACGAATGATAAAAAGAAATTTTTTGTATGGTTTTAAATGTTAAAAACTTCAAAGACTATATATATATACATATATATATACATATATATATATATATATATATATATATATATATATATATATATATATATATATATATATATATATATAAAGAACGTTTGGAACGTTTGGTCTGTGTAAAACAATATTTTTTTATATTACGGTAAATGTGCATGTCAAACTCTTACTATAACGATTTTTAATTACGTAAATTAAATTGCTTGGTCTAAATCCTTATGTAATACTTGTCATAAAGGCACATATGAATATTTGCATTGCACAGTATAAATAATATACCAAATGAAATTGTTCGAATGTTTATTCTATTATAGTGTCATTTCTAATTAAAGCAGAACATGTTCAAATTCTCTAACTGATGATAATGGATATATCCTGTAAAATGCAAAGCATTGTTTGAATTTTTTTCTATATTTTGACGAGTAAAAATATTACATTTGTGTTTTCTTTCAAGTATTACTTGGGTAAAATATATTTCAACTTACATTGTAATGGTTGTATTATTTTATCTACCGAGCCGATGATATTCTTATATCCGATCAAATCAACTAGAATGCAAGTTTTCCTGGCGCCATTTCCATTCCTTATATTGTTTTATTTAATATGTCAGTAATTCCCGAAGAAATAACTGTAACATATGAAAGCCATTATTATTTAAATGTGTTACCCACTTAGATAATATAGTACGTTATTATGCCGCGTTGTCAAACACACGCTTATCGATGTATTTCTTTATCCTGTTTAATATAAGTTATGAGATAAGTGTACATATGAGGAATTACACTAAAACATTATATTTTACAACTGAGATATAATTAATTATAGTGCACTCAGAATTTGATAAATAATGTGACTATATAAATACAGTATAAAATTGTGATTATTTTTATTAATCGTGAATATAAAGTGCGTAATATCCTAAAAGAATGATGTGGCTGTGAAAAGTAGTTTATTTTCGTAGGCATCACCACTTTTCAAGGCCAAGAGGCAACTTGAGGATAAGGGTTAAAGAGTGTACCGTAGTCAATTGGACAATATAATAATCATTACTATTGGGAATTCTTTAAATTTATTAACTTAAATAGAACAGCTCACAGGAATTTGTTTACGTTGGACTTGAATACAACCGTATTGTAATCAGCTGGAACGAAGAAAACAAAAGACGGTTCGATAGGCGTGCAGTTCTTAGAAAGAAGCTTTGTTCATGGAATTTACGTTGAGGTTTAGACACAGATAAAGAGTCGGGGGGATTATTGATAGTGTTTTCAGCTAGACAGTTTATTAAATACGCTCAAGGGTATAGTAAGTGATAATAAATGTGTGTTACTATAAATCTTTACAAATTATATACAACATAAGCGTCATGTTTTTTTGCTACATAGGAAGTAATATATATTAATCTTAACACGTTCTATATAATATGCATTATTTTCTGAATAAAAATATTTATGGAACAAAAGGGTGTTACATTTGGTAATTCAGTGATGGGTCTATGCATCATCGGAAAGCTAACAATATCTTAAAGAGTACTGTCTTGTGCAACTTGTGTGTTACTTATAAGTTGTTTATAAAACAATAGAATGGTAAAAACGCTTGGAAATTTGGGACAAAATTGCGTCTTTTTATAAAGGATTTCGAATATTTTACTCTGGATCATGCCCGTATGCGGTTTCAAATATATTTCATATAATATTCTTTTGATTGTTACAGCAAAGCGACCAACTCAACTCGACCATCATATTAACACCGGCAGACAAATATCCCTCAGGTCACATCTTAATAATAAAACGTATTTCATTATTCGCAAATGTCTTATCAGCACAGGCGCATTTCGACAAAAAATAATGAACCTCATTTTTGGCAAAGAATGGCGTATATTTCGAAGTCCTTCAAGCACTAAGCAAATCAAGATAAGCGAACGTGAGGAAAAGGCATGCTTTTTCACCAGCATGGCTTCGCTTCCGAGTTTGCTGCAGGCGAAAATGTACCAGAAATTGTATCGAGAGAATCTGCATGATTTTATAAGGTTTCTACGACAAAATATTTTTCTGTCTTTTTTCAACATTATACGTCGCACCGGAGATGTATTAGCGCATTTTTACTGTTGCTGATGTAATAAAAACTAAAATGGTTATAATACATTAGATTATAGATATATCGGCGTCTGAACTCCATATAACCCGTCTCGCTATTTTCTCCTTTCAATGTAAGAGACATGTCATCAATTGTCCCAGTGACGATGAACGTACAGCAAAAGGTGGCATAGATTCCCCCCACCGGCAAAAAAAAATCAAATAATAAAAGAGATGCATTAATTTTATACGTTCATGTAAAGACAGGCAGAGAGAAGTATATGGAAATGAATTCTAGCAGACATATTGCTTCTAAGATTGGCTACAGCATCAAAATGTTTATCGCATATTTAATATGACAATAATATAGATTATATTTATTATGGAAATATAACATAATATATATATATATATATATAATTTCATTATAGAATGTATTGAGACGCACTTTTAAAATGTTTAATTTCTGAAAACAGCCCAGTACCAATGTTTATACCAACGTTTTTTAAACAACGTTTCTACGTAAAAACTCATATATATATATATATATATATATATATATATATATATATATATATATATATATATATATATATATATATATATATATATATATGTGTGTAAATATATATATACATATATATATATATATATATATATAAAGAGAGATAGAAACATGCATAGATAGATACATAGAAACAATATATATGTGTATGGATGTTTGCGCCCCCTTCTATATGTCTGCGTTTCTATGTGTATATGTGTGTATTTACATACGATTTCAAGAATATGAATAAGAGAAAATTAAATACTTGACGTTTCGTCAATCTTTCTATGACTTTTACCAGTATGAAATAGCCTTAAATTTCACCTATTTACATATATGAAACGGTTCATGACAGCATATACAACGATAATATATATATATATATATATATATATATATATATATATATATATATATATATATATATATATATATATATCTGTGTGTGTATGTGTGTGTGTGAACACTCCATATTGTATTTTCTTAATTTACACAAATTTAAAAATTGTTACTCTCTTCTCTAGCATATACAGTCCAACACCAATTGACCCTCTTGTTACAGACGATATATCGATATCATCCATTACAAATGTAAATGTACGATCGGCGATACGTCGACGATTAAGATTTTTCTTCCTAATCGAGCTGTCGAAAGTACATCTTCATAATACATACCTCTCTACACGCGCGGTATATATATATATATATATATATATATAAAGCAACTGAAAATTAAAACTGCATTATAATATATATATATATATATATATATATATAATGCCGTTTTTATTTTCAGTTGCTTTTATTTAAATATATATATAATCTGTATTATCATATAAGAGTAAATACATATTTATCTATATATATGTATATATATATATATATATATATATATATATATATATATATATATATATATATATACATATATATATAGGCCAAATTAAACGTAATGAATTAAAACCAGAAAAGTGTAAAAACTACTATACTTGCTTTGTACCCGCTCAACAAAGTATGCCGATAAAAAAAATGTGAAATTGAAATATGAAGGGTGACATAAAGAAAATGCAGACAAAAATATAAAAAGCTTAGTGAAATAAAATAAAATACACATCAATTCCTAAAAATGTTTATTTTGTTACTTGAAGAAGGGCTCAATGACATCATAGCCTGTTCAACAGTGTTATTTTTCATTGAATTCATGTATTTCTTTTTTCAATACCTATGGTATCCTCAATCCGAAAAGTCATCTTTCCCAACAAAAGATACATTTAGTTTGTGTATTCAAATGCAGGTCAGTGCGTACTACGCTTAGCAGACGGCCCACTTTTTTTACCCTTGGTTGAAACAACATAATATAGCTGAGATTTGTCATAGAACGTATACAATATCAGGTGTTTTAAATAATACATACAGTGTAAGCATCCGTTATCACTTCATAAATACCAGTGTCTTTGTTTCCACGTTAAGTGTTGCCTTGTTCTCTAGTCGGATCAAGTCACATTTTTATTTTCGAACTTTGATAAACCTTAAGTATTAAGTGTTTGAAACCTCTTTGTGAGTACAAAAGGTATGATATAAGGACTTAATGTGGGTTTTATTTGATTCATTTCCTACTTTGTATTATCCGAATACATCTTTTTTGTGTGTTCCCTGCTACATTCCGATTTTATTTTCTTTTGTTATCGTTATTATATCTGAATTCAATGCTGTTGAGTGGGGTACAAATCCTGTCCTTTAATATATATATATATATATATATATATATATATATATATATATATATATATATATATATATACATATATATATATATATATATATATATATATGCATGTGTGTATGTTTGTGTTCCAGTTCAGCCTGGTTTGGCTCGGATTCTATGTACTGTTTATAAATTGCCCGACTTATTAACACACTTTATGTAAGATTTAAAATGTTTAGACCAGAGTAATTTCGTAGAAGCTTGCAGAGGTCATTTTTTAACTTTGAGTCCAATTTGAGTCCCTCAACATTTTATATTTTGATATTAATAGACAGTTGTGCATATGTCCGGGTTACCTACATCGAACATTCCTTGTCTTTAGATCTAAAATTGACAGAGGAATTTGGTAGAATCTGCAAAGGTAGACTCTTAAAACTTTGACGTTTTGGCAGAAAAATTGTGACCCAAAAATGATTAAAATTCTTGCGAATATCTGAATACCCGTGATGTAGCATTTCAAATACTTAGACCCCTTACTTGCTGAGTAGTTTTATAGACACCGCAAAGGTCAAATCTGTTTTAACTTTGACACCTTGTCAGCTCAGATTTTGAACCAAACTGATTAACAAGCTTGCGTTGTTTCTGAATACTGTTTATGCAAAATTTCAAAAGTTTACACCGTAGAGGTAATTTTTTTAAAATTTGAACCCTTTAACATATTTTTGGAAAATTCAAATCAAATAAAAGTGTTCAGGCCATAATAAGCAGAAGATGTTGGTACAGTTTAAAAATTAAAATCGTGGAAATTTGACAACTTGACAGCCAAATTTCTGGCCGAAAACAGACTAAGAATATTCTCCTAACCTCGAGTTTATAGACTGATAATTAATGGAGTTATTTGGTAGAGCAATGTACACGGCCACAAACACAGATACATTTCCGCTTACACACACACTAACACACACACACATATATATATATATATATATATATATATAGTAATTTATAAAATATATATGGCGATTAAGCTACACTGAATATTCTGCGTTTCATCCAAATATAGGGTTCGTCAGGCTTATGCGCGAATTCTGTGGTTGCTTCTTGTTTTTATATATGTTGAGGATTTCTAGTTGTCCAACCAGCTTTCTAGTATCCACCGCACCCCTTCCTATCAGCCAATGGGTGTGCATTTTATCAAACAAAGGATCTGTTTTAGAAATAGGTCAGTGGTTTTAGGTAGACGTTCTCTTTTTTTTACATATAAATATACCTATGTGTACACACATACATGCACACGTACATATATACACACATATATGTGTGTGATCGTTTATGTATATTCATGTTAATTTAATTTATTTATTTGTTTGTTTTCTATTGTTATTGTTAGTACCAAATATGTAAAAAGCGTAGTTTATCAAGCAACAATATTTGCGAAAGAAAACCTGAATAACAAGAAATCTTACATAGGCATGACTTCCTTAGATTTCAAAACCCGATACTATGACCACAAAAGCACATTCAAAATAAAAAAAAACACCGTATAAAAACAACACTAGCGAATAAATACTGGGAACTCAAAGAAAGCGGACATTCGCCGGTAGTCGAATGGAAAATATTGAGACAAGCTACCACATGCAGACATTTAGACGCCCCATGTAAATTATGCCTCCATGAAAAAATTTTCTATCCTGTACTATAAAGAACCTCAAAATCTATTAAACTGTAGGCGGGAAATAGCAAACAACTGTGTTCACAAAATAAAACTTACTCTAGGATAGCGGTACAAAATAGCTTTAAAACTAACAATAACAATATAAAACAAACAAATAAATAAATTAAATAAACATGAATATACATGAACGATCACACACATATATGTATATATATATATGTGTGTGTGTGTGTGTGTGGGTGTACATGTATGTGTGTACACATAGGTATATTTATATGTAAAAAAAGGAGAACGTCTACCTAAAACCACTAACCTAGATCTAAAACAGATCCTTTGTTTGATAAAATGCGCGTCCATTGGATGATAGGAAGGGGCGCGGTGGATACTAGAAAGCTGATTGGATAACTAGAAATCCTCAACATATATAAAAACAAGAAGCAACCACAGAATTCGCGCATAAGCCTGACGAATCCAATAGTTGGATGAAACGCAGAATATTCAGTGTAGCTTAATCGCCATATATGTTTTATAAATTACTAACTAGCTCTACCTACGGATTGAGCACTTTTGAAGTAAATACTTAAAGTTTACGCATAAATCTATACTTTCGTATATTAAATTTATGTGAATAAATGAAGTAGTTATATATATATATATGTGTGTGTGTGTGTGTGTGTGTATCCTGTTATTATGATTATGCACTTATTTATGGGGTAACATATTTAATAGCAAATATTATGAAAGGGAAAATGAAACTAAATATTCCCCAGCAACCCTGTAATATTCGTAGCAACGACAGGAAAGAAACAAACTACACATATATGTCTAGGTTTAATACCTTCAGATCAAATGTTGTTACGTGGTGTGTATATATATATATATATATATATATATATATATATATATATATATATGTGTGTGTGTGTGTTTGTGTGTGTGGGTGTATGTGTGGGTGTGGTTGTGTGTGCATATATATGTATGTGGATACATGTGTATACATACGTTTATGTATATGTAGGTAACTGTATGTGTATGTATATGTAAATATATGTGCATATGTATGTACATGCATGTGCATTTGTATATGTGCGTGTACTTGTGTACGTATATATATATGCACATGTGTATGTATGTATGTGTTTATGTATATGTGTGTATATGTGTGCATGTTTATTATGTATTGTGCATCTATATACGTATATTTGTGTGTATGTTTATAGATATATGTGTGGGTATGTGTATGCGCGTATGTATGTGGGTATGTGTATATACGTATGTATACCCATCACCATCTTAAGTGTTTTTTTTCATTTTTCTTAAATTTTTTCTTCTAGGGGGTGGGACATCCAACCAGCTATCGGACATTTAGTGAGTCCAATCAAGAGATCTTTTCAGAATTCTAGCCGTCCCTTTCAGTGCAATCGTTTGTATTTCACTTGCACTTCGTTCACCGGGTATGCTTGCTATGTACATTTTAAAGTTCTTTTTCATAAGCCCAGTTGCTCCTATAATGACTGGTATAATTGAAACGGTAGCGTGTGAATTCGCTGGCAGGACTAAAGAAATCATCTTCCGGCTCTTGGACCTAAATGTCTAGGAAGGTCCACTTGTCTGCTAAGACGTTGCAATCATCATATATATATATATATATATATATATATATATAGAGAGAGAGAGAGAGAGAGAGAGAGAGAGAGATAGCGAGAAAGGCAGAGAGAGATAAATATATTTATATTATTATTTATATCTACATAATAGTTTAACAATCGGGTTAATTATTATCCTATCTCATAGATTTATGTTTTGTTCAGCGAATTATCATTGTTTATATATTCTAGGTTATGTTTACTGTTTTCATTTATTCAAAACTCGTGGAAACCTTGAATCTTCACCGTGGCATACTGTTTAGAAATGTAGTTTGTGTACCTACTCAGTAATTATTAATCATGCTTAAAAATCTAGGTATTTAAGAGGACGCATCGCCAAAGAATGTTGTGTATATGTCTTGATAAGTACATAAATATAGTAAGCATAGAAGAAACTCAGCCGTATCTTGTTTCACATCGGAAAATTCTGTGAAAGACTCTTTGCTCAGAGAACTTTTTGCTTTCAGGCTGTGAATAAGAGTTAAATAAAATGTGTTCTATTGTGTAAGCTAAACGAGTATTTGCCACAAACGTTTAAAAGAGGTGAGCATTGTATTAAGGGTTAACAGATGCTCTGTTGTAAGAGAAAAACATATAAGAAAAAATTATCGTCTACTAACCCCCTTTTACATGTTTTTAGTTTTTCTATAGGAGATGTAACTTTTAGGTTATCCGGCGCAGATGACAGGAAGTTAATTCATTCTTCCTCAGATTAGATTCCTCTCAATGTATAGAGTAGCGTTGCAAGTGAGAATATTATTGAAACTGTAGAAGTGTCCTACCATGGTTTTGTTTTTCGTACAACATAGCTAATGTAAATACATTAACTGTTGCTGATCACTCTGAATAACAACAAAACACATATATATTGGTGAAAATGTTATTTTGTTGAGGTGGTTTATAACTTCTCCATTATCATGGACTCAAGTTACTTCCTTCTGACGTACAGAGAAGTGATTGCTATGTAGGGTGAAGTAAAGGATTATTACACGTATCTTGAAATACCGGACATACTATAGAGAGTTTGACAGAGTTTGGAAGTATCACTTTTCTGGGAAGCGTTTAAAAAGCTTCTTTTGTAGATAAGCTATTCCCATTTGCTTTTTTTGTATTATCGTCCTATTCTCTTCATTTTACATTGCCTGCTTCAATTGCCTGAGTGTTCCTTAAGTTTATATTATATTATTGCGGAATCGAGATTATTTTAGAAAACAATAGAATTTTCTACCGAATTATTCTCTTAAATAATTGTTTATTCTGTGCATACGGTATTAATATATTTTGATGAACGATTTTCAGATTTTTTCAACACAAAAATCGTCTATTAGGAACAATTTACTGAGCGGTACTTCAATTCAACCAATAAATTGGTGTATACTTGCCTACTCTACAAGTATTTATTTGTTTGACCTCTCAGTAATAGATAAATTCTCTGATTTCATTCGGCGTTTTGTCGATCGAATGTGTTGTATGGTCGTAATATCAAACTTGTATTTGTAAAAAGTAATCGCAATGTAATAGAAAAAGTTATCCAGGATGTCGAACCCCTTTTTTTAATATGGTTTCCAATGTTTTGGTGAACCGATGTTATAATAATCAGCGAGTACGATTTCTAATGTTACCATTTTTATCACTCTATTGTGAGTGTATTTTTAAATTTCGGTGTTATGTGTTTGTAATACTACAATTCATAATGCAATTTTCATGTTATTGTTCATGTTATTTTTATTATATTCGTCCTTATTTCATATACTTATACATCATTCTTTGGGTGTTTTTTTTTTTTACATAGGCATCATGATTTATCAAGTGGAACGGCTCGTAAAGAACCCGTTTACATTAGACCTGAAGCCAACAATATTGTAGGCATCTGGAAAGTAGGAAAACGGAAGGCAATTCCACAGGTGTGCAGTTCTAAGAAAGAAGCTTTGTTCATGGAATCTACGTTTAGGCTGAGGCACAGATAACGAATGGGAATAATTATTGATAGTGTTTTGAGCTAGACCAGTGTTTCTTGTGAAAGTTTGGCGAGGTGGGACCATAGACTTAAGTTCAGTCGAACACGTCCAATGAAAATAGCGATACGTGTTTATCAAATTTAGTATTAAAATCCTGCGCTAATAGTACCCACTTCCAAGATTATATAATACTTATTAATGAATTTTCAACATTTCATTGCATATGTATCTATTTATCTATCTATTTGTGTATCTACCTATCTTTGCCAATATATATTTATGTAGTGATTCAAATACTACATCGTTGTATAACATGTCTTCGCTTGTGCATGTATACATATATATACACACACACACACACACATATATATATATTTGTATATATATACATATATATATATATATATATATATATATATATATATATTGTAAGGTTAGGAGGGTTTATTTTAAACAGACAACTATCGGAATCTTTGTATTTAGTATTTTATTCTTTATATTTCAGAGGGTCTTTTGTTCTTGGTCCCAAATAGTATCGAAATTAAAATCAAAGTCTTTGAAAAGAAACTGGTAATTTGAAGTTTGACATTTTTCATTCCTTGCCATAATGTTCAGAAGAGTTTGCGTGACGACTTATCTCAGCCGTTTGTGGATAAAAAATGATATTGGGGGAGCAGGGTTCTGCGGAGGAAGCAATTGGCGTAGAATGATCTTTTACATCTAGGGATCTCTACTGCGTGGGGTGGGATTTAGCTTCCTGTTGGGTTTGTCGAGGGGTTCTACGTCCTGTGGACACAAGTGTCTGCAGTTCGTCAGAGAATTCACCATTAAATACTTATAGAACAGGCAGAGGGATGCAACGTTTCGTCGATGGGACAGAGGCTGAAGCTTAGATCCCAGTTCAGGGCCTATCAGATTGGCGACTCTTTTTTGAACCTTGTCTAGGAGCTAGAAGTTAGCAGCAGATGCACCAGCACAAATGTGACAGCAATACTCCATACAAGGGCGAATGGTGGCCTTATAGAAGTACAGGATACTTTCAGTTGTCAGTAGTTTTCTAGCACGGTAGAGAGCACCTACATTCTACGCAGCGGCCCTGGCAAGTTTTTCAATGTAATTGTTCCAACTGAGATTTCTGTGAACGTTAGGCCGAGCAGTTTGAAAGATATACTCTCAGATAGGGTGTCACTGCCCATTGCTGATTTTAGCAGAGAAGGTTTTTTTGTTATCATAGAAGAAATCAGTTTATTCTTGGCAGCATTGAATGTGACTATCCATTTTTGTCCCCATCTCACTACAAATTGGAGGTCATCCTCTAGTGTTTTTTTTCATTTCTTTAGTTATGTGTTTATTTGTTTTCCTGTCATGCCTGTTATAGAGTGTGGTGTCATCAGAATATATACCCATCTCAGGCAGTTTTGTCGCGGACGTCATTAATAAATATTAGGAGCAATAGATGTCCAAGGATAGACCTCTGAGGCACTCCCTCATTTATATCATATTGTTTAGATGTACCACCCCCAAGGACAACCTGGTTTTTCTCTTATCTAAGAAGGATTTAATTATGTTAATTATTCTAGCAGTGATCCCGTATGATCTAAATGTCTTGAGGAGACCCTCATGCAACACTCTGTCAAAATACTTAGATATATCTAGAGCAACCGCTCTGCGCTCCCTCCGCTTTGTCCAGTGAATGGTATATACGTTCAGAGATTACAGTGAGGATGTCTGCTGTGGAACAGGCTTGTCTAAATCCATATTGTTTGTCAGTCAGAAGTTTACATCTGTAAGGTGACGGACTAGAGCATGGTTAATTATGGTCTCAAATATTTTGGCGAAAAGTAAGAGGAGGCTAATGGGGCGATAATTTGATGGGTCAGTTCTCTCTCCAGAATTCTGGCATGCTGGTACCACAGAAGCAGTTTTCCAACAGCCCGGAAAGAATGATTCATTAAGACGTTTGTTGTAGAGTTTGGAGAAAATGGGAGCTTCTTCGGCTTACCCATTTTATTAATAGCACAGTTGGGATGAGATCAGGTTCACATGCTTTGAAGTGTCAAGATTTTTGTGATAGCATGCATCTGAGCAGGAGTGATTTTTAGATCGTCTAGCGTGGTGTCTGTCTTCAAAAGAAAAGTCAGGCATGGGGTGGCTGAGAGGATCTAGTGTGAATTTGAGGCAAAACGGCTGGAAAGCATATTAGCTTTGTCGGTTGCTGAGTAAACAACCTCGGGATTGTTGGTTAGTTGGGGAATTCTGTATTGCCCATTATTCACTAAACTGTTGTAGATTTTCCAGAAGTCACGATTTCCTAATTTTTGTGCTCTGATGCGTTTTTTAGTGGTTTCAGTAAATTATCTCTTAGCTGTCGCTATTTCTTTCTTAACATTACTTCTAGCTTCTGTCTGTTTCACCTGAACTTATGTCGATTAAATCTGCGGTATGCATGATGGCTTTGAGCAATGGCAGTTGCGCAAGAAGAAGTAAACCATTGGGGAAGTGGGGCTTGCTATAAAATTTCCGCATGGGAACATGTGCTTCAATTGCTGTTTTGAACCATTCAGTTGTCTCATTTGCGCACTGTTCAGCAGAAAGGGAAAAATTCCCCATGGGGCATCTCAGATAATACCTCTGATGGCTTCTAGGTAAGCCATTTTATAATATCTTGTTGGTGTGAGCACTGGCTCTTCAGTTTTGGGTCAGGAGTTTAGGGCGATTTCGACCATTATCACTGCATGATCAGGGTTCCCAAGTGGGTTGTCAGCATTTGTTATACACTCCTCGGGAACTGATGTCAGAAACATATCTAGAATGATGCGTGTTGTTCTTGCTTGTCAGGAAAACGTTGTTCATGTTAAAAGTAAAATAAAAAACGAGAATTAATATTGAGATAATGTTCTCTTTCTATTTTTACAATATATTACAGTAAATGTAAAAATGGAGTATTTTACATATTATTATCTTCTACTTTTTCATATTGTTTATCATTCTTATTCTTCTTGTTCTTCTTCTTCTTCTTCTTATTATTATTATTATTAGTAGTAGTAGTAGTATTATTATCATTATTATTATTGTTATTGTTATTGTTATTATTATAAATATAACAATACTATTTTATGTACTCCAAACAGGGTTTAACCCGATATATACGCATGATTGCTAACTGATTATAGCAGGGATTTTCATATGATTTTAGATAAACTAATTAGCCGAATTGACATATTCAGACATGATAAATATTAGTTTCAATTAAAAATATATAATTATAAATGATTTTAATATTAAATGGGAGAGTTTGAGAATATTGAATAATGTCTTGTAATTTTAACAATCCCTGAGAGAATAGTTGATTTAATTTAAAAAAGAATACGTATGTATTATATAAGCCAAAATAACGCAATATTAAGAAGGATAAAACATATTTAATTGTTTAAAATAATTTTATTTCGAAAAAAAAAAATCATCCACAAAATTTTCTACATTTCTTTTTTTCTTTATTGCCAATTTTGTTTATTCATAAATTTTCTTTTTTGCCAATTTTGTTTATTCATAAATTTTCTTTTTTGCCAATTTTGTTTGTTCATAAATTTTCTTTTTTGCCAATTTTGTTTGTTCATAAATTTTCTTTTTTGCCAATTTTGTTTATTCATAAATTTTCTTTTTTGCCAATTTTGTTTATTCATAAATTTTCTTTTTTGCCAATTTTTTTTGTTCATAAATTTTCTTTTTTGCCAATTTTGTTTGTTCATACATTTTCTTTTTTGCCAATTTTGTTTGTTCATAAATTTTCTTTATAGCCAATTTTGTTTATTCATACATTTTCTTTTTTGCCAATTTTGTTTGTTCATAAATTTTCTTTTTTGCCAATTTTGTTTGTTCATAAATTTTCTTTTTTGCCAATTTTGTTTGTTCATAAATTTTCTTTTTTGCCAATTTTGTTTGTTCATAAATTTTCTTTTTTGCCAATTTTGTTTGTTCATAAATTTTCTTTTTTGCCAATTTTGTTTGTTCATAAATTTACTTTTTTGCCAATTTTGTTTGTTCATAAATTTTCTTTATAGCCAATTTTGTTTATTCATACATTTGCTTTTTTGCCAATTTTGTTTATTCATAAATTTTCTTTTTTGCCAATTTTGTTTGTTCATAAATTTTCTTTTTTGCCAATTTTGTTTATTCATAAATTTTCTTTATTGCCAATTTTGTTCATTCATAAATTTTCTTTTTTGCCAATTTTGTTTGTTCATAAATTTTCTTTTTTGCCAATTTTGTTTATTCATAAATGTTCTTTATTGCCAATTTTGTTTATTCATAAATTTTCTTTTTTGCCAATTTTGTTTGTTCATAAATTTCCTTTATTGCCAATTTTGTTTATTCATAAATTTTCTTTATTGCCAATTTTGTTTGTTACTAAATTTTCTTTATAGCCAATTTTGTTTATTCATAAATTTTCTTTTTTGCCAATTTTGTTTGTTCATAAATAAAAAGAAAGTACGCTTGTTTTTTCTCTGCAGTCTTTTTTTTAGTGATAGAAAAGTTTTGGCTACGCGATATTAAGTTAAACGTATCTAATACATAGTATTCAATTAAAAATTAAATCAATGCTTCTATCACGGACTCAACAACCGTTACTGAATAGCAAGTATCCAACAGTCTTCCGGCATTTCACAAAAGCAGAGGAACAACGTGCGGACTTTTCTGCTCCACCTCAATATCAGGTAAGAAAGAAAAAAGAAATGTACAAACTTCTAAAGATGAGATCTTATTTCGTAATATATTAACTTTAAACAAATAGCAATTATTTTCCTTCATAATATTGTGTTGTGATTCCCCAATGTTGTGTGATGTCAAAATACTGAAGAAAGATAGTGGATCAGAAAACGTAAACAGGCAACACATATGATAGAAAATAATAATATAATTAGCCGTGCTAGCATAGATATACATTCCATTTGAATGCGCCTTATTAGAAAATCACAGAAAAAGAAAATACAGGACGTATTCACCGGCTAAGGGAGGAAATTTAGATAAGAAAACCACTTTTTATTTACTTTGAGTTGCTTCCCTTGCATTGTGTTAATTTTTTAAAACAAAAATACGCGTTGGTATTCGATCCTCTGTTCGTAAAACATTTTTCACTAACATTAACAATTAAAGTAGATACCCCAAAAAATTGACATAGTAAAGGCTTTAAAAATATCTTAATTGCCCCTGAAGATTAAACCTGATATTATGATGAACATACCCTCTCTCAAACCCGCCGTTCAAATTTCTTGTAATATAGGACCAACCCTCTTTTCCTTAGTAGTGAAAAGGAGGCGTAGTTTCAATAGCAGAAGGTATGCTTTAGAGTTTCCATTTTGTTGGATTTGTTCCTGGACACCTAAATACATAAGAATTACATTTTTTTCAGTGTCTTTTGGAATTAGATTAGTTCTTGATTCGTCTTCTATTTTCGATCGTCTATTTTTTTGCAAATATGTTACCAAATTGGGTTATTTAATACGAGATTTTGAGTTGGTAGCAGTGACCGAAAGTTTCTGTTAATAACAACGAAGATGAATAAAAGTCTGATTAATCAACATAACACAAGCATATAACTTGTAAAATATAATCAACGCTCAAATCGCCGAACCTACAATTTTAACTGGACATCGCGTAGCCAATTCCCTTCCGGCATCCCCCCCAAAAAAAACTGCACACAAACACCTTGACTAATTCTAATAACTGATTCTTTTCTCTAACTAAACAAAATGGCAAAAAAAAGAAAGAAAATGAGGATAAAGATTTATTCTGAAATATATATTTTTAAAGAAAGAATTATTGTTTATCCTTCATAATATTCAGTTGTGATTTATCTAAACGTATCTGATATATATGTATTAATTTTAAAATTAAAATAACGCTATTATCATGGTCCATACAATATTAACTTAATATCGCCTAGCGAACGCACTTCGTGCACTGCATAGAAACACTGTAGAGGAACAAAATACAGACTTGCTTTTAATAACCGATTCTCCTCTCCATCTAATCATCCTGGCAATAAAGAAAATAAAAAAAATCTAAATAAGTCTTATTTCAAGAAATATTTATTTATAAAATAGCATTTATACTTCATAATATTGGGCTGTCGTTTTGCTTTCAAGTATATCAAATGCATACGTATTAATTCTAAATTTAAAACTACCGTTTCTACCACGGTATCTGCAACCCTAACTGATTATCGCCTGCCAAAGGTCTACCCGCATTAAAAGAACATTACAAAGAGACTACACACACAGAAACATACGCGAACACACACACCCACACACATATATATATATATATATATATATATATATATATACACATATACATACATATTTTATATACATATATATATATATACCAATTTTTACTATTATATAAGGACATATATTTTTATTAATCATTTTATGAGTAATTAAAAAATATTAAATATAATATGTTTAGTCGTGTATAATAAAACTGTTACAATTATTCAATAATTTTCAAAGTTAACGTAATTAAAGAAATAAATTGTAAGATGCTAAACATCATGAAATTTGGACTAGATATTTTTATTATCTGTTTTATATATATATATATATATATATATATATATATATATATATATATATATATATATATATATATATATACACACACATTTGTGCGGGGTACAACGTTTTATTATGGTTATGAAAAGACTAAATTTAAACTTGTTCGAAACATTATTTATTTCAGATTGTGAAATTAAAAAATAAAAATGAATGCGTCAGCTCACCGGTTTCGAGGTTCGATCAACAGAGATATAATCGAGCTTAATTACGTTTTAAAAAGAAAGGGGGCGCAATGAATCAGCGATCAAAAAGTAGGGGAATATATGTATAAAAAGGTGGCGGATGAATTATTAATTAGAAATTAGATAAAGCACTAAGAGGTTCTCTTTTCGTTTGCAAAGAGAAGGTCTCAAACTCTTTATATATATAGTTTCTAGAATTTTGAGATGGTAAAGAGTGTGCGACTTGCTAAGGATGAAAAAAATCGCACTAAAATTCAAAGCGCAAATATGATTATTTATAATGTGCTCTCCTATAGATGAGCCATGGTTATTTTTCAAAACGTTCTAAGGTAGGTAGTTTCTATTTCGAATTTTGGATGGAGCATGTTGTTTTACCCTATTATCGTATCTTGGAGACGTTCGTCCGACGTAGCGCACACCGCAGCTACATATAAATAAACAAATAAATGAATAATAAAATTCTTATGGGGGGAACGTCTTTACAAATTGAAGACAAAATGGGTTTACAAGAGAAAACAACGCGGGCATTTGATGCAAAGTAACATTGTTGTACGACAGAAGAACTGTGCTTGGCAAATCTTTCACTAAATTACCTAGCCAAGGTAGGCGTATGTAGATAGGGCATTTGTCGACTGATGCCTTATTAATTTTATTGAAATTAGAAATGTTATTTTTAATTGTAGATTCCACGATTTGCAATAGAAAATCATTATTGCAAAGAGTATTGGTAATAAATTTTACTTCATCATTTAATTTGTTCTCTGAACATCTCATACAAGCTCTACGGATAAGGTTGTTGATAAGATTATATTTTTTTTGGTGGGACAAAAAGAGTCCCAACGTGTGTAAAGACCAGTGAATGTAGATTTACGGTAGATGGAAGTCAAGAAAACGGAAGGTGTTTTACACACCACTACAGTTAGAAAAGGTGGGAAGAATTACTTTCCTTTTATATAGTAAATTTTAGAACTGGGTGAATATTATTAAGGGATGCAAAAAAGGTATCTGCTTCCGTTTCATTGTTGAACAGACAAAAGGTGTCGTCAACATAACGAAAATAAATATCTGGTTTTTGAAAGCCTACGAAAATATTTGCCAGAGCTTGTCCCAGGGGAGAACCCATCGAAACACTCTATCTGCCTGTACATAATGTTATTTAAACTGAATTCGACCGACATGGTTGCGAATTCCATGAGTTCCACAAAAATATTCTCAGGAATAGGAGGAGTTGTGAGTTGACTGCGATAAAGGTCATCGGCACATATATCAATAGGCTCTGAGAGTGGAACGCAGGTAAATAGGCTGTCAATATCAAAAGACCACATAAATTCGTCAGTCTGAGTATAATTCTGCATAAATTTAGTAAAAGAAAAAGAGTCTTTAATGCAGAAAGAACTATACTCTTCCAAAATTGATTCTAAAATATTAGTAAGCCACTTGGCTACTTTATGTTGGGCGGAACCTATCATAGATAATATCGGTCTTAAAGGTACCCACTCTTATGGGTTTTAGGTAAACCATACGGACGGGGACGTTATGAATCAGTCTGTCTGATTAAATCAGAAATGGAGAAAGAAAGAGCTCCACTCTTCACCCATTTAACCAGCCGTCTTTGGAATCTAGATTCAATAGATACAGTAGAATCGTGTGTCGCTATCGGACCTAGCTGTTATTTTTTTGATATAATCCTGGTGGTCAAGTATAACAACACCAGAACCTTTGTCCGGTTTAGTGATAGTAAGAGATTTATTCTGGCGTAGTGTTTTGATTACACGGAAATGTTGATTACGCCATTTGGATTCACTAAACAAAACTGGTGTAGCTGCATATGAATGAACAATATCATTCAATTTCACCTTAAGGTCACTAACCTTACTGTCGGAAACAGGGGATCGTCTTGCTAATTGAGCAAAAAGAGACTTCGAACTGAGAATAAATCTCTTCACGGTTGGGGTTAGAAGGGTGAATGCAGAAGTCCAACCCATGTGAAAGTATATTCAATTTGAGTTGGGACAACTGCGAGGAAGAGATATTAAGGATGTTTCTAGAAATATCCGGGCTAATCGAGCAACCAACGTTTTTTTTAAATATTAAATGTTGCAATTTATTCTGGTGTTTTGACTTCAATCTGGAAAGGCTGAGTTCGTGTATTCTTGCAATATATATATATATATATATATATATATATATATATATATATATATATATGTGTGTGTGTGTGTGTGTATATATATATATAGAGAGAGAGAGGCAAACAGACATACATAGAGCAGACAGACAGACAGCGGAAACGAGAGAGAAATAAAAATAAAAAATATAGATCTATATACAATTTTGTAGTATTCCGGTTCAGATGCGTAGTTGTTCATTTGTGAAAACTATGAATAACCTAATATAGTTGAATGATTTATCTTTTCATAAATATTTTTTTATATAATGCATATTATATAATAAAGTAATAAGCAGTTTTACTGCTCTTTTCAACTCAGCTATGGCATATGTATTTCTTAAATTATACATACTTGCAGTAAAAATATAGAATTATTTACATACTCGCGAAGCGCCTTTTTTTGGTCTACGTTTGTAAATTCCGTGACATTATTGACCTATTGTGTTCCTTCTTTTATCCGCCATAAGTGTTAACATATTTAATGAGAAATACATTTGAATAATATGGACTGACTTTTTTTCATAGTTATCAACTCTAGGGATATGTTTATTTTGCCTAACTTGCACAAACCAAAATTTAGAAGTGAATGAGGGAAATTTTTAGCAATATCCTGCGTTGTAAACTTTTTTCTACTCACAGCTTTTTGAAAAATAATTTTTTTCCAGGGAAGGCCGTTTATCTTCGTTAAAATAACTTTAAGGCAATCATTAATCTTTCAAAAAATGATTAAAATACGAGTTTGTTGAAACAATGTAAGTCGTAACACTAAAAGAAAATTCTTTTCCGAATCCATAAATGGTTTGGTCCTCTTTAAGGGTAACAATATTAAAATTGAAGAGTCCTGGTTAAGATTACAATTTTATGTTTAATGTGTGCGGTACGATAATAGATGTAGATTCTTACTTATCTGAATTTTCCGATGTTGAAGCAAATTATAGGCTATTATTTGTAATATCCAATAGAAATATTTTAATTCGGTTTTAATTGAACACTTATTAGATGAAATATTAATTTTTAAAATGTAATTAGGGCTATGAAAACAGCGTATTCCTTTCATTGCTTTGACTCTCGAGTATATATCCGACACAGTTAGACACAGTAAATCAACCGAAAACCACATCACTCAATAAAAAATATTATATAATATCAATGGATACACAATTAAGGATCTACACAATGTGTCTTAACTACTAGTCCTAGCGATTTCCGGTTTAACTAAAAAATCCAGAATGCATGTGTGCACGATTTACACCTCATCTTATTCTACTCTTATTTTATATATGCAATACGTAATTATTTACATAGAATTAGTAATTTTTGCACTTGAATATGTGAGTAACGTTTTATTTATTGGAATATATGTAAAATAAAATTATTCATAACATTTTAACCGACACTATGTACGCTGAGGTTTTCCTTTAGTTGTTTGTATATATTAATGTATAAACATATTAAACACTGAACTTATTCAAAACATTGCATTAACATAAAATGCGTCTGTGATTTTGTGTTAGCTGTAAACTCAGGTAAACATTTAACTTCTTAATCCATAGGTAGGCTCATTCATAAAAAAAAACATACAAAAATTAAACAGACATAATAGCAGTTAATTATGCATAAAATGTAGGACAAAGCTCATAGTTTTAGCAAGTAAATGGATAAAACTACTTATTTGCATATATTTGATTTTCCCAAGAATAAAAAAAGTCCACAATTTTGAAATATTTTAGACAATAACAACTCACAGCAACAAACCGCCTATACCTTAACTATTACATTTAGATGGGATACGCAAGTATCTGTCAGTGGTATATGCATTGTAGTTCATAGTGTTGCTACGAGTTGGCCAGGGACATTGTAGGAACGTGTATGGTTTAGGACATAAGACATAAGGAATATTTGTTTGTTGTTTTGACTGGTTAAGTTTATATAAAAAAATCATACAGAATATGAGTCTCCATTGTAATCACAGTTTTAAGAAACTAAGCCTTTGTAGGGTACGGTATTTTCTATCACTCTAATCCTAAAACTATTTCTTATGTGCATAGTGTAATTGGTTTTTGTTAGAAGTATGCTATCATCCCCTTCGTTTGATTTAAAAATAGGCTCTTTACTAAGATGAAGGGATATCTTGACTGTGAGTTTCGGTTTATTCTTCGTTTTAAGAGTACCAAAAAAAAACCGTGACCAGCGAAACCTATAAATAAGAACATAAACGTATGCACAAATGTTAAATCATATAAACGTAGTCCATGTTGATATATATATAAGTAAATATACTCCTAGTAAATATACACCTAGTAAATATACACCTAGACACAGCATACTTATTGCTTTATATTGGGTCTTATCTTGCAACAAAGATCAACGAACATAAAATTACGGGGTAGCAATGATCTCAACTCTAAACATTTGTTATATTTTGTTAAAATAATTAGATTAAGAGAAAGAAGTAGAAAATTACGATTTCCAAAATACACCTGCCTCAAAAAACTGTTGAATTTTAAAGTGTTTTTAAGTATAATGTTATTAATTATAGGTAAGATCTTTGATTGCTTTACATGTTTATAATTCATGTTTTTTTAAATGATCTATGATTTTTTCTCGTGTATGTGTACTTCGTGAGCTATTAGGAATTTTCTAGTTAGTTGTTGCCTTTATTTCTATCGACATTTGTTTTGTTCTGGTCATTATTTACTTTGATTTTCATTGTCTGAGTCAGAAAAATGCGAGTGTATGTGGAGAGGGATGGCTCATCAATCAATTGGAATTAAGGAAACATCGCTGTTACTTTTCTTTGTCCGCATTTCCTGGAAAATTAGTTTCGCTGCAGGTTGTCTCATTAAAAATCAATGCATCAAGTAGATGTGTAAATTTAAATTTTGAATCGATTAGAATTTCGGTTTCACTGTGAAAAAAACTTATTTATCCAGCCTTACACAATTATATACGTTTTCATACATATCACAAATCTTATATAAATTAATGATTTAGTTAAGTCTGTCTTACGGTCAGAATTATTTAACATTGCTATATGTTGTTATAATTAAATTTGAAAGAAAATATCAACAATAAAATATAAATAAAAATCATACAGTGAAAAGGTCTTGAAACGAAATGCCCCTGTACCATTCGCTTATAGTAATTTTCAATTCAAACGCTTTCTATTTATTATTTAGGCACTAATTAACGTGTACCTTAGATTTGATTATACTGTTTTAATGGATGCCAAAGAAATAGCAATTATAAAAATTAAATATTCCCCTGCTCGTTTGTCCTTTTTTGCTTTTATGATTACTGTTCTTTTGGTCACTGTTTTCAAGCCGAAATACCTCCTCATACAATAACAGAATATTTGCAATAATAATAATAATAATAATAATAATAATAATAATAATAATAATAATAATAATAATAATAATAACAATAATAATAATAATAATTAAAAGAAGAAGAAGAAGAACCACAACAACAACAACAACAACAAAAACAAGAAAAAGAAGAACCAAAACAGGGACACTAATATTGAGTAAATACTCCTATGCCGATCTCTTCCAAAACGTTTTGAACATTCCGCGTGTATTTAAGATAGGACAAAACAAAGAACATTGAATCAGTTGCTTTTCATTCTTAAATGTGTCACATATTTTGTAAAACTTTAGTGTTTTACAATGTTGTATCATAACACGTGCCTCTTCTAACTTATAGTTGTATGACAATAAACATATTTTCTTTCAAGCACGTATTAAAAAAACGAGGCGCTACGTGTCTTAATTACAGTGGATTTAAAACTTTATATTATTAAGTGACATTGAAATAGAAGGGCATTACTGCACTCTCTACAACTTAAATTAATTGCACAAATGGAAAATTTTACGGTAGACTTAAAGGTCATAGATGCTCGAGAAAGGAAGTAAACGAAACATTTAGCAGATATTTTCGATGTTTATGTTAGTTTATGTATAGCGTATGAAATGCGAATGTAGAGCCCGGTCATCAATATGAGATAATGCACGAGGAAACCAGTTTTATTATCTGCGTGTTTTTCTCTCTAATTCATGAGAGGTCAATCCTTGCGCTGCATTTTTTTTCTGTCAATATGCTTTAATACAATAACGCCATCGTTTTGTTAGTTAGCTTGCCACAAGTGGATAAAACATGGATTCCCGATCATGCTTGTGCATTAAGAATTTATACCGTCCGCAGAAATAAAAGTTGTGCTTATTCTAAGTATATTACTTTTTTAACAACTCTGAACTATTCTTACAATCCTTAGGAGAAAAATATTTTCATAAAGTGTCCTTAATCAATTAAAATTCATGGGAATTATTTATTAGTTTGTCCCCTAAGTTGTTTATTATTATTATTATTATTATTATTATTATTATTATTATTATTATTATTATTATTATTATTATTATTAATAATAATAATAATAATAATAATAATAACAATAACAATAATAATAATAATAATAATAATAATAATAATAATAATAATAATAATAATACAAAGAGGTATCTTTAAAGGCAATTCTTTATCAGTACTACTGTAATCACTGCCCGATGCCTCTGCACAATATACTAAGCAAATGCTACGCCGGATACAAGTTCACTAATACAAATTTAATAATGAACTACATAATGTACATGGATGAGGTGAAACCGGTTGCAAACATAAAGACCGAACTAGCAACACTAATAAATACAACCATAATCTTTAGCCAAGATATCCAAATGGAATTTATTATAGAAAAGTGCGCACTGCAGATCATTACAATAGGAAAACCGGAAGACAGATGGTAGTATACTACCAAATATAATAGAGATGAGGGAACTAGAGGTGCATCGAATCTTAAAATGCCTAAAAGAAAACTGCAATAAAAAAAACTCCAAATAACAAGGAAACTCTTCGAAATTAATATATATATTATTACCTTATTAATTAAAATAAACGCAGCTACAGTGTTACTGGCCTGTTTATAAGTTGACTCAAATAAAATATGAGGAAGTTCAACTAGAAACCCAGAAAACTAATGACAATAAACAATGCAGTAAACGCAAAAGAATGATACTGACCGACTGTAGGTGAAAGGAAAAGAAAAGGGATATAGGCTCGTATGTATAGAAGACTGTAAATAACACAGAAATGAATTCAAAGAATACATAATGAAGAACACCGAAAAAAATCCATTTCCGCAGAAAAAATTACAAGGTAAAAAGTAAAGATGAGTAATAAGATGGGAATAGGAAAATGGAAAGAGAAACAGATACACGGCACGGTTAATTAAAATTACAAAAGATGAGACTAACGAAACACTTGGAAATAGCTACAAAAATGAAAGCTAAACAGGGAAACTGAATCCCTACAAATAAAATAAGACGATTAGAACCAGCAACGTCAAAGCAAGGATGGACATCACAGAAGTAAACAGCAAATTCCACCTGCATATACAGAATACGAAACACGCTGGATACTAAATTAGAATTTACAATGCCATTCTTTATATAGAGATGGGAAATACATCTAAAAAACTATACTGTACTTACATATAGCAATTTACTACACAAAACAGAAGGTTTTAAAAGATATGTTGTTTATTTTTTCTGTTTTCCGGTTATTCTAGGCAAATGTTAATTATTTTATATTTATAGCTTTAATTGATATATTTATTATTTTACTTGTTTTATTTAGTAACACATTCTGCCATTCATGCATCTAATTATTGGAATATAGACAAAATGGATTCCTAAATTGATATTCTTTTTACCCCCTCCTTCCCTTGCTTCTCCGTATCTCGTATTCTTAAAACGTCATGAAATCAATCTGAAATTAATAAGAGTAGCCTTTCTAAAACAGCTCTCTTTTAAACATTTTCCGGAACAGTGGTCTGAATCAAAACTAAAAAACATATCCTTAATAATTTTCATTGAGACGAAAGGTGTTAAAAATTAGTTGTTTAATTACTATGTTTTCAGTTTTATTCTAGGCAAATATTATTTATTGTTATAATTATTGCAACTTACACTATATGTGTTTCTGGGTTGCACTTGCTCCCACTACTGCTTAAATATTTACTCTTTATCGCCCCCTAAACAGTGCAGTTACTATCTTTAAAATCATATCTGAGAAGATTGATCACGTCCTATCTGCTTATCTGAGTGCTAACATGTGATGACTTCAATGTTCACAATGTCGAATGGTTAACCTACTCAAACAAGACCGATGATTAGGGGGGTCTGTCATGATTTCTCCATTGCTTATGACCTCACTCAGAGTGTTCAGGAACCCACCCGTGTGCCTGAGGGTGACAACCATTGTGCGTGTCTACTAGACATTTTCTCACAACTTGCCCAGAACTACATTCAGTTTCCCTTCTGTCTCCTCTGGGATCTTCCGACCACTCTGTTGTGTCAGTTAAGATAAAAAATGAATGTAATAAGACATCAGACGAACCTCTTTATCGTACAGTATAACTATGGCTGATTTAGATATGTTCCGTACATTTATATCAGACCTATATCAGCGTTCCATGTTTAAAAAGGAGGTGTCCTCTATAGTATCAGGCATGCCGGAATGGTTAATTGTAATGTATAGACCGTTTTATATCATCGGAAAAGTTCCAGCAAAAACCTAACAGCCAGCCATGTTTCTCTCCACAATGTGCTGCTGCCATTGCGTATAGAAATCACTTTCTCCATTGCTTCATGACTGCCAGCAACCATTGTAAGAAAGTAATAAAGAATGCTAGAGAGTTGTATGCTTAGTCCGCCAAGTCCAAAGTAGATGAACAGCGGGTTGGCTCCCACCAGTTTTGGCAAATAGCAAACGAGTTCCTGAACAGAAGCGTTTGCTCTATCACAACTATCATCAATGGACCTGAGGTAATCTCGTCCGCATCAGACAATGTCAGACTCTTTGCCAAGAAATTTGCAGCTAATTCTACCCTTTGCCACCAAGGGCGCCGACCACCAATATTTCATCCTGTATCAAAAAACAGGGTATGTAACATACAAATATATGTTCGTGGTGTTGCCAAGTTAATCAAAAACCTTGATTCCAGTGAAGCAACCGGCTCTAACGGTATTCCAATTATAGTACTCCAAATAATTACAACCAGAACCAGCACCTATACTTACAAAACTGTTTAAACGTTGACGTAAGGAGAATTGCTTCCCACCACCCTGGCAAATCGCATCAGTATGCCCTGTATTTAAGAATTCAGGTGGTAGCTCATCTCTTTCTCAGTACAGGACAATAATCTCCTGTACGTCATGAGTAAGTTGCTGGAATCTGTGTTACATAGAGAAGTAATCAACTATCTCAGCAAAAATAACCTTCTTAGTGGCACACAATATGGACTCCGTTCTGCTAGATCTACAGAATATATGCTTACAGTTATATCTCATATGATTCGCGAATCACACGGCAGAGGCAACTTTTCAAGGGCAATTGCTCTTAACATATCAAAGGCCTTTGATAGGGTATGGCATCAGGTTCATGCTGGGCCCAACTCCTTTCCTGATTTACATTAATGATCTTCCAAATCATATCCTTACATCATTCGTAGACATTTATGCTGATGACACTATCATCTATGGTAGCACATCTAAGATCGTAAACGACAACCTTCTCTTTGATTCTCCCTTCTCTGATCGTGAGCACGTAGGACAGTGGGGAAAGGAGTATCTGGTTACTTTTAATGCATCTAAAACAAAGCTTCTATCTTTACATCATCAACGTTCTGACCCTCATCTGGCATCAATTGAAATAAATGGATCTCGTCTTGGGGAGGGCTCATGTTTTGACAAGCTTCTGGTCTTGACCTTTACTTCTGATCTGAAATGAAGCACGTACATTAAAACTGTTGTCAAGGCCGCTGGAAAAATGGTGGGATCCTTCTATCGATGCAGTAGATTCACTCACTGTTGATGCAATACTCTATCAATATAAGGATCAGGTACGTCTTAGGATGGAGTACTGTTACCACATTTGGACAGTAGCTGCTAGAAAGACCTGTCCTGCCTTGGTAGAGTTAGAAAAAGACTTCGTAACCTCGTAGAATATGTCTTTTACTTTCTCACAGAAGAGATGTTACGAGTTTGTCTCTGTTTTATCGTTGTTTTTATGGCAAGTGCTTGAGTGAGTTTCAATCTACGATCCCCCCTCACTAATCTTTCACAAGAAACCCTCCTCTGGCTGAACACACTATCAATAATTCCGCCACACTTTATATGTGCATCAACCTAAACGTAGATTCCATTAAAAAAGCTTCTTTCTTAGAATTACACGGCTGTGGATCAATCTTCCGTTTTTCTGCTTTCCAGCTGATTAAATCTGTCTTCAAGTCAAAGTTAAACAAGTTCCTGATGAGCCGTTACACTTAAGTTAACAAATTTACTGAATTTCCATTACTAACAATAACTATATTTTTCAATTGACTACTGTACACTCTTAAACCTGATCATCGAGTGGTCATTGTGTCTTGATAAGTCGTGATGTTCATGTAAAAAAAGTTCTGTAATTGATATAGTCATTATCTCACTAGTTTTATTTAGAGACATATTCTGTCGTCCATGCATGTGCTCATTGGAATATGGTAAATCGATTTGAAATATAGCAATATCGCATGGACATGGAATATGTGATTACATTAAAGATGGCTTTCCGTGTCGTAGGGATATCTCCAGAGAAGACCCTAATTTACCTTATATGTACTTCTGGGTTGCACTTGCTTACACTACTGCATTTATATTCGCTCTCTATCGCCCCCACAACAGCGGAGTTACTATCCTTAAGAGCATATCTGAAAAAATTGACCACATCTTGTCTGCTCACCCTTTAGCTAACGTTCGCATTTGTGGTGACTTCAATGCCCACAATGCGGAATGGCTGTCTCACTCTAAAAGACAGATGATGAGAGGATGTTCTGTCATGATTTTACCATTGTCTATGACCTCACCCAGATTGTCCACGAACCCACCCGATAGCCCGATACTTCCAGTCAGTATGCTAGCCTTCTAGACATTTTTCTCACAACTTCCCCTGAGCTATGTTAAAGTTCCGTTCTGTCTCCTCTGGGATCTTCCGACCAGGCGGTTTTATCAGGAAAATTAAAAACGAAATGCAATAAGCCTGGAGATGTACTCCCCGACCGTACTCTATATCGATACTCTACCACTGACTGGGATAGCTTCCGGACACTTATATGCGATCTTCCACTGCATTCGATTTTTTAAAAAAGACCTGCCCTCCATAGTATCAGACGTGACCGAGTAGCTAATTGAAGGCATAGACCGATTCATACTATCTAAAAATTTCCAACAAAAACCTACCAGACAGTCATGGTTCTCCATTGAATGTGCTGCTGCAATCGCGCACAGAAATCACTTTTTCCATAGCTACCAACGTAATAGACTCATGGATAATAAAACTGCCTTAATGACTGCCAGCACCCACTGCAAAAGAGTAATAAATAATGCAAGACAGCTATATGCTCAGTCCGTTAAATCCAAAGTAGTTGAGCAGCTGCTTGGTTTCCACCAGTTTTGGCAAATAGCAAACAGGATCCTGAACAGAAGCGTGCGTTCTATCCCAACCATCATCTATGGACTTGAGGTAATCTCGTCAGCATCAGACAAGGCCAAACTATTTGCCAAAAACTTTGCAGCTAATTCTACCCTCTGCGAAGAAGGCCATCAACTCCCCGTATAAAGGACAGCACGCTCTGCAACATACAACTATCTGTGCGAGATGTCGCCAAACTAATCAAGAACCTTGATTCCAGTAAAGCAACTGGCCCTGATGGCATTGCAATATATTATGCGGAAAAAGCTTCAACAAGAACATCCCCAATACTTACAAAACTCTTTAAGCGTTGCCTTAAAGAGAAGTGCTTTCCAACTCCCGGGAAAACCTTATCACTATGCCCTGTATTTAAGAACTCAGGGGATAAGTCCTCTCCCTCTCAGTACAGACTAATAAGTCTCCTGTGTGTCATGAGTAAGTTGCTGGAATCCATATTAAATAGAGAAATAGTCAACAACCTCAGCAGAAATATCCTTAGTGCCACGCAATATCGTTTCCGTTCAGCCAGATCTACAGCAGATGGGCTAACGGTTATATCTCCTAGGATTAGTGAATCTTTGGATAAACATTTCGTCTCTAGGGCAATTTCTCTAGACATATTAAACGCCCTCGATAGGGTATGGCATGAGGGCGTACTTCACAATATGTCCAGCTACGGTATAATCATTTCTCTCCGACAGGCCCATAATAGTAGTAGTTGAAGGGCAGAAATTAGAGGGCATCAATATTAATGCTGGAGTCCCTCATGGGTCCAAATAAGCCCACCTCTCTTCCTAATCTTCATCAATGATCTCCCTAAACACATACTTAAATCATTCGTTGACATCTATGCTGATGACACGACCATCGATGGTAACACATCGAAGGCCGTACATGACCAATTTCTGTCAGATTCTCTCTCCTCTGATCTTGAGCGCGTGGCACAGTGGGGAGGAGGTGGCTGGTTACTTTTAACGCATCTAAACCAAGCCCCTATCTTTACATCATCAACGCTCTCATCCCCATCTGGCAACAATTGATATGGGTTGCTCTCGTCTAGGGGAAGCTCCATGTTTTGATAAGCTTATGGGCTTGACCTTTACTCCTGACCTGAAATACGTGCATCAAGTCATTTTCCAATATCGCTGGAAAAATTGTCGGATCCTTCTACGGCTCCAGAAGATATCTCACCCCTGATGCAATGCACTATCTGCATAACAGCCAAGTACGTCCAAGGATGGAGTAATGCTGCCACATCTGGGCAAGAGTTGCTAAAAACAGCATATCCTGCCCTGACAGTACAAAATAGCCTTTGTTTTTAGTGGGTGATATCCTTTTCTCTTCCCTGCAACCGCTTTCCTACAGGAGAGACGTTGCGAGTCTGTCTTTGTTTTGTCGTTACTAGCATGGCAGGTGCTTGTCTGAACTCCAATCTCTGGTCCCCCTCGCCATTCGTTCAGGAAAAAAAAACACCCGTCGAGCTAAAACCACTGTCAAAAATTTTCCCCACTCCTTGTCTGTGACAGAATCAAAACGTAGATTCCATGAACAAAGCTTCTTTCTTAGAAGTGCACGCATGACTACAACCTGGATGTCTTTAATTTCAATGTGAACAAATTCTTGATGAACCGTCTCCTTAAGTAAGACACTTTATCAGATCCCCAAAACTAACTTACTGTACACAAAATAACCCTTATCCCCGAGGGGATTCCGTGCCTTGATAAGTTGCGACTACCTTCTAAAATAAAATATAGCATAAATTGAGTTTTAAATTATGTTTTCAGTTAGAGCGTAATCTCACTACCATACTTTCACTGGAACCTGTAAATTGGCCTTATATTAAGTGCATTACTTAACCTTTTTCATGGAGAGTAGATTATTTATTGTGGATGCCTCATCGGTAGCTCAGTTTATTATCGTTTCTAATTAATTGCCCCTCAGTCCTCATTTTAAATGGGAGATTTTTATTGCAAAGGGAAAAGAAAAGGCTGCATTGTATGCTTGCAGAATCTTGCATGAAGAGTCGGGAGATGTCGGAATTTATCGGGTTCTATGTTTAACCTTTTGGCCAT
This sequence comes from Euprymna scolopes, assembly GCF_053919585.1. NCBI lineage: Eukaryota > Metazoa > Mollusca > Cephalopoda > Sepiida > Sepiolidae > Euprymna > Euprymna scolopes. The sequence continues at coordinate 76,356,577 of NC_136489.1, read as the reverse complement.
GTCACTACTAGTAAGTAAATGTTTATCTTGGTCAACGTTATCCGCCTGATAGTCAGAGACACGAACCTTGTTTTGAACACTAAGACCGCTGTCCAATCAACAGCTGCAAGGTACTAGGGCTGCTGTATTGCCGTTTGTTGGATAAATACTAGACCATGCAATAGCTTCTGGTGGGGCTTATAGATGCCATATTTGTGGGTAATTGTTACGGCTTAACCTTATCATGTGCTACAAAATATATTTCTTCGTTTCTTTTTCTCTTTACGTTCACTCTCTGCCCTGCTCTAAATAAGTCTGTCTACTTATTCCACAAGCCCCAAAATACCACCATGAAAAGTTTCCAGAAAGAAAAACGATCTTGAATTTCCAACGTAGACTCGTACCTCTAGATCTTCTCCAACCTTCCAGAAGTTGAATTCCAATTGCAGGAGACTAAACCGGAACTAATATTCTTTAGTGAAACTGGCATTGGACGAACTATTTTCATAGATGAATTCGTCATTAATGATTACTCGGACTTAAGATCTATATCTTACCCCCAAGATCGCCATGGGCATGGAATATGTGACTACATTAAAGATGGCTTTCCATGTGGTATGGCCATCTCTAGAAAAGATCGTACATTACCCTATATGTGCTTCCGGGTTGCACTTGCTCACAGGACTACGGTTATATTTGCCCTCTGTCGCCCCACAGCAGCGGGATTACTATCTTTAAAAGCATACCTGAGAAAACTTACCACATTCTATCTGCTCAACCTTCGGCTAAGATTAACGTCTGTTGAGAGACCGATGTTCACAATGTGTAATGCTTAACCCACTCAAACAAGACGTATGATGAGAGGAGATTCGGTCCCGATTTCTTCATTGCTTATGAGTTCACTAAAATTGTTCGTGAACCTACCCGTGGAGGACAGTATGCACGTCTCTTAGATCTTCACAGCTTGCCCTGAGCTATGTTCATCTTCTGTTCTGTCTCCACTGGGATCTCCCGAACACTCTGTTGTATCAGCTAAAATAGAAACGAAATGTAATAAGTCCTCTGACGTACCTCTCCCTCGTACAGTATATATTTATGACTGACTGGGATAGCTTCCGTTCATTTATATCTGGTCTACCTTTGCGTTTTAAAATGGTGTGTCCTCTAAAGTAGCATGCCTGAGGAAATGGTTAATTGTAGGTATAGACCGTTTCATACCCTCGAAAAAATCCCAGCAACAGTCTAACAACCAGCCGTTGATTCGACAGGTATGTGCTGCTGCCATTGCACACAGAAATCACTTTTTTCTATTGCTTTCACCGTAACAGATGTACTCACACTAAACCCGCTTGATGGCTGCCAGCAACCACTGGAACATAGTCTGAAGAACTGGAGAGTGTTATATGCCCAGTCTGTCAATGCCAAAATGACTGAGCAACTGCTGAGTTCCCACCAGTTTTCGCAAATAGCAAACAAGCTCTTGCACAGAAGAGCGTTCTCTTCCCCAACTATCATCAATGGTAATGCTCTGTATTTTTGAGATGAAGTGTTTTCATTGATTAAGATTGTCAGACAGACTTCCTCATCTTGGTTATTGTAGTCACAACGTTTCTGCCATTTTGCCCTCCGGCCTTCATCAGGTGTTTTGTAACAAACTGGGGAACCGTTTGTTAGGAACCTCGAACCCAACCCTTTATTATTATTACGGACCCGAGATAATCTCATCGGCATCAGACAAATCAAAACATTTTGCCAATTCCACTCTATGCGACAAATGCCGCCAACATTCGTATTTACTCCTGTATTAGAAAACACCATATGCGACATACAAACATACGTGCGTGATGTTGTCAAGCCAATAAAAAAAAACCTTGATTGCAGTAAAGCAACTGGCCCAAACAACATTCCTATTATAGTGCTCAAAAAGATTCAACTAGAACTAGCTCCTATACTTAAAAAGCTGTTTTATCGTTGTCTTAAGGATAAGTAGTAACATGTTGTAGATTGGGGACAAAAATGGATGATCAAATTAAATGCTTGTTTCCTTCAATAAATAGAAGAAACCTATTCTACCACCAATAGCAATAGCCAAGAACACACGATCTGAATGTGTATCCTTTAAACTTTTCGGCCTAAGGTTTACAGGAACATGAACTGGAATATACACATTGAGAGCATTGCCAAGGATGTTGCAAAGAAGGTGGGGTCTCTCTACTCTGCCAGAAAATTATTTACGCCTGAAAGTATTCTGTACCTCTATAAGACTACCATTCGGCCATGTATAGAGTACTGTTGTCACATCTGGGCTGATGCATCTGCTGGTCCTTTCTCACTCCTGGACAGGGTTCAAAAGAAAGTCGCCAACCTGATAGGTCCAGCATTGTCATGTAGGTTTCAGCCTCTGCCGCATCGATGAAATGTTGCATTACTCTGCCTGTTCTACAAATACTTTAATGGTGAATGCTCTGACGAACTACAAGCACGTGTACCTCCTCGACGTATCTACCCCCGACAAACGCGACAAGCAACTAAGTTCCACCCCCTTACACTAGAGATCCCTAGGTGTAAGAAAGTCTTTACTCCAATAGTTTCTTCCGCAGAACTGCGAGTCTTTGAAACTCCCTTCCGGGATACTGCTTTCGCAACTGTACTGATATGCAGAAATTCATGTGTAATGTGAACAAACATCATTCTACTGATCTCCCTTCATTATGTCGCCGCAAATAATGTCCCCGATAGAAGCCCCCTACTTCGAAGTGCCATTTGCCCTTTTTGGGGTGAAAATTAAATTAAAAAAGCATTGCTTCTCGACACTCTGGAAAATATTCCCAGTATTTTGAATTCATGTAATGGCTCCTCCTCCTCTAAGTAAAAAAAAACTATAAGTCTCCTGTGCGCCGTGAGTAAGTTACATGAATCGGTGTTAAATAGAGAAGTAATCACACCTCAGCAAAAATAACATCTTAGTGACATGCAATATGGTGTCCGTTCTGCTATAGCTACACCAGATATGCTTACGGTTATTTCTCATAAAATTACCAAAACTTTCGAGAGAGGCTTTCTTTCTAGGGCCATTTCTTCTTGACATACCAAAGCCATTTGATAGGGTATGACAGAAAGATATTTTTCACAAGATCTTCAGCTATGGTGTAGCTAAACGGTCTTTTCAATTATTAAATCATTTAAATTTTATGCAAATAGGGTATTACAGCTTTAAGTTAAACATATTTCCCTAATCCTAAGTTGCTGATTACCGAAGAAAAATGCAACATTTAATTGTTCGAATTTTGTAAAATTCCTTCTTATTTTTTATTGACTGTTCGTTTTCAAAATGAACATTTTTCCTTTTTTTTTAAATTGCAAATAAACATTTTCTCCTCCTCGGAAAAGGCTTTAAACCCATCTTTGTTGCAATAAAATTTTGGAAAAATAAGTCCCCCCATTAGTTTGCCTTTAATGTTTCCTATTCTGAAATACTTAGTGACACATAGCAGCCTCTACACACCTAAGCACACACACATACATGCACATGCCCACAAAATGAGACGTTTTATTTTTACTGACATTTCGAGGTTTTATTTTACCAGTTTAAAAAATGTTAAAAACTTTTATTCATTTTGGAAGGATATCCAATATGGAGTATTTTAGGCTATAATTACACAGTTACTAAGGACTCAAATGGATTGTTAGCAAAAGTTGAATACAAATATTAAAGACCAAATGTTAGAACAAGCACAGCAGCAACATATGTTGGAATACAAATTGTTACTTCAACCGTATGGACAAGACGAGCAAATGCTACTTCAACAGAAGATTTTTTTTGAAGTGTTGCATAAACATGAGGAGGCCGCACCTATTTTCCCAAACACTATATGGAGGTACATCGATACATTTAAACATCTACCCGTGTAGGATATAATTTTTTCGGAGATACGAGAAAATCTTTGCTTTGCCTTCCAATATAGAGCAATTGCAAAAATGGATAGTCTACTTCTACGGAAGCTAATGACCAGAGAACACAATAAGACCGTAAACTATATTCGACCCGGAAAGACGAATTCTAGAATTCTCTGAAAATGGTAAGCTTATATCTGAAGCATTCAGTCCGAATACGACGCCTTTTCAAAGAAGATAGCAGTGCTGCAACCAAAGAAATAACGGCGAGGCAGAGTATCTCACTTTTGCGTCTATTGTTCACATAAACTGTGACAATTCTCATCTTCTTTAATTTGTAGCGAACGATTTCAAATGTTTGTAACTTGCACATGGTCTGATCTCAGAGAAAACGCAGAGAAAAGGTGACGAGTATTATCTGGACTCGAAAGTAAACAAATGCTTCCTCACCAAAAGTTGGCCGAGGATTGTGTAGTTAGTGTATAGAATGACTCAAAAAACACAGATGAATCATGCGTGTAATACGTGCGAAAAAGTAATTTCAGACTAAAGGATTTCACTAACTAAAGATAAACAAACGGGAAGAAAAACCAGGCGGAACAAAAGAGTGACCATCTAATCTTCAAAATTGATTCGCCTACAAGGGCGTCCAACCATTGAGGAAGACAACATTGTACCGTTAGATGTTTTTACAAAAAAGTACACAATGTAGCAAGAAAGGCTACAAAGCAACGCAACCCAAACGAAACAACACACCAAGTTTCGACAAACAAAATCCGACAGAGAGCTGAGGAGAAGCGGTGGAAATACGTCACTGTCATCATGCTAAAAAAAAAGTAGTGGTACATTTGGACTCCGGTTCAGACCTATCATTATCATGTAAAAGTTTGAGGAAACGAAACCATGTGAAAAACGAATAAGTCAGCTCGAGCAGGACAGGCGTAAAGGAAAACTTGAGGGTAAGCTTACATTCCCTGTTACATTAAAAATGAAATTTCATGTAAAAAAGACACCCAAATACTTCTTAGGAACGGATTAAAAAGGGCGATTTAAATTTGGAAACCAATATATGAACAATTCTTCCATGACTCGTGTACTGGGGCACATCAATTAAATTACAAGTAAACTGGAAATATTGGCAGAAGTTTTCTATCGGGCCAAGGGAGATGTACCAAGGCCATATTCAGATAAAACCCCAGGAAAACGTTCTTTTAGTTTTCACGAAGAAGCGAAACGCCCCCTTTACGGCATCTGAGAAAATCGGTAATGGATTTGCACCAGACGGAATACTATCAAAAGGTGAGCTTCAGTGTTTGGGCAATGCCTACCGTAAATTTGACTAAAAAGTCCAAGCAAGCCCGTGTATGTGAAGATTGATCCACAGCCTTAGTGGAGCCTGAGATGATTATCACTACTTTGTATTGAATAAACTATACGTGGAAAATTATTTTCTAAGGTGGATTAAAGCGACGCGTATTATCAGATACCCATCGAGATGTACTAAACTCCTCTGAATCAATACAGGCATGACACTCAATTAGTTTTAGAGATTAGCTGTCGAGGTCAACGTAGCATGTACGGTCTCCCAGCAGATACTGAACAGCATGTAAGGGGGTTCGACTTCACTTGCGCCTAAATGGACGACGGCGTGATTTCCAGTCAATCGACAGGCAAGCATCGCGAACAGATACATGACGCTTTTAAAAGAATTCCAAGCAAAGTGAAAACAGCTAAGTATGACTTTCCCACGAACGAAATAACATACCTATGCCACATAATTGATAAAAATACCAGACAGCTTGATTCTTAGAAGGCAAACGTCATAAACACTATGCATGCTTCCAATAATGTTCAATCACTCCTAAGAGTTCTAGGACTGACGAACTACTACTAAGTATTCATGAATTGCGCGCCCCTCCTGACGAATTACTGAAGAAAAAAACCCTGGGATTAGACGTCTGAATGTCAAGTGGCATTTGAAAAAAGCAAGGATATTTAACATCGGATCAGGTTCTTACATACTATGATCCAAAGCTGATAGTAAAAGTAGCGAGCGACACAGGCTCGTATTATGTTGGATCTTGTATATTATATATAATGCCCGACAATATAAAAAAAAACGATAGCGCATGCATCTAGAACGTGACTACCAGCCGGGAGACAGTACTCGAGGATTGAAAAAGAAGGCACTAAGTTTCGTATTCGCTCTAACGAAATTTCATAGATACTTATATGGCCGGAATTTTATGTTGCAAACTAGCCATAAGCCATTTCTTACTATCCACGGATCCACAAAAGGCTTACTTATATATACATATATATATATATATATATATATATATATATATATATATATATACATATATATATATATATATATATGCGTGTGTGTGTGTGTGTGTGTGTGTATTTAAATAAGGGGTTGGTCACCAAAAATGCGTATTTTTTAACATTATTTTATTATTCCGTGTCTTGGTTTTTAATTGAGCATTATGTTTAGATCATTGTATTAATGTTTTTAAATCATTGGAAACGTTTTTAACGTGTTTCAGGCGTTCTGTGAAGCGTCATCTTCAGAAATTATTTCAAATGTGTTGGAGATGTAAAAATAGCATTTTCCTAGTTCATTTGACATTTTTCCAAGAGGTGGGAGCTTGTAAGTGTCTACTATTCATTGGAATGTTCAATTTTTATTACTTTTTTATTGGGCTGTGGTCAATCCTGTCTCGTGTTTCTCACTCTCTCTTTCTACTTGTGTCTTTCTTTTCTTTTGTGGTAGTGTGTGTGTGCTTTATTGGTTTGAAAAACGTATATATATATATATACATATATATATATATATATATATATATATATATATATATATATATATATACTGCTAATAGGCTGTTCAAATGGCGTAAAATCTTACTGAATTATAATTTTTACATAATTTGCTGAATTATTATTTTGCTAAACTTAGAGGAACTTGTCAAAAAAATAAGCCAAACTTATTACAACAGAAAAAGAAACCTACGAAATAAAAACATGACATGCAACACTATCTGAGAAATGTCAGTGTTCTTACCAAAATTAAAAGAAAGCGGATAAGGATGATTTAATCTGTAACATCAAAACAAAGATCGCCATGAAGGACAAAATGCTCCTAATGTATTTTCGCTTTGCGATGACGTCTTACTATATGCTGAAAGAGTGTGATTAAATAATACCCCACAGAAACGAATTCTACAGCATTTTCACACAGGACACTCAACTAAAGAGCTTGAAGAGATTCTATGTCTACGGCTCGTATATCAACAACGATATCATACAGATGATAGCATCTTGCACAGGTTGCACGCTTACTGCAACAGCATAACCCGTTTGCAATTAAACCCTGGCCAGTAACTGACGAGCCGTAGTCTAGAATTTCTTTCGAATTTGCAGGTCCGCTCGACGAGAGTATTACTGAATCGTAGCCGACACTATTACTGGCTCGTAATAGTGTGCATCGTGCGTGATAATGGAACTTTTACTTCACGTCTGTACAGCTCTAAGTTTTTGCGAGATATTCCAAACCAAACACATTGCTATTCTCCAATATCACCCATTATTCGAATAAGGAAGCAGAACGCTTTGTGTACACTCTCAAAAAACAGTTAAGAAAGCTCAAACTACCCCAAAAAATGAATCCCTTTACCACTTCCTAAACATGTATAGGATTGCACCTAATCCTAACACTCCTACAGCAGTCTCACCGGAGGAAACTATATTTGCACCGTAGGTGAGTTTTGTTTTTTGACAAATATTAACTGCTTACTAAACAATCAAAACCACAAGTGACACCTTGCGTACCCAGTAACTCTTTTTTCTGCCAGGAGAGAGAGTTTTCGTCAAAGTTACAAAATTAACACATCATTCTGTTATTGAAGAACTAAATACAGAAAGAAAGATGAAATGTACAAGGTGCATTTACTGATGTTAGTTTATGAATTAGCCGTAGCCCTGAATTCGTTCGCGGTTGTTATATAACTGCCGTGCGAATGTATAAATATAAAAGGGAAATAGAAAGAATGAAAAAACAAACTAGATTTACTATTATGTTTGTGTATGTCTTACTCTTACCAATGAATCTGTCCGCTGTTGTTATATGAGGGAAATTAAATTTCAACTTACTGTACCTAATATCGTGCAAATGGATATTATTTATAGAAATGCCATAAGTGTTCGTTTAAATTCCAAGAAAGGAAATATCAAACAACTGATAAGAGGCAGAGGACTTTCAGAAAGGGATACGTTATTATTTATGAAGTCTACTACAGGAAAGTTAATCGCATATATGTTGATGCATGAGCCAGTTCATGGCGGTGTACAAATCGGATTGGAGGTCCCTCCGGTGTCGACTGGTTGGAGTGGTAAGACTTAATATATAGATGTAAAATTCGGTGTCTCTTTCCTCATATAGGTAGTGTGATCGTGATAGTGTTATTCCTAGAATATAATGTACTATTTTAATAGCATGATTGAAGGTGTCTTTAAAGGTGGTCGAAAGTTAGTGGTTAATAGTCTAGACATAATATAGTTGTATGTGGTATCTGGCGTTGCAAATCTACGAGGCTGTGTGTCGGAGGGGGATTTCTGCAGGCAAAATATTATATAATAGTGGAGATACTCGGGGTAATAAAGAGTCCGGCACTGTAGTGACTGAAGTAGTTTCCAGTGTTAAAATTACATTATGTTATATATTTTTTAACATATACTTTTGGAGCCAGTTGATTAAATTACTGAAGCATGTTACTACGTCAACAAAACTCTATTTCATAGATGTTTTTACAGAGGGTTATTGAATATTGCGTCAGTTCCGGGCATTGCGAAAGCATAAGCACTTTACGATTTTTAAGTTACTTAATTTCATATATATTTTAATACACGGGGTGGGGTATTTAGCATACGTTTCGGAAATGAATGAAGCAGTTTACGATCTCAAAATTCGGTGATTCCATATATATATATATATATATATATATATATATATATATATATATATATATATATATTATAGAGTGGGTGTTGATTATATAGATGCAGTCTCTAAAATTGCTGGAGCATCTTGCTATCTCAAAATCATTTTATTATATATATATATATATATATATATATATATATATATATATATATATATATATATATATATATTTACAGAGAAGGGGTATATAGAGGCAGTCCTCAAAATTGCTGAAGATGTTTAAAATATCAAAATTACTTTACGTTAAAAATCTTTTTAAGACAGGGATGCCAATTCTTAAAAAGGCTAAAACAGTTAACGATCTGAAATGACCGAATTTCTTTAATATTTTAAATAGATGCCGGTGTAATCAAATAGCTGCAGCTGTTTACAACTTTAAAATTAATGTATTTAATGTATATTGTAAACAGTTACGAGGTATATGGAGTCGGACACTGCAATTGCATTAATAGATAGTGATCTAAAATTACTTCATATTGTATATATGTTTAGTGTTTATTTACGGTCAATTGGACCATTTTCTCTGGGAAGTGATCCGTATTTTTCTGAATTTTCTATTTTATCATCCTGAGTTGATGTCCCGGTGATGGTGCGGAGTTGAAATAAGCATAATTTTACTGATTTAAAGTACTCTATAGGTCTCTAGGAATTACTAAATTTTCTTTGGGGAAAACTAGAGGGGCTAATGTCCGTTTTCAGGTCACACATCAATCTGTTCGATGTCATGTTTCAAAAATATAGAATACCTGCGAAGAAATGACATCAATTAACTTTCTAATATATTGCCGATGTTGGGGCGGGAGAAAATATAGTATAATTGAAACTCATTGTGAAGCAAGGATTGTCTGATCTCTAACCGTGTCAACGATGCTATGAAATTATTTGGAGGGCATGCGGAGTTTTGTTCCAGAAATGATATTATTTCACTAAAAATTATGGCGTCAGTAGTTGGGAGGAGAGAAACATAGTTATGTAGAATTTTATAGTGAAGCATGGCTTTCCTAATCACTAGCTTTATCAATGTTTTTACGTATTAATTTGTAAAACTTGCAGAGGAATGTTCCGAAAATGACATCTTATTAGTGGTGAACAAAAACACATTTAATTTTAAGTAAGGTTTTCTAATACTTAACCTTGTCTATATATTACTGTATAAACTGCGAAAACCTGCCGAATAATCTTTATTTTCTCTAAACATCATTGTGTCAATGATTGGGAGGAGAAAAATTATGTTGAGTTATAGCATGAAGCAATAGTTACTTAATACCAACAGTGACAGTTTATTTGTGTATTTATTTGGAAAATCTGTTTAGTTAGATTCTTGAAATGGTATAATTTTGCTAAAATATATGATGTCGGTGGTTATGAAGGAAAGTAACATATGTTGAAATTTATGATGATGTAAGGATTTCCTTATAAATAACCATGTCAACGTATTCATGCATAAGTTTAGAAAACCCGCTGTGTGATTTGCCATAAATGACATCATTTCGCCTATGATTTTCAGTGGTGCTTATGGTAGGAGAAGTAACATAGTAATGGGATTGCCTAATAAATACCATGACAATGTATGTATGCATTAATTAAAAATCTTAATGAACTATCTTCTAATAATGACTTCAAATTTCGTAAAATCATTTTGACTTTGGTGGGAAGAAATATTAATCCATACCTGACGAGAATGCGTGGAATTGTTTTATATATGTAATTTATATCATCCGTCCAAGTGGGGGTAAAATTACTCTAAATATGTGTTGTTCATTTCTAGTGCAAGGAAAGGTAAAATGATAGCATATAATTGCGGTAAATTACCTGTCAAAAGAAGAGGGAACATTGTTTTTATAGATTGGTTGTGTAATACCCGTCTTAGAGTAAGTAAATACTATTTTGCTTAAGGTAGACAAACGATAAATAGACATGAGCATTTCTCTATCCTAAGAATAATATGTATATTCAAAAGCAACTTACATTTCTCATTGGTTTATACCATGACGAGCAACTCCGGGTAGACCAGCGATATAAAAATAACAGAGTAAACTAACAGGTTTGAAATACTTAAATTGATAAATAATAGAACCAACAGCATAACACACGTATTAAGTTAATTAGTAATTAACATTACAAATTATAAAGATACATGGGAGGAGTTCAATAATAAAACGCAAAACAACCAAACAAATAAGACACCAAATAAATATAATATAATTAAAATTATTTGTTTAAAAGGATGTTTGCATGTGATAGCGGAGATATATGTGTATATGGAATCCCACTTTATATCCGTGCAAAGGAAATTACCCACACAAAATATTTTGTAAAATAAATTATAATAAGCAAATAAGTAAAATAAAGATAAACGATGTAAATAACACACACACACACAAACAAAAAAAAACGTCCGACTAGATTAATACTAACAACTATCCCTATTTTCCAGCAAACAAATCCGTGGCAAAACATACTGCACGTAAATAATATATACCGCTTTAAAAGTATAATAAATAAATAAATAAATAAGTGCATTAATGATAAATTCACACAGAAATAAAAAAAAATGCGTTAAATATAACATACGAAAATGCATCCAAAATCGCGTACTAAATTAATAATTAATGAATTAAAATGAATTAGTCAAATCATAATAAGCATTTGATATCGATATGTGTTTATATGTGTGCATGTGTATGTATGCGTGTGTGCATTTGTCGATTAATTTTGCAGATTTCATATCCTTGGAGACAAGCTAATTAACATAGCAACACATTAATAACTGTAATAGCATACTTAATAATAATGTTAATAATGATAATGATAATACAAACTAAACACATAATAAATAGCTAATACTTACTACGTACAATAAAATAAGAAAATATTATAATAAGGAAATTAAAATGTAAATAAATAACATATTGTAATTCAATTTCATCTAGGAATATATAAATAAATCAATTTATTTCCGTTTACCGGTGATATATTTTCTTCGACCCTGTTCCTTATTGCGATCTCAAAATTTGAAACGCCATTAATTTGGGAAAATTATTTTGCTAGAAATATATTATGAAACCCTGTCCCAAAGACTATCTCATGTTAGAAATTGTACATGGAAAGGCGAGCCTGATTGGTTGAGGCGCTGAGTGCAATGATTTCTTTTTCAGGCCTTCGATTGGAGCGCCAGAAAACTTCCTGCGCGCGCAGTTATAAAACTCACATACATTTTCGTCCTCTTTGGCAAAATTCATGTGAGGGTGTGGACGTCAAAAAGTACCTCCCCCAAGGGTAGCCCTTGAGGTCAACTATGCTCGGAGCACCATTCCCTTATTTATCCCTTTACCAAGTATTTATTCCTATTATGGTAGGATTTCTTCGACGAACATCGTCTTTCCTAGAACTGACAATTCAACTCCGTTTATTGGAGTTTATTCATCCAAATACCATAAATAAATGGTGACTGTTCACTTTTACCAGCTTCCACGAAAAGAAGTAATTCTACACCTCAAGAAAACTACCAGACTCTCAGAGCCGCGAGAAATGGGCATATTTTTCGCAACCTCCCTACGAAGATTGGATTTCTTCTGCTTGGGTAAGGCGTGTTTTATGACATTGTCCTTTTCCAGCACTCTGCCGAGTTCAAAAGCGTGTGAGGAAATTAATTCTCACACTTACTGCATAGAAATGTAACTGCCTTATTCTTGGATAAAAGTGATTAAATAAATGTCTATATATATATATCTATATATATATATATATATATATGTGGGGGGTGTATGTGTGTGTGTACATATATATTATATATGTATATATATATATATATATATATATATATATATATATATGTATATATATATATCATAATTTAGGAAAGTAAATTTTATGATTTGAAAAGGTTAAATATCTAATATAGAATTTTTATTGTATTAAAAAAAAAGAATACAATTTTAGAAACATATGCCCTTAACCCATGATTTCTCGATGTTTATTTATCTTTTCAGACGAAATATTGTTTGCAAATATTATAAGTGGATTGCACCTAATTTGTTAAAGGCACTATAAACTAAAAGTTTTTAAAGTGTTTTTATCATTTAAGCTACATAGAATAGGGAAATTTAGATATGGATGCAGAAAAAAACGTATATTGAACTTCAAGTCCAAAATACATGGCAAATCCTGAAATGGAAGTTCTGGGTAGTAGGGAAGTAAACAGATAAAACGCGTGTTTTAATTCTTCCAGCTAACAATCACATGTAGATACACTTCCTTCGTTTGCCCTTTAGTTGGATGAGATATCCGACAAATATTTGATAATATCAAACCTGGTAAATATGTTTATGTATGTGTAAAAACTCAATCCAAGTGTTTAATCAATTTGTGAATAAAAAAATAAAAAAAAACTCCGGAGAGAGAAAAAAAATAAAATAAAAAAAAAAGAATTGATTATTAATGTAACGCAAAAGAGTCATAAAAATCAAATTCAGCCCATATATTTGCATATATATTTATCGACATTCATTATTCTAAAGTATATATATATATATATATATATATATATATATATATATATATATATATATATATATAAATGCGAGCATTTGAGCATTTTTGTTTTTATGCATTTTTTATCAATAAATGCTTAATAAGAATAAGTAGAAGTGACTCATTCAGTCTAAATGCGGATACAATCAACAAGATGTTAACACGATCGACCCCCATTATAAGTAGTTGCTAATCATATTCTGTCACCCCAAGGATGCATAACATTAATGTCACACTGACAATTACGTTACACTGTTTTGCAATTGATAGCGTGATAGCCTCTCGTAGTTCCCAGTACGCCACCTTAAATGACAGCCTTATTTGTCTTTTAATCTAAAATATTTCAATTTATTTGAAAGTCTCCGAGAGAATGTTTAATTGTGACCGTGTGCAGTAGTCATTACATCGATGAAAATGAAAAACAAAAATAATGCTAAGCATAAGCATTGTTATTCAGTGTTGATTAATCTGTTTAAATAATTCTGTAGTGGTCAGTTGTTTGTAGCAAATGAGTATTCTCGTTTTGTAAGTCATGTGTGATATTTCTTGAAAATCTGCAGTTTAAAATTTCGGTCATGTACATCACAGTATTGCATATATATGCAGATTCCGAGACGTGCAAGAAATAACCTCACAGTAAGTAAGAAAATAGACTATGAAGATAACGTGTGCACAATCTGGATTACAATCGAGAGGACATTGGTAAAAAGATTGAGAACGGTCACGTTTTCTTCAGGAAGGAAATTTCAAATAATTTTCTTTGTTACGAAAAAAGGACATCGTTTAGTTACTTTTCCTATCTTTCTTGCGGCGTTATCTGCTAAAATGGGTGTTGACCTGTGTAACATTGCAAATATATGAGATGGCATACCATTTAATTAAGTCCTATTGAAACTCTAGATCTCTATATTAATAAAATCAATTCATTTCCCCTCTGAGTTTGACCTTAACATGATTAAACATCTAGATATTTCATGCAAATGTAATATGCACGGACTGGAAAACAATATCTTTGGTGTGTTATAAGCCTATTATCTATCCACTTCCTCGATAATCTTAGATCCCTATATTTTTTCGGCTGAGAGTTCACGTCCACAATCTGTTAAAATAAATGGAAGTGGTAAACGCTTTTCTCTCTGTTACATTAATCCTCTCCACGCGTCCATTTTACACCGTTGCGGATATGTCTACAGGGAAATTTACGAGGAAACACCAGTTAGAGTTCTTAGTTGCTTCAAAATGGATTGGGATTTTACCGTCGGGTGAAACGCAACTTTCGATTTCATCTATTCTATGGGTTACTTTTGACATTTTTTATTTTTTCTTTTTTTTCCTTTTTTCCATTTCTTATTTTTCGTCCTTTTTTGGGGGGGCTGCGAATGGAAGGGTTACTTAAACGAAACGAACTAATCTTGGATTCCAGGTTTTACAACAAACTATAACAGTCAACCGCGACCCTTCTTCAAATGTTGCTACGGTTACTCTATTCATATATTTTATTCACTGTACCTTTCCTTCTATTATGTTTGCAGTGATTTTTTGCGTGATACAAAGGGGGAGAACAGCCTTCTTATTTTCTGATTAATTACTTATTCATTACTGATTTCTATACATTGAATTTATGGGAGTCTCATAAGCGTATTTACTATTACGCTATCGATATGGAATCAGACGAAATTCTAATTAGAAACAAGCGCCAAAATAAACAATAGAAAAAAGAAAAAAAAACACATAACACACCGTTGTACTTATACCTAACAATTATACGTTAAAATATACTTTTTTCCAGAAAACAAACAAACAAAAAGAAAACAGTATGACTAAAATATAATAAACATGTTTTCATTGTACACTGTCAGTTTTCTGTTTTCTTTTTTAATTTTTTTCCATTCGTATTTTTTACTGTTTTTTTTGTTTCTTTGATTTTATTGCAGAAAACAAACCAACAATAATAATAAAAAAATAAAATAAACATATTTGCATTTTACACGCTAAGAGGGAGTTTTTGTCTTTCCAGTTCGTTTTATTTGTTTGTTTTGTTTTTTTCGGTAGTCTGCGGCTGACACCGATGATTGCCGGTGTCGGGCAATGAATGATTGACGGGATTTCACGAGAATTCGGGTCAAATTATGCAAGACTACCTTCATTTTTTTTATTTTTTTCACTTTTTCTTGGACCCTAAACAACTACAAGTGATGTTTTAACACCGTTTCTTAATTTTTCCCCAGTTTTTTTTCCATCAATTCTTCAATTTTAGGCGCATAAAACAGAAATATAAAAATAATTCTATACATTTTTGGGTCATTTTGCTTGCCAGGAGGGTAGAAAATACAGTTTCGTTTCTTCGCCAGATTGGACACTAACAAAACAAATTCAACATAAATCATTACCGGTTCATTTCGTTTACAAAATAAAGTCCGCTGCATTCACAGAAAATGTGTGTGGGTGGTGTGTGTGGGGGTGGGGGTGTTCGCTTCTTCTTGTTTACAATGAAAAGTACTCACGGAAGTTTTAAGTTGATACAATTCTAATATGTATATATTAAGCCCAGAATGTATTTATTCCGCAAAAATCGTTATCACGACCAAATGATTAAGAGAGTCCGAATAATATCCTGTAATTTTTTTTTAGCTATTATTGTTTTAGTATAATATAACAAAAATAGATAGTCATAAAAAACAGTTTATATTGCTGCAGTATTTCAAAATGTTTAAATAAAATTACCATGGGGGTAGAAGCATACACCACAATATTATTGGTCCGTTTCTTGTTAAACCGAAAAATAATAATTTACAAGTCAGGGTGAGTTAGCCACCAATATATAGTGCTATTTGCGTGAGATGTTTAACTCAAGCCAAGTGAGATCACTATAAAATTGATGGGATAAAACAATTATTTTTCGTTGCAATTTCCTTACTGTGTTCCGCATAATAACGAACAATAGCTATTTATATTTTAGTTAGGAATTTGCGAGAATGTAATTATTACATAATATGCAAAGTATATTGAATAAACTAGATATAATTTTTAGCAAATATCTAAAACAATATTTCAAATAAATATTTCCAAATGTTTAGGGAATCATAAGTTTTAAATACTTATTTACTGTTGTACAATAACTCATGCTTCAATCAGAACGTGTTTTAGAACAATTAACCTGTCACTGTATATTTATTAATTATGGTAGGAATAATAACCAGTAGGTACATAGATGCAAATTTTCGAAAGATATAAGAGGACATGATTAAATTTAACAGATCCGATGTTTTTCATATGGAATTATCAGAAAAACATTACGATAAATACGATTTTTATATGATTTCCCTCAACCCGCTTACTAACCCTACGGATTTGAATAACAAACTTACTAGTGAAGTATACACGTAATCACAAGGGAGGTCAGCAATATTAAAAAAAAAAACAATAATCTAAGAAAAGCATACCAAGCATATTTTATCCATGGAAAATTAAATAAAATGTATTATATATCACTACAAAATATGTTTTATTGTATAGTTCGCAATAAGTTTACTTTTAATTTGCATTAAACATTGATCTGCAATGTTAAAAAAATATATGTTTTCCTTTTCCCGTTATATATAGATTGTGTAAATGTAATCGGTGAAAAAACTGCAATCTTCTTTTTCCTTTTGAGTAACAAAGCATATGGCGTAACTGAGAAAGAAAACCGAGAACTGTATATACAAATCTCTGATGTTCACAAATACATGTCTGTGTGAATGCTTGGCCGTATCTAATAACATATTTTATCGATTTACCACCCATACTTTTATAGCCGCACATTTGATAGAATCCAATGCTAAAGTATTTGTGATGTAGCGTGTTAAGATGGCGCATTTATCAAACGCCGAGTGGGTGGTACCTGTGATTGAAATCAAAACCTGATAATTATCCAGACCAATGCTCTTGCAAGTGTGCAATTACCCGGCAGGCAGAGCCCATTTCCGAGGCGTCAGTTACAAGATCCACGAAGAATTTATCATTTTGCCTATTTCCGACAGAAAATCTATTGCCTGCGCCATGATTGCCGGATCTCATTGGCGATCCAATCCTCTGGGGTACTTGTGAACACGGCTTTCAATCTATCGGAGAGGATTATTGATCCGCAGGCAAAATCACGTGAAGACTTCGATTGGATGCGAACGAGACTACAGCTGGATGCTCCGAACCATCGTGTCTAAAAGAATATAATAGTCATCATAAAGTATAGTACAAAATCCGAGAGGCAACGGAAGTATATGCTTTTTTTTCCAAGGATGTCACCACATATCAAGTTCCGGAAGCCACTCAGACATGAGGGTTATTACAAGTACAGTACGTTAGTGCACAGATGTAATAAAGTGTGTACTATAGGGGATGGTTCATCAGAAATTTGTTTAAGTTGGACTTGAAGACATCCATGTTGTAGTCAGGTGGAAGCAGGCCGACGGAACAGAGTTCCACAGGCCTGCAGTTCTAAGAAAGAAACTTTGTTCATGGAATATACGTTTTGATTACGGCATAGATAAAGAGTGTGTAAAGTTTTTTAAAGTGGATTCAGCTAGACGGGTGTTTTTCGTAAAAGATACGCGAGGGGGACAAGAGATTGGAGTTCAGACGAGCACCTGTCATGAAAATAACGATAAAACTAAGATAAGCTTGCAACGTCTCTTCTGTAGGAGAGAGGTTGCAGGGAAGAGAAAAGGGCATCCCCCACTAAGCCACGAAGTCTATTTTGTACTCAGTCAAGGCAGGATATGTTGTTTTTAGCAGCTCCTGCCGAGATGTGGCAGCAGTATTCCATCCTTGGACGTACTTAGCTTTTATATATATAGCGAATTGCAGCAGTAGTGAGATATCTTCTGTAGCGGTAGAAGGATCCTACTATCTTTCCAGCGGCCTTGGCAACAGACTTGATGTAAGTGTTCCATTTCAGATCAGAAGTGAAGGTCAAGCCCAGAAGCTTGTAAAAACATGGGACTTCTCCTAGACTAGAGCCATCCATTGATGATTTCAGTGGGTTGATGATGTAAAGCTAGGAGTTTGGTTTTACATGCATTAAAGGTAACGAACCAAGCCTTCCCTCACTGACCACGCGCTCGATATCAGAGGCGAGAGAATCATAGAGAGCTTTGTCATTTTTTTTTACACAGTGATCACCACTTATCAAGGCCCGGAAGCCACTCAGGGATAAGGGTTATTACAAGTACATTACTTTAGTGTGGAGATTTGATGAAGTGTTTACTTAAGGGGGCGGTTCATTAGGAATTTGTTAACGTTGGACTTGAAGACATCCAAGTTGTAGTCCGGTGGGAAGCAGGAAGACGGAACAGAGGTCCACAGGCGTGCAGTTCTAAGAAAGAAGCTTTGTTCATGAAATCCGCCTTTTGATTGAGGCACATATAGAGAGTGGGGGAAACTTTTCACAGTGGATTTAAATAGACGGGTGTTTTTCGTGAAAGATTGGCAAGGGGCGACCAGAGATTAGAGTGCAGACGAGCACCTGCCATGGAAATAACGATCAAACAAGGATAGGATCGCAACGTCTCTTCTGTGGGAGAGAGGTTGCAGGGTAGAGACAAGCGCATCCCCCACTAAGCCACGAATTCTATGTTGTACTCTGTCAAGGCAGGATAGGCTGTTTTTAGCAGCTCCTGCCCAGATATGGCAACAGCATTCCATCCTTGGACGTACTTGGCTTTTATATAGAATTGCATAGTAGTGAGATATCTTCTAGAGCGGTAGAAGGATCCCACCATCTTTCCAGCGACCTTGGCAACAGACTTGATGTACGTGTTCCATTTCAGATCAGGAGTAAAGGTCAAACAAAGAAGCTTGTCAAAACTCGGGGCTTCACCCAGAGGAGAGCCATCCATCACAATGTATGCCAGATGGGGATCAGAGCGTTGATGATGTAAGGATAGGAGTTTGGTTTTGGATGCATTAAAGGTAACCAGCCACATCTTCCCCCACTGTACCACACGCTCGAGATCAGAGGAGAGAGAATCAGAGAGAACTTTGTCATTTGCAGCCTTTGATGTGTTGCCGTAGATGGTCGTGTCATCAGCATAGATGATAACGAATGATTTAAGTATGTGTTTAGGGAGAGCATTGATGTAGATCAGGAAGAGAGTTGGACCCAGGATGGACCCATGAAAGGCTCCACTATTAATACTGCATGCCTCTGATTTTTGTCCATCGACCACTACACGTCTGAGCCTATCAGAGAGAAATGGTTTAATGGTAGAGAGAACATTTCCAGCTATACCGTAGCTTGAAATCGTGTGAAGTAGGCCTTCATTCCATACCTTGTCGAAGGCCTTGATATGTCAAGAACAATTGCCCTAGAATTGAAGTCTTTGTCAAGGGATTAACTAAGCCTATGAGATATAACCGTTAGCCCATCTGCGGTAGATCTTGGAGAACGGAAACCATATTGTGTGTCACTAAGAAGGATATTTCTGCTGAGGTGGTTGACTATTTCTCAATTTAATATGGATTCCAGCAACTTACTAATGACACACAGAAGACTTATTTGTATGTACTAAGAGAGATGACTGACCACCGGAGTTCTTAAATACAGGGCATATTGATGAGGTTTTCCAGGATGTTGGAAAGCACTTCTCCTTAAGGCAGCGCTTAAATAGTTTCGTAAGTATGGGAGCAAGTTTTGGGTGAATCAGTTTTAACACTATAATTGAGATTCCGGCAGGGCCAGTTGCTTTACTGGAATCTAGGTTCTTGATTAGCTTGGCGACTACATGCAAATGCATTTCTATGTTACCTTGCGTATTCTGTGCTATAGGAGGAAATACGGGGAGTTGATGCCCTTCGTCGCATTGGGTAGAATTAGCTGCAAAGTTATTTGCAAATAGTTTGGCCTTGTCTTAAGCTGACGAGATGACCTCTGGTCCATTGATAATAGTTGGAATAGAAAGCAGACTTCTGTTAAGGATCCTATTTGTTATTTGCCAAAACCGTTGGGAACCAAACCGCTGATTAGCTTCTTTGGATTAAACATACTTAGTATGTAGCTCTCTTGCATTTATTTATTACTCTTTTCCAGTGGTTGCTTGCGTTCCTGAAAGCAGGGCATCTATTACGTTGATAGCTATGTAAAAAGTGATTTCTGTGCGCCGGCAGCAGCACATTCTGGGGAGAACCATGGCTGTCTGTTAGGTTTTTGTTGGAATTTTTTAGATGGTATGAATCGGTGTATGCCTCTGTTTGAAAATAATTATTCTTAATCCTACGGAGTTTTAGATCATATAAATTGTTTTTCAATAAAGAATATCATAAAGAGTTCTCAATTGGTTTGTTATAATTGTAAATAGAACTTTCAATAACAAACACGAAATAAATATGTGATACTTTTTGTATTATTAAGACAACCGTTTATATTATCGATCTTACTTTCACATAGTTCAGTGAAAACTCTGATCGGAGATTATCGTGTCCAATTCAAGAATATTAAAATAATTTCGAATATATACATTTATTAATCCCCGATGGAAGTTTATTCTCTTAGCAATTCTTAAATAAGAAATCTTGAGTAAGTCTATAACGATATGTTAATATATGAATACCTATATTACGTAAATATATATTCTTGATTATTTTTACCGAAAGCTATAGCAAACATAAAATTATGAATTACTGAGATCTTTACACAGAGAATTCTGTGTCTTCAAGGACCAGAGGAGCATAAGTCTGACGAATTCTCACGATAATAAAACGCAAAGCTTGATTGCCATATATATTTCCATAACTATCTGCCGAGCCTTACCTATCTATTGACAACTGCTGACTTAAATAATGATAACTTTACGCATAAGATTATGTTTCATGTATTAATTTAAATGATTAAATGAAATAATCATATATATATATATATATATATATATATATATATATATATATATATGGGTGTATATGTATATGCAAATATATATATATTATCTATATATTTTTATGTATATATAACATATATATATATATATATATATATATATATATATATAAATTATGTAATCGCTGAACTCTATGTTATATTATTTTATTTAATTTCATTCACAACAAACTAGGAATAGAATAACTTGCACATTCGGGGCAAGAATTGGCATCATATCTACGTAGGGGAATATGTAAGGAAGTGACTAGTGAGATACCTGTTAACAATGTACTTAAATGTCTGCATGTAGGCACACACAAGGTGATAGATTACGAAACTAATTTTACCGAAGTTCTGTCGGCGTCTCTTAGTATGAGGGGGGGTCACTTCTGGTTGTCGGCGTAGTCGGGCGTTTATAGTGTGACCGAGCACAAGTGATAAGAGTTCATCGGTTCAGATCATATTAGAATGCTACTATAATACGTGAAAGATATAACATTGCGCCAATTAATAAGAGTTCGAATTTTATTTTTAATGTGGGACGTATTTGATGGAATGTACTATTCTGAGAATATTTAACAGCAAGAAACTAGTGATACATTCATTAGCACAAATTTAATTACAATAGTGCACAGCTGAACAGATGGTGCATTTATAGATATGTACACAATGTTCAAATGTTAGAAGATTCTAGAACGGTAGAAAAAATCTGAATTCTTGGCAGCAAGCTTCGCAATGTCCTCCATGTATTTCATATTTCGTGTTATACTTAAGCCCAGGACATTCAACGAAAGGTTTAAGGTAACATATTATGATTTATGGCACTTAGTGTTTGAGATGTATGATTGTAACTGTTAAAAAACGAGCTTGACCACATCAAACTTTTACATTACATTCAAATATTACTACAGCCTGTACATCATTATCTAAGTGTTCATTCATTTCCATGAGTATGTGTTTATTTTTTGCTTCCTCACTGTTTAAGCGCCGGAGTGTCATCAGCAAATATAGCCAACTGGAAGATATTTTTAAGAAAGTTCTTATAATAATATGAGAATAAAAAACGTGAAGGATCAACCGCTATGTAACATCCTAATTTAAATCCGTCTACTTTGACGTCGGAATATTGAGGATTGTTCACTTGTCTGTAAAGTATGAGATTATATTAAGCGTTCGCCCAACAGCACCATATGATTTGATTTTCCAAAGAGAAGAAATAAATTCATGAAAAACTCACACACGGTATATCGTCTTGCTGACTAATCCTCCAAGTATATTCGTTCAGAAATTGCAATTAAGATAGCTGCAATAAAATGAACTTGCCTAAACTGATAGTGTCGGCCGGCAAAAAATTGCATGTATTAACTGGTCGGGTAGAGCTTGGTTGATCAAGGAAACGAGTTAAGTGTAAAGAGAAAAATGACAATTAAGATATAATTTAGTTTTTTAGTTGTTTCGAAAGAATTCAATCAATTTTCCAGCAATCATCGATTCCGGATTTGCTGATGTAGTTATTGTACAGTTTGGAGAATACTGAGAGAACCTCAGTGGACCATTTTTAGTAATAATATACTAAAGATGAGATCAAGAGCATACGCATTGGATATGGCTGAGTATATTATGATATTACGAAAATAAGAACGATTGATTACCCACCCAACGTGTGTTGTTTATATAATAATTTATTGTATTTCAAGTAAAGTGGGACGTACACCGCTAGGCAAGCATTTTAGTCTTCCCATCTTCCCTGAAACAACATAATGTTTTGAGACAAGTAAGGAGTTATTGATGATTCATTATTTACCACAACGTTATAAATTTCCGGGCAAAACGCCAAGTTTAAATTTCTGCTTTCAGTGTTTGTGTGTGTGTGTGTGTGTATGTGTGTATGTGTGTGTGTGTGGGTGTGTGTGCGTGCTTGTATGAGTGGGTGTATGTGTGTGTGAGTGTCTGTGTAAGTATGTGTGTGTGCGATTTGCGTGTTCTTCCCCTCGACTTCAATTATTAAATACTGACAAATATGTCTAGCTTGTATAACGTTTTGTCTACTTGTACATGAACGGGATGCATGCTGCGTTTGAGCAATGGAAGCTGCACAGATACACGAGAACTATTAAGAAATGAGACATATTCGTCAATTGTTGTTTGAAACAATTCAATATCATCATTTGCATATTTTTTTACGAAAGGTAAATATACTTCTCAATCTGGCATTTGATTTTGAAGTCGCATTAGAAGTATTTTCAATTTTCTGTCAGATATGTGTATCATAATTATATGCGTCTGAATATGGAATAAGTTGTGGACGTTGGGGAGAAATATGTGCAGAACATAATTTTAAAATATTTCAATAGTACAAAACCGTCTTAGAAACATTTTCGAAAATTTTTGGAAGCATGCCATCTATGAATACACCTGAGTCAGCACGGGGGGGCAAGAGTCTAGGACGCCAATGTGATCTCTGTTAAGTTATTTTGCATATAGGAACCAGTCTATCCATCTTGTCATACACAAAAGTGTAAAATCCACCCTGGTAGGAACTATGCTCCTACCTTGCGTAGGTAGAATTAGAATAGCGAACCACACTCAAATCTGAAGGATTTCCCAGCTGTAGAAAGAATATGAAACCGGTCTTTGAGTAAAGATTTAATAGAGACTTCTTAGCTCCAAAAAGTAACTTAATTTTAGGAGATTTTCCGGTATTACACACATTGCACGCATCAAATGATACATCAGGTCAAGTCTGGGCTGATACTCACATCATTTGATGTGTTGGTCATTTTAAACCTGCATTCTCCCCTTCATTCAACTCGTCATATTTTCTTAAGGGTATTTCTTTATATCTATTGGAAAAATGGATGACACATTATTGTGTTTGTTTATAATGATTCCATCTTACTGTGGAGGTTCTTTTTTCATGCATTCCTACATTAAATATTTCTTTAATGGTAAAATATTTTTAAACAATCATTTTCAGGCGATATAGGGTAATCTATCTGCATTGTCAGAATACAAATAATGTTCTCGGATCAAGTATGCCAAACAAATAGTGCATTGCCATATGCACTTATCATTTATTTTAGTTTAGGTAATTTCTGAGTAATCTTTTGTAACATAAACGGGGCGCATTATTCAATCAGTGAATACATCTTTTCAGTTTCTACACTTATGACCTTAGGCCTGCATCGGATGGTGATCTAAAAAGTACTTCTCTCTCTAGCATATCATTGTGCTAGAAAACTGAGGTAAAATCAAGTGGTCCCCACCTGCTATGTTTACATTACTAGACGCATAGCCTCCCAGCTGCATGTAGGAAGATAGGTTATAAGAATTATTGTATAGCAATGTTTGTTTTGTTATCTTTAACTTAATCGGTTTTCAGTAAGGCTATGATAGAAAATATTCTTATCATTGTTTTTACTCTCGAGTATATATCCGAGACAGTAAGACATAGTTAATCAATAGAGAACCACATTACTCTATCTAAAACATATAAGATATTAATTGATACATACTTGAGATTCATAATAATACAAAAAAATATTCCCTTGTCATAGCCCTAGTCGTCACCCATGGTGTTGCTATCAATTTTTAACTCAAGTAAGAGAAATTCATACACTTCACGAGTTTTTATGCATTTTTTAAAATGTTCTTCCTAATAACATCAATCATATTTTTGCTTGTTCTTCAAAAACATGTTCTTCATGATATCCGTCTGTTAATTGTAGAGTTCTCACCACTAATTAACCTCATCCCAATTGATACACACTGGACATTTATTTTTGCAGTCGGTTCTATATTTCGCTAATGGCCATAATTTTCCGTTGATGCTAGTAGTTATATTATAAGCATTCGTTTTTTAAACTTATTACTTCCAATAATTTTATCTTTCACTATTTTTCTTTACTCGGCCTTGTAATATTGTCTTTCAGTTCCTCCCATTTATTGTTGGACTTTTTATGATGTTGATCCTAATCCTCTTCCGGAACGCTATACATTTCATTTGAGAGTGTTGTATTTTACTTTCATCCTTTAAGGTTTTTGTTTACCTCCATCAAGTGTCATTAATGCATTCTCTAGAATGTTCCTTCAAGGTTGATCAATACACATTGACCCTCTTCACCCAAAACTTTTGCAGGGCTACACCACCTTTTATAGATTTTCTTTTATGCTAAACGTTTTCGCCTGCCATAAAGTTTCATACAGATAATGTCTTAAATAAAATCGCAATGTTCTGTTTTTGCACCTTTTTTATCACAGAATTTAAGTCATTAGAATTACTATGCCACTAGTGTTTATGTGTCTCATGTGCGAAACCGGTCTATCAACCGGCGGCGTATATATGTTAGATCTGAAAGCAAGCTCATTTGGGCTATGCCCAGAATAATTACGAAGAACATTTTTGGAAAGCTCAAACCGAAACAATTTCTGGTTCATATTTTATTATCTGCCAATGGTTTCTCCATTGCTTCAGCAATTATTACGTTGTTACGTTCAACAGTAGCATTACTAAATAGAGTGTCAGCGTTTTTAGTGTAGGTTGTTCATTCATCTGATACAATTCTTATTATATTTTTTTCCGATTGTCACTCAAAATGTGTTCGGAAACTTCGAAATATACTATGCATTTTAAAAATATGTTGCGAAGTATTGTTAATTCTTCTTAGTTTTAATCCGCCTCACAGTATGTTACCTCGTAGATGTGCCAATTTGGTGTGAACCCCATCATTTTTTTTAATATACGAATTCTTTTAAGTCCATACATAAAGTGACATTAAATGAATTTCCAAGAGCCGACCCCACCAACAGACGAAAAGAGGATATTCTAAGCCGTAAACAAATTGAATACGAATCACAAAACTCCTTAATTGGAACCAGAAACTCCTTATGATGAACGGGCTTATTTCTTTCTCACCAATTTTTCTCTGGATGCATGAGGAAACTCTTTATGTAATGTCACATACTCCATTCTATGGCATTTTAAAACACAAAGTTTGGTTACTTTTCAGTCTGCAAATCGAGATGTGTAAATGAAAAGCTATTTTAAATGATTCGAGTCAAACATTTTTTCTAATCGTGAAAGTATAGTAGATAATAAGCGGTGTTATTGATTGACTAGCAGTGCCTTGCGGTGTTTTGCAGACGATAGTAATGCCTCAGGTTGATTTCACAAGATAGCAGTGCTTCAGGATGTTTTTCAGAGGCTAGCAGTGCCTCGGGTAGTTTTTTCAGAAGCTAGCAGTACCTAGCCCTGCTTTAGAAGGCTAACAGAGCCTGGCGAACTGTGCAAGTCGGAATTTACTATGCCGTTCGAAGGCTACCATTGTATCCGGAGAAGGATCCATTTGCCCTGTACTTAAAATGGATGAAGGTTGATACAACTGAAGTGTTGGACTTTTTTTAATAGATATTACCGATAGTATTTTGTTTGATTTTTAAAAGATTATAGTCGTCGTATAATGATTATATAAAAATAGAATTCGGTTTCATATTTAATTCACATTCGAAAGTCAAAAGCATGGTATTGATCAATTTAATGTCGTATTCAAAAGCTGACTTTACGAAAATGCGTAATAGTGTGTAGAAGCTTAAATAGGCATTCGAAGCACTGACATTGCGATAATTTGTTGGGCTATAGAGAATGATTTATGTGCATAGGCAAGTGGAACTTTGGAAATTCGTGGTTCCAGAGAGGAATTTTGAACGACAATTCCAGTGCTGGAATTTGAAAATATTTGTCGGTGTGAAAAGATTGAATTACGAATCGAGTCTGAATTTCCAGACGTGTGCTATTAAGATATAGAAATGTATTAAGTTACAATTCGTGCCGAGGTTAAAAAAAATAAAAATTGATATTCTATCGTGGACCAGTTTCGTCTAGCGGTGTTGTGGGCAAGCTCGGTCTGGTGGTGTAGCGTGGAACAGTTGCGTCTGCCGGTGTGGTGTGGACCAGCTTCGTCTGCTAGTGTAGCATAGACCAGTTGGGTTCAGAGAGGGTAATAAACGATGACGATTAAATGCAGTCAGACGATGTTCATTGATGAAGAAATGTAAGCAAATCCTTCCGAAATGGCCCCCTTCTGTTAAGAAATACCATAAATACGACTACTGCCTATTTTATTGTAGATTAAACAAGGTTGAGAAAACGGTCACAACGTTTAAAGGTAGCGGCTGCTTATGTACAAAAGTCACCGACAAACGAACTGGAAACCCGACCGATAGAAAACCAAAAGATGATATATAAAAATTAAGACGCTGTCTAACTTTTAATATGTAAGAAAGCGGATATTTCTTATATTGATACGGACATTTTCCTGTTAACTATGAGTCTTTTAATTCGCGTGTCAGTAGGAGTAAAACGAGACGGATTTACTACGAACGTAAAAAACAAAGAAAAGAAAAAGGGTTTCATATGCCGAGAAAATTGCAATTGAAGAAAAACAATTTTTCCAGGTGCATAAAACGGTATTGTGCAGTTCAAAGCCAAACTTAAATTTAAACCCCAGAAATGCCCAGAATTTGTATTTTGCAATTTTATATATCTGCTTAAAATCTTACAGCTTCCAATTTTAGAATTCAGTATCATGCTAGCAGTTTTCTTTGATTTATGACTTCGTAGGATGCGTTAATCATTTTGGCAATGCCAGCCTCTATGTATGCTCTGACACCTTTTTATCGTCTTTTATAGCTACCGGAAATTTAGCTGCTTTAATTACTTTTACATCCTCTCTATCACCAAAACAAAATGTCCTGTTGGATTAAAGTCTTCACAAAACGCTTATCTCGGATATTTACTGTATCAAAAACTGCATTCAAACAAAGTTTTCCAGTAACAGTTTTAGAACAGAGAGAACCAAACATTGCCATATCTGGTGTCTCTATTACAAGATTATGAATTTTTTTATATTATAATCAATTATCAATATTCGATAGCAGGTCTCGGAATTTATTAATGTGTTGTGTACATAGTTTAAATGTACAACAGTGTTAATATGTATAGGACTAAAAAAGTAGAACCCCCAACAAAATGCCAAAATGTAAAACAGATACGCAAGCATTTAACTGACAACAACGAGGAGTATCCTCAGGAAAAGAGATGTTATTGGAACCATCTGCGACACGTTTAATATTTAGCCTCCCAAAATCACGCCAAAACAACGACTTTCGGACTAGAAAAGTAAAATCAACGAACCGTGTATGGTTAACCCTAGAAGAAAAAGATTTACCCGCAAGGAAGGTGCTTTTGTGGCGGTACATACTTATGTTAGATACTTACAGACTATTCAAACCTCAATAAATATAAAAATACTAAGCCGGAAGTTGTAATTCGACACCCGGTACTCGTACTGGACTAGTGGCTGAAGTGTGGTGTCTGCAGAGATGCTGCACTCAAATCAATTGCCCTTAGTCAATGGAGGGTAGACTCTTTTATACTAAGGTTTTATTTTTCCAGAATGCCTCTTTTGAGAGGGGCTGGTTATCTGTCACATTAAACCGACATTGTGTTATATCTGTTTAGTTGGATACAAATAAATAACCAGTCGACACCCAGTACCTGTATTGGGATGGTCACTGGCGTGAGGTGTCTGCACTGATGCTGCACTCAGATTAATTGTCCTCAGTACATGGAGGAGAAAACCTTTCTTGAGTACCTCTTTTGAGGGGGGATGTGTTTTCTGCCACATTAAAACGCCCTCCTTTCACATTTAGTTTTCGCGGGGATGCAAATAAATACCCAGTCAATATCTTTTACTCGTGATGGACTGGTGGTTAAAGTGTTGTGTCTGTACAGATCCGGCACTAAAATTAATTGTCCTTAGTTACTAGAGAGGGAACCCCTTCTATACTAAGGCAATATTATTTTTCCAAACGGCCAAAATGCCTCCTTTGAGGAATGTTTGCTTCTTTCACATAAAACCGACCGTGTATCACATTTTTTTCGTAAGGTAAGAGATTAAATTATCAGCCGAAACGATACGATTGCGAATTACTTAGGAATTCTATCCAGTCATGACTGATGGAACGACAGCATGCTACCCCTGTGAAGTAAATAAAAGATTATGTTAATGATCACGTCAATATTCATAAAAATCAACAGGATACCCATGTAAGAGGTCGGGGGCTAATTGGACTGACACCTTGTAGAAATCATGCTAAATATTAGAACACTAATCTAAATAATATAACTAAGCTATACTCGTTTGAAACAAATTCGGAAACGATATAAGTGATGATAGTTTTACAAAATAAACAAGATACTATAAGTTTTTTTTTTCGTTTATTTATTTCTCTCTGTTTTCTTTTTTTTTTTAGATATGTTCAAAATTTTAGCTCACCTTATATATACCGACAATAAGAGGTTAGATACTTTCTGTTGCCTTACGAGTAATTCCGTGCAATTAACCAACAGATGTTTATGATAGTTGTATAAGAGATTCTCATGTACATGATTCTTACTTAAGTAGAAATTGGATATTGATGGACGGAAATGTGTGTCAATTCACTGTATACTATTACTTTTATTTCATTTTTATGACGAATTTTTTTTGTGAATATTCGAGTTTTTTTTTTCATATCTGTTAACAAAAATATTTGCAACTTTGACTGTTTCATATATATTAGCATTGTATGCATCATCCGAATATTTAATCACGTTAATAATCATTCGGCATCATGTTTGTAATCCGATTAATTTCCAAAAAAAGCATACGGATCCTACACCATGGCTTCATTAGTTATTATGTATTAAACTCCTATCTCCTTAGCTACGGAGTCTTGGAGCCTTCACATGGACGATTGTCTCGCTGCCTTCGACCTCACAATTAGCGAACTAATCAATGCGGACAATTTAAAATTCAAGTCTATGGTTGACTATAATTAAAATTGATGGGAGGGCCAGTGTCTTAAAGTTGTTAAGTACACCTGAAGGCCGCATCATTAGTCGGTGATATTCATCCATCAAACTTGCATATGTACGTGAAATTAAGTGGGCGCAAGGGATAGTTGTAATCTATTCAAACGTATTCCGCGCATGTTCATCATGTGTCAGGAGGGAGATATTCAATTCACGCCTCTTTTATCACATCTACTGCACAAATATTCCCAGCTTGACAAACACATTAAACTTTACACTCCTGTCACGATAGGGAAAAACATAATCGACAGATAGAGGCATACACTCAAACACTCAAACACACTCAAGCGCGCACATAAATGCACACGCACACACACCCCTATATATATATATATATATATATATATATATATATATATATATATATATATATATATATATATATACGCATAGGAATACGTCTGTATGCGTGTGGAGACAGATTAAGCTAAAACTGTGCTACCATCGCACCAGGAATGATAGAGAGCATTCTATCGCTTGTTTCAATGGGATTTTATTGATAAGATTAAAGGAATGTTAGAGAATCGCTTTCAACCATGATGTGTAAATGGGTACATTCATGCAGACAAGGGGTTATGGTTTACGCTACAATAAGTGCATGTACATTTTTATCAACGTTACATGTAAACGCTTATGCAAATTGTGCTGTGGATTATACAATAAAAGAGAAAATTAAGAATTAATCAAGACAACACCTACATGGAGTAAGTTAGACAACATTCAGAGATTGAACAATTTCTCGTATGACTCATCAAAATCTAAATGATTCAATATCGAAACAAGTAAATTCGCGTATCAAAATTGGCAGACTAATATATTCAAATCAACTTGCCCTTCTTAACATTGAGCACGTTCCAATGATCCATAATTACCAAATAAACACTTACTCTCATATAATAGATGTAATCATACGCACACGCGCAAACAAACGCACACACACACGCACACACACACACGCGCACACACACACACACATATATATAACTGTGGGTGTATATATATATATATGCATATACAGAGATAGAAAAAGAAAAATAAGTATAAGCATGTAAAAGAAGCGGGCGAACATAATAAGTCCATCATATATAAATATATATATATATATATATATATATATATATATATATATATATATATATATATATATATATATGTGTGTGTGTGTGTGTGTGTGTGTGTGTCTTCATATATATATATATATATATATATATATATATATATATATTATAGTATAAAATTTAAATCATCTTCCTTGGGCGTTTAAACCCTCCATCTGCGTTCCTTGCGTGGGGCATAAATAAAAAAAAATCATAAAAACTTTGTTTTTAAATCGACATTTTACAGAAATCATTTTTTTCTTACTTAATTTATTTTTAATAGATAGATATATTTTATTTTTCGCATCTCCTAACATAAAGAAAACGAATAAAATATAATAATAAACAAAGCCGAAAATAAGTTTAATTTTAATTTATCTGCATTTAAAATAAATAACATCGTTCTGCTTAAGTGTCGTATTTTTTTATTTATAAAAATAAAATACAAAATTTTTCATAATTTGGCGGTAGATGTTCAAGCGTCAATGCTAAGTATAATTTATATTCATGTAAAAAAAGATTAGAACAGATAAGCATCATAATCATTTGTACCTCTTTAAGGGCAAAGTTCGAATTGTGCGACGATGTGCCTAAAGATATTTTTTACGTTTATAATATGCGAATAAGAAGATTGAAATGTGTTTTACTTATTTTTCGCCGTCATTTATTTTTTTAAGTATTTCCTTATATTTTAAGACGATTCTCATATATAAAAACATTGTAACCCGAAAATAATTAAATTGTGTGGATTTTATGCGATCTGATTCTTAAAAAATAGTATAATTCTTATTGCATTTTCATTGATGCTTGGACTTATTTTCAAACAAAAAAGAATATACAGATCTTACTAATGTTAAAAAATATATACGTGCATGTTTGTTCAATTTACATATTAAAAAAGATCCCTATTTTTAGGACCGAAGCTAGAGTAGTTTAGTCCTAAAATATCAGAATTAAGTTTTTATGACTAATATGTAAAAACAGATTTTAAAATTTATTTGAGAGAAAGAATTTTACAAAATAAAAAAATACCATTTCACTGTGGAGAACAAATTTCTTTGAAGTGTTCTGTAATTTAAAGAGTATTCACATTTTGGACACGCAGAGATAAAAGAAACATGCACTCGTTAGCATTTTTAAACGTTTGGTGCGGGACAACAGAATGAGGGAACGTGGTTGGATTTGTTAACTTCCAAATATTTTCAACCATCCGGACAAACTTCCAAACGTGGGTGGATGGACGTTTCTTTCTTTTTTTTTAATATCTGCTTTGAAATTTTTTCACAGTTAAACATAACTTTATCACTTATTTATTATGTTAAATGTGTAAACACGCACAAATCCCCATAGTTCAATGTACAATGCACAGTTCTCCCTTGTATTTTTTATTACTGCCCTTTTTCAATGTTTTCCATGGGCTATCCACCTCCTACATGAATGTATTTTTATTTAGCTAAGGGCAACGATGTAAAAAAATGTAATATCTAATGTATTATGTATGCTAATAAGCACTTTTATACACTGATTCTGCATACTCCCTATTCCATAGCTCGCCATTACATATAACGTATTAAATTTGACGACGACTATGGATATATTATACATGGATATACCACTTAATATTATAAGTTCAAAATCTCGAATACTACTGATAATTGTAAAATAAATGACGGCTCGTTGAAAGCAGAATGACCTGTATCTTGAAGTGTGTAATGTGCATCTGCTTTTAAGGTCGGACCTTACTATTTTAAGAAGGGGAGGCATCACTTTTCTATAATAATTAAACGTAAAATAAAGAATTACTGGATAGACATATTGGCCATAAAGTGGATGTTTATTTTACGTTAAAGTAGTATAGAAACGAGATAACCACATTATTATTTATCCATATCTTACACACAAATTGTTTCCTTGAATTTTTACGGTTTTGTTTTTGTTTTCGGCGTCCTCAACAACATAAAATACTTCTAAATTTAAACGAGTATTCCTGGGTGGAATGACACGCCACATTAACCAATGCTTCAATTAGAGTCATTTGCTTTCACAGCTTTGCATTTGAAAAAGAAAATATCTTATATTTCCCACAACACTCTGACCTTGATAGAGAGCATACAAAACTAGCTGGTATACTCTCAAATGACCCGAAACAACATATTTTATTACGAACATTTCTCATGTGTTATGTCTTTCCACTTTGATTATCATACATGAAGTAAATTTCAGAGTACAGCAGCATTCCTATTAAATACTAGCGATATTATTAATGAGTCCAGAAGTTTGGGGTATATATATATATATATATATATATATATATATATATATATATATATATATATATACATATATATATATATATACATATATATAACTATATATATATATAACTATATATATATATATATATATATATATATATATATATATATATATATATATATATATATATATATACAAGGTAACAACGTCTGAACATTTTTGTACTGGTGATTAAGGGATATATATATATATATATATATATATATATATATATATATATATATATATATATATATATATATATACACACATATACAGTTGTGCCCGATATTATTCATACCCCCCTTGAAAATTGAGTTTATTAGGTGTAACTTTGTTAGAATTTATTGTTTACGTCCATATTGATACATATTCTTAATAAACCTCTTCTGATCATTTTCGTCATTTTAAAATCTCGGGATACTTGTAATAAAAGAAATATACAGCTATTTATAAAATCTGCAATGTTAAAAAATAATCATACCCCCTTATTTTTTCAGTATTAATCGAGTTTCTGACTTTGTTTCCTGTTTGATTCTTATTTTGAATGCTTTTATACAACCTTTGATTAATTTCATTTCGTTTTTTGCATTTTTCAGAAATTAAAATGATATCAACTGAAAACCAATAAAATAATAAAAATTATTAGAATGGGGAAGAAAAAAGAGCTTAGTAATGATCTTAGGGCTAAAATTGCGAATTCACATAAGGATAGTTTAAGTTAAAAGTCAATTTCCAAGAAATTTGAGGTCCCTACAGCAACAGTACAGAGCATCATCAAAAAATTCCAGAGCCACCACACAACAAACAACTTGATTGGTAGAGGAAGGAAAAGGAAACTGTCTGCTAGAGCCACCAGGAATATTGTAAGAAGTGTTAATGCAAATCCAACCACCACTACTAAGGACATTTGAGAAAATCTGGAGTCTTCTGGCATAAAAATATCAAGGCAAACATTGCAAAGGACTCTGCATGAAAATGGTCTGAAAGGAAGAAGACCAAGAAGGACTCCATTGCACACCGGAAAACACCTTGCAGCACGTCTAAAGTTTACTAGGAACCATGTGAATTCTCCAGAGTCCGTTTTCTCAAGTATTTTGTGGACTCACGAAACAAAAATTGAATTGTTTGGCCATATGGATGCTTCTTACGTTTGGAGGAAGAAAGGAGAAGCTTACAACCCAAAGAACACCATACCCACGGTGAAACATGGTGGTGGTAGCCTAATGTTTTGGGGCTCCTTTTCGGCTAGTGGTCCAGGTAGTTTGGTCAAGATAGATGGAACCATGAAGAAGGAGCAATATTTGGAGATACTCCAGAAAAACATTAGACAGGATGCGGAGAAGCTCCATTTAGGACCAAACTGGGTCCTTCAACAGGATAATGATCCAAAACATACTGCCAAAATAGTCAAGAAATGGTTTGAGGATAATCAAATTAATGTTTTGGAATGGCCTAGCCAGAGTCCCGACCTGAACCCGATCGAAAACCTCTGGCACATATTGAAAACTGAGGTTAAAAAGCGGAAACCTAGAAATTTGAGGGATTTGGAGAACTACTGCATTGAAGAATGGTCAAAAATCAGTGGTGATGCTTGTAAAAACCTTGTTGATAAATATCCAAAACGGTTACAGGCAGTTATTAAGAATAAAGGGCATGCTATTGACTATTAGTAAGAGAGGTATGAATAATTTTGAACTAGTGCCATTATTGTTTTTCTTTGTATAATGTTTCAAACTTACATAATTTATTTATTTGTTGCGTTTAAATTAAATGCTTATGCTTGATTTATTGTTTGAAATCCCTTTAATATTGTCTACCTTCTGGTTTGAGCAATAATCTTATAGAAATCTCAAAGATCCGAGGGGTATGAATAATATCGGGCACAAGTGTATATATATACACATATATATATATATATATATATATATATATATATATGTGTGTGTATATATATATATATATATA
Source organism: Euprymna scolopes (assembly GCF_053919585.1). NCBI lineage: Eukaryota > Metazoa > Mollusca > Cephalopoda > Sepiida > Sepiolidae > Euprymna > Euprymna scolopes. The sequence goes on along the minus strand of NC_136489.1, from coordinate 76,321,001 downwards.
TATATATATATATATATATATATATATATATATATATATTTACGGGAAAACATTGGCGAACACCATGCATGTATCTAATTGATTTGCGAACGCTTTAGAATATGTGCATATGGAAAATATATCTATCACTCTATCTATATATCTATCTATCTATCTATCTATTTATCCCTCTCCCTCTCTCTCTTTCTCTCTCTCTCTTTATATATATATATATATAAATATATTTAGAGAGATAGATAGATAGATAGATAGATATGATAAAATTAAAACTGCCAAAGAAACGAATATTGATCTTATGACTATGAAAAAGAAGTGCATAAAATAGATAAATTGTGTTCAACGTTTCATCCTTATTAAAGGGGCATCACCAGAAGTGAGTTTTCTCGGCACGTTTTACGTAACCTTAAAGATATTTGCAGATATTAGGACAAACCATTGATAACCATTCATCTATTTTATGATTTCCTTTTCATTTTCGTAAATTTTTGTATATATATACATATATATATACATATATATATACATATATATATATATATATATATATATATGTATAAGACACTATGTGTGTTTGTGTGAGTTCCATACTTTCCCCATTCAGTCACAAACTATTCAGCCAGTCTTTAGTAAATTTACCTCAAATGTAATTTATATCTATGGCAATAATTTTTATTTATATTTAATTTTAATTTATATCTATGGCAATAATTTTCTGTTTAATGTACAAAAAATTATCTTCACTTTTCGAAAATCTTAAATATCCTATCTTAAAACTAATCCATTTTACAGGGGAATAATTTATATTACACCGTCCAAGCTATTATATCTTAAGCCGGTTAAAACTATTTTAAGGGTTCAGTCATTGGGCAAAATTTAAAAAAAAACGCTTGATTTTTTGTACATTAATCTCATTCTTTTAAAATATGCAGCAAGTACTAAGGTCTGCCATGTTTGTGCAGTAGTAGAGGTACAACCGTTGACTACTACTGTTTTACTATCAGTTTCGATTCTAGCGGATGACACCCAAATATTTGTATTGCTTTTGAAATTACGACTCTATAATAATAGAAACGAAATATGGACAAATAAAAATATGATATTCCAGCGGAGTATACGACATGAAAAAGCCGCGCAACCCTTGCAACCCTTGTTAATATATATATATATATATATATATATATATATATATATATATATATATATATATATATATATATATATATATATATACATATATATATACGTATATATACATATATATATACGTATATATACATATATATACATATCTATATATATATATATATATATGTATACATATATATATATATATATATACATATATATACACATATAAACACAAACACACACACACACACACACATATATATATATATATATATATATATATATATATATATATATATATAGCCAGAGATGTCTCGTGTCGCGGGGTTCGACTCGTTCGGCTGGTGTTAATCGTGACACCCTGCACTGAAGAATCCTCAAAGGATGAAACACTAGTGTCTGTAGGTATTTATTATTATAGTAAAAAAATAATTATGACAGCCCCTTTAAGAAATTCATTTCTTATCGTTGAGCACTATTCAGTTGAATTAAAAGTCGGTCAATTTAGCTCTTATGCATAGTTCATCGTATAACGATTAGATCACTGTCTGCCTGACGTAATGAACATTTAAATTAAAATGTTTAAAATACAACGCTATTTCACACGGTTATTGGTAGCCGAATCGAGCCAGAGATGTCTCGTGTCGCGGGGTTCGAATCGTTCGGCTGGTGTTAATCGTGACACCCTGCACTGAAGAATCCCGAAAGGATGAAACACTAGTGTTGTAGGTATTTAATTATTATAGTAAAAAAATAATTATATATATATATATATATAGTGCCGCCAAAATGAAAGTCTGCACTTGTCATTTTTTCAAGAACTGGCGTTATAATCTAAATTGATTGCAACTGTATAGGTAGCCTGTCGCTCATTTGATTCAGCCTTTATGTCTGCGTGGTTTTACCTGTGACTACTTTACTTTTAATTGAAGTATCCTGGTATTTAGGTTAATTTAAACATTTAACTTCAAAATGAGAAGACACAAATAAACTCTGCACAATGGAAAAAAATATTTTAATGTAATTTTAGCACATCACTGCAACAAAAATACAACAGGAACACTATAAAATTATTATTCAGTTGCATAATCCTTCTGCAATATGAGAGCTTCCAGATTTTGGGGCATTCTCTTCAATTAGTCTGCGGAAATACTCCAGGAAAAGGACATTCAACATCTCATTACTTTGTACAAATTTCTTCTCAATTGTAATTGTTATCATTAAATAGCTGTTGCGTCATACAATACCATACATAACTCTATAATACGTGTGATTAAATTCTTCGTCCTTCCTACAATTTCCAAAATGCCTACTATCACATCCCACCCTACTGAACATTCGTTCGTCGCTAAAAATAAATGGATGAATAAAACCAATAAAACAATAATCTTAATTGCATCTGAAGAAGTCGAGACACCGCTTTCTGTTCTTTAGATAAACAATCGGCTTGCCCCTTATGAAATACAGCCTTGCAAATTTAATTCTTCTATCTTTTTTTAACTTTATATAGAGAGTACTTTTAACAATATTACACTGTTGTTTGGTTTGGAGAACCGTTTTAAATCTTTTTTCTGATCATAAAGATCTTAATAGCATTGCCTTCTCCGTAAGAAGTAAAGCAACGCCGACGAAATCTAGAGGAATCAAGAACACTGCTGGAATTTTGTTGCTTTTGCACAGCCATTTGTACTGTTTTCTTCATCACATTTGAACTGCGCTCGATTTTTCGATTACATAAACCATGAAGGTGGAGATTTATGAGCTCCTTAGTCGAGGTATATAAACTAAATGTTACGTCGTATAATCTAGGAACAATAAGTACGATTAGAGATTCTAAATGGTGCATATTTTATGATTAAAGCTGCTAAAAAGGCAATATTTACAATTGGTTTAATCTCATTTGTTGTTGCGGAGTTTGTTTTAGCATTCTCAATTTGAAGCCATTTTTTTTTTAAATTGACGTGAACTCTAAGATGTTTTCATTAAAGGTCAAATATAAACAAGTACAATTATTGGGAAATAAAATGTGAATCTAATCGTGTAAATAGTTTTTAAACAGGTGCATTCAATTTGCTTAAATTTACTGTTTTTCAAAAAAGTGACAAGCGCGGATTTTCAATTCAACTACATTGTATATAAACGTTGTGCATATTGTGTATTGACCTTAGTTTAATATTGTCTGTCTCTCAGTCTGTCTGTATCCATGTTTTCAAACGTTTCCTGATTCGAAATTGAAAGTCACAGGGCTTCAAATGATTGACATTTTATAGATCGTTCTTTCATTGATCATCAACAGCTTAAAATAGATTTAAAGTCCTCAGAAGTTGGTCAAAATTGAACGAAAATGTGATACGTTTTTGGCATTTATCTAAATTTATTATTAATCAGTTCATGTGTGCGTGACGTTCGCACAATGAAAACGTCACCAGATTTTGATAATACGATTTTGCTTTCGGTTTCGATTAGAGGCAGTAGTACCCAAACAATGTATTTGTTTAGTTTGAAAACACTCTTATAAATATATACAAATTTCGGACAAATAAAAATATCATATTAAAGCATAATTTACGTCCGGGCCAAGCCACACACATCTTGTATATATATATATATATATATATATATATATATATATATATATATATATATATATATATATATATATATATATATATATATATATATACATATATATATGCATATATATACATATATATACATATATATATACATATATATATATCTATATATATATATATATACTTGTTTATTGTTATATAAACAAGCTCACATCCCGCTGCTAGACACACCCACTTGTTTCAATCAAATCAAGTATTATCAGCTCTTTTTATTGAACACTATCTAACAACATCGTTGAAATCATTAGTCCATTACTTTTGAATAAAAAAACCCAAGTATATTTATATATATAAATATATATATATATATATATATATATATATATATATATACATATATATATCACTCTATATCTATATCTATTAATCTATATATATATTTATATATATTTAATCTATATGTATACATATATATATATATTCAACTGATACTCATATAAAACCTTTTTTCTATTTAAGAATAATACACCCTTTTTTATATACGATTTGTGGAATTGCATTCATCTGCATTTTGCTAATTGCATATTTTTTAGCATTTATTTTTAATTCCTTTCCTATTAGTATTTTTCCGTTTTCTTATAGGATGATCATTTTTAGTGTAAAATCTTGTATAATTATATTCATGCCAATATACTAAAATATTTATTCTTGCGTAATATTGGCGTAAGAAGCTTCTAGTAACCACATTTTTATGGATGGGTATATATATATATATATATATATATATATATATATATATATGTATATATATATGTATATATATATATTTGTTTTGAAAAATTGCCTACATACGACAATATCTGTTGTATTCAGACATAAAGCTTAATATATAGGTTATTCGACCCCATACAAAACTTTATATTTAGGCATAATCTGGGCAAAAGTGTTATAAGTAAAACAGCTTTAATTTTCCAGGTTGAAAGACGGTTGTACGAATATGCATTTGTAACGTAATTGTCATTTTTAGCCTTCAGAAAACATGGGTTTTTAGCTAAGGTATGAATGTGAAAAATAAAAATAATGGACATGGATCTGCATTATTAAAATATCAGATATCAGCGTATTTTATGACCGGGCAATACCAGACCGCCTGCTAATATATATATATATATATATATATATATATATATATATATATATATATATATATATATACAGAGAGAGAGAGAGAGAGAAAGAGAGAGAGGGAGAAAGAGACATACACGCGGTAAAAGTAAGCCCAAGCTTTTTTCCATCCGTGCCTCTGTATTTCCCTTGCTTTCATATATATTTTTCATCAATTACTACGAATATTTCCATATAGGATCTAGTTTATTTTACCAAATTCTATGTAAAAGGGCAAATTCTCAAATAAAATTGCGTGAATCAAAGAATACAATGTTTGAATTAATGCCCTTTACCATGGATCTTAAATTAATGTGATTTAATTAATATATTTACCTCAAAGGTCTTAAACATTGTATGGATTAATTCTGCATTTTGGTATCCCATGCATGATATCCTTTCTTTGAATTCTACATTCATTCCTTTATCTAGACATTTCACTTTAAATATTTATTGCGAAACAGTATTAGTATTTTGCCAGAAGAGATGTGCTTACATTGAAAATTATTGGGTTAAAGGAATTAATTAAAAATTTGTACCATTTGATTCAGGCAATAAATTTATTTTGAAATGAAATTTGAACATATAAACTATAAGTGTTTATCTCTGTCTAGTATATTGAAAAATTTTATTTGCCTGGGATTGTCTTATTTTTATATTTAATCATAGTATTCTATAAATCCAGATACCATTAGGTTCACCAACATGTAATCTAATTCATTTCAATACTTTGAAGCCTTTATTTACACACACACCAACACACACACACACAGAAACAGACAGACAGACAGACACACACATACACACACATATATATAGAGAGAAAGAGACAGAGAGAGAGAGGGGGAAAGAGGGGAGAGAGAGAGGGAGATACCAAAAAAAGAGAGATGTGTGATACGTGGATAGAAAACTGAGAACAATTACAAAATAAAAAAATATGATGTGCACGCATGTGGTTTACTACATAATCAAGGGAATAGGAAAAAGTAAGGTCTTCTGAATATTGGAGGTTATGCAGGCCATTAAAATATTCTAATCACATGAATAGGATCTAATTAATATAATTCTCTACTTGCTTATTTTATCTTATCCTTACTTTATATTCTATAATCTTATTGATTTTATCAACCTTATTTTCTGGTATAATTTTCGCACCACATCTTGTGAGTGAGTTTGCGTATCTTCATGTATTCTGTAATTATCTTTATTTATCTCTATTCCCTACTCAGTGTTCACTATCATTTATTTATGGATAATAAATTGCACGTTAGTTTCATTATGCTTACACGTAATATATATATATATATATATATATATATATATATACATATATATATACATATATATATATATATATATATATATTACTCGTGTATTCATTCTCTCTCTTCATTATATATTTTACTTACCTCAAACTCTTAATCCTTATACATATACATATATATATATATTTATATATATATACACAGATATGTATGTATATGTATACATGTATGTATGTATACATGTGTGTATGTATATATATATATATATATATATATATATATGTATATATATATATATTACTCGCTCCCTCATTCTGTGTCCTTTAAAATATATTTTACTCAGACTATTAATCCTTATAGTTGTATTCTTTATCTTCATCTATGCGTCGCATTATCCTGCTCACTTTTACTTTTGCTCTATCATCATATATATCCTCTGTGATGTTTTTATCCCGATTGCTAGTTCAAACGTATTATAATAGCTTTGTCCATATTTCATCATCATATCCGAGTAGGATTATCCCCGTTATCTTAATAATCTATATTTTCAATTTAATTACATCTCTTTCACTTTCCGCAAATCTTACTACTATCTCAAATAGATAAGGAGCTATTGAATGACAACATGAGCCGATATCAAACATAATGAATTTACTGTTGGGATATGTAGACATTTTCTTGAACCAATACAAAGTTTGGAACCAGAAGAAATCCGAAGGTTTTATAATATTTTCAATTTTTATCTGGGTATAATCTTGTCTAATAGTTTTGTACTTATATTGCCTAAATCAAAAATACACGGTGTACTTAATCTAATTCTAGGTGTGTTAGTAAACTCAGGTTTCTGATCTTTCAACAAAAAACGTGAGTTTATATATAGTTTTATTGTATATTAAATGTCCATTTTCTCATATATTCTTAATGCTAATAAGTTTATGCTATAAAGATCTTCCGTTGCCTTTTTATAATTTGTATTAGTCGATTAAAAAATAATTTTATTATATGTTTCAAAGTCCATGCTACATATGTTGAATGTCGTATCCGCTGGAACTCTTATGCTAAGATTGTCAATTATTTTTGGAATATTTTATTTTGCTTTTTTTTTATTTTGAGCTTCAAGTATTTTTACTAAAGTGTTTAACACTTAAATTCTTCACAAGGCTCAACTCTCTAATTTGAAGTTTTATCGGGACTGTGTATCAGTAGAAGGCGCATCCTTGTTCTAATTTTGTACATTTTGCACCAATTTATATTCTTATTTTATTTGTAAAATTTAGATCGGTATTACTATCATGCGTGGTGAAACTGTTCTAATACGCTTCATTTTTTATTCTTCTAGTGGCAGGCCCTCCCTCTGATTCTTTTAATAAATTGCTACACTATTATATGAACACAATCATACACATACACACACGCGCACACACCCACATACACACATATTTATATCATATTAAGGATATAAAATGTATGTCTTGGTAATGCTAGCAAAACCTTCCTCATAACCGTTAAAAAGTTTAAAATAAAAAAAAAAGCATAACACATTTTTTTTAAATCCGTGATTTAAATCTAGTCCCGTAGACCAGTAATATATTTTGATTTCTTTTTTCCACATCGAGAAGTATTTATTAAAAGATAATTTATCTATTTGAAAACGTGATAAAGAAATATTTTTACTTTAAATATGTGTTATATCACATCTTGATATTATCTCGGAGGAATATTTTTAGTTTAAGTTAGATGAGTTTTGTTCGTAAAACTTTCGCTAGAGTGCTCATGGAATGGAACAATCGGGCACTTCCCATGGAAATAGTGAGAGAAATAGGACATACTCGCAACGACCCTTTTGTTGGAAAAAAAGTTGCAAAGAGCAAGAAAAGGCATCGCCTACTTGGTTATAGAGTCTTTTTAAAATCCTATCAAGGCAGGATAGATTATTCGAGAAACATCTTATTCCATTTTAGAACGTATTAAGATCTTATACAAGTTGATACTTGCTTCGGCAGTGAGACATCTTCTGGAGCGGTAGAATGGTCCCGCAATTTTCCCAGTGAGCTGGGCAATGCATTTGATATACATGCTCTCATTCAGATAAGGAGTAAAGGGGAGACCCAGAAACTCGAAAAACCATGACGGCTTCCCCAGAGGATAAAATTTTATTGTAATTGGAAACCAGACGGTGATCAGAGTGTTGCTGTTGGAAAGATAGAAGGTGGTTCATGCTGTATTACAATTAATCAGACACTCTTTTCCACATTATATCACATTTTTCAGCACATTTTTTGCTCATTGGACAATCCCTTATAGGTGAAGTTAAAACAGAAGAATCCCTGTTTATGTTAATATCCCGGGCTGGAAATTGTGCAGAGTAACGATTGGATAAAAACAATTATTTTTTTTACGTGTAATTCTTACAATAATACATCATGTTGCGGAGAAACAGAAGGGTACAAGTAACATAATATATACATATATTTATATATATATATATATATATATATATATATATATATATATATATATATATTGGGGGGTGCGCGTGTGTGTGTATGATTGTGTTTATATAAATGTGTGTATATAGATGTGTGTATATATATATTATTGTGTACATATATTTTGTATATATATATATATATATATATATATATATATATATATATATAGTTTCTCTCTATTTTTTCATTTTTCTTATTTTGTTTAAGCCAGGGATGGGGCATCCTACCAGATGCCAAACATACACCTGCTATTTTAGACACTCCAACCGAGAGATCTTTTTAAGATTCTAACCGTCCCTTTAAGTGCAATTGTTTGAATCTCCTTTGCACTTTGTTTACCTGGTATATTTGTAAGATAGTTTGTAAAATTCTTTTTCATAAGTCCGGTTGCTCCTATAATTACTGGAATGATAGAGATCTTCTTAAGGTTCCAGTTTCTTTTCATGTCATACATAAGACCCTGGTATTTAGTAATATTTTCCCTCTCAGCTCTGTTTAACCCAGCATCATTCGGGACACTAACTTCCACCAAGGTTGCTTCCTTCTCCTTCTTGTCCCATATTACAATGTCGGGTGTAATAGCTCCGTTTTCTAGGTATGTGGCTGTAGGGATTGCATAGTCATAGTGGATGGTATATGACTTGTTTCCGACTGTTCTTTCGGGTATATGTTCCAATGACTTCTTACTGCATTCGATATTTAACTTATTGCAGATCGTCCAGTGGAGATATTTGCATACTTCATTGTGTCGCATTGTATAGTAGCCGTCCCCTAGCAGAACCTTACAGCTAGAAATCAGGTGGCTTACACTCTCTACTTCTGTGTGGCAGAACCTGCATTTGTTGTATTTGCTGAGACCACTCATTTTTTTAAACGCATTGGTCATCAAGCCTTGATCTTCGGCAGCTATTATATACTTCTCCTGGTCATAGTGGAGCGATCCATCTTTTAGCCAGCTTATAGACCCTTCCTTATCAATATAGTCTTGGTTATATTCGTCCAGAAAATACTTGGCCCGTTGTTGGTTGGCCCATTCTTCAACTTTCTTGTCATGGAAAGCTTTAGTGTATTTCTGGCGACTTTTTCTGGCTATTTCAGTCGCAGGTATCTTTTCTGTTTCTGTCTCACTTGTAAGACAGTCTTCCCCAAAATGTTTGGCCAGTTTTGTGATGGATGTTGTTCTACTGGCTCTTGATTCCTGATGTTGGTGTACCATCTTGAGAGTTGGGTTTTAGAGCTCATCAGATATTTTCCGGTGCTCACAATACTTGCACGATGTTGATGGTCAATCTCCGAGAGCCCCATACCTCCTTTCCATCTGGGCAGATACATTCTAGACAGACACTGGTTTCTGTATATTACTTTATACATTGTCAACATTTTACGTGTCTTAGTGTCTAGTCTATTTATGTCTTTTTGTGGCCAGTCGACAATACCAAAACTGTATGATACCACTGGCATGGCTAGTTGGTTAATGGCAGTTATTTTGTTTCTGGCTATGAGTTCTGTTTTGCATACTTTCTTGACTCGGCGTATGTACTCACTTCCAGTTTTTTTCTCATTTGGCATGCTGGATGGTATCATTCCCTTCTATGCCAAGGTATTTGTGTCCTTCCTGCTCTTCTAGGTCCTTGATGGTGGTATATTCATCAAGCTGTATATTTTCAGTTTCGATCTTCTTCCCTGATTTGATGGAGCACTTGGCACATTTGTCCAGTCCAAATTTCATGCCAATATCTCTGGAGAAGTTATGTACGACTTGCAAGAGTTCATTTAAGTCGGCATCAGAACTGGCATACAGCTTGAGGTCATCCATGAAGAGCAGGTGGTTAATTCGTGTGTTTGGGTCTTGTCGGCGGTCCTGGCTTAGATTGTAAGCACATTTGTTTTTGTTTAAAAGTTTGCTTAACGGATCTATTGCCAAGCAGAAGAGTAAAGGGGATAAACTATCTCCTTGGAAGATTCCTCGCCTGATGTTTACGTCCGTGACCCTTATATTTCCTTTTGTGTGGCTTAATGTCATGTTTGTTTGCCACATTTTCATTTGTGTAGCTATGGCCTGTTTGATTATCGGGTGTGTCTTATATAGCTCTAGACAGCGTAGAAGCCACGTGTGTGGTACACTGTCATAAGCCTTCTGATAATCAATCCAAGCCATACTTAAATTTCGCTGTCTCTTCCTACAGTCTTCCAAGATAGTTTTATTTGTAAAGAGCTGGTCTTTGGTACCTAGACAGTCCCTCCTACAGCCTGCTTGTTCTTTTTCAAGATATGTGGCGCAGGAGAGGTGTTGGTATATACTGTCCGCAACAAGGCCAGTGAAGAATTTGTAGGTGGTAGTGAGACAGCAAATGGGCCTGTATTTATTAGGGCGTTGCGTTTCTTTTGTCTTTGCTATGAGGGTTGTATCTCCTCTTAATAGCCATTCTGGTGTGATTTCTTCACCGCTCAATATTCTGTTGAAACAACTGCTATAATGCCCATGTAATGATGTTAGTTGTTTCAGCCAGAAATTGGGGAGATTGTCTATGCCAGGCTTTTTGTAATTTGAGACGCCATTTAGCTTCGTTTTTATAATGCCAGCTGTTATTTTTGGCTCCGGCATATCTGGCTTATTTTCTAGGCTCCTCTCAATGGTATGGATCCATTGAGCCTCTTTGTTATGGGTGATCTCGTTCTCAAAGAGAGACCTCCAATAATCCTCCAGCTCTTGCATTTTGGGCGGGTTATTCACCGTTATAGTGTCTCTTATTAGGTTACGGTAAAATAACCGAGCATTCTGCTTAAATGTTTTGTTTTCATGCTGTGCCCTATTCTTGCTTTCTCTTTTCTTAATGCGTTTGGAAAGTGCTGGGATTTTTCCTTCTAATTCTCTAGCTACGTTTTGTAGCTGTCCTGCTTTTGTACCATATTTCGTGCTGAGTTTGCCGATGATGTTCTTCAGTCGCCCCTGTACAGCAGGGGCGGCTAGGAATTGTTTAATCTGGGACAATTCCCTTCGGCACAGGTTTAACTGGTTTTGGATCTTTTGTTTCCAGCGTGGTATTTTGTCTTTTGCCTCTGGTTCCCGTTGTTTTTTGGAATGTTGGCATTACTTTCCTTACAATGTAGAGTCCTGAGGCATAAGACACCTGATTTAACTCAGTCAGGGTTGTGCTATATGGCACTAGTCTCTTGAGAGCAACATTAACCCTTTTTATTGCTACCTTTGTTGCTCTCCTGGTTGTTATTTTAGGCAGCATTTGTCTTTCTTGAAGTCCCATCCGTTGGACCTCCTCAATGGTCTTACATAGTTCTTCTTCCAAGACTAACTGGTCATCATCCACCTCGGGCATTTCCTGAGGGAGTGTTGCTGGTGTTTGTGGTATTTCACTTGTCAGCATTGGTGCCGAAGAATCAAGGTCCAGTGTAGAACTATTTGTGGTTCTTTCATTTCCATTCGTAGATATGGGTAGGTTATTGGGTGGTATTTCTATGGGGTTTTGAAGTGGGTTCTGGTTTGTTTTAATGAGGGATGCGACTTCTGTTTTTAGATGTCTTATTTCTTCCTCATTCATCACTTTTAGGCTATTGTATCTTTGTGACCTAATGTTTGGAGATGGGACATTCCGTTTGCCTGGTCAGAAATGGAAGAATATTTCCCTCCAAGTCTCTGTCCTTTGTTTTTGTTTGGAATATTTTGCCTGAGCATATTCCATTGCCTACATCAGTATCCACTTTTCTTCCCAGGTCCATATATATGTGTGTGTGTCTGTGTATGTATGTGTGTATATATGCGTATATATATGTATTTATATCTATGTATATAACATATGTATATATGTATGTATATGCATAATATATATCTGTATATATGTACATCTATGTATATATGTACAGATATATGTATACATATACCATTGTTTTAATAAGCTACCATTATACAAGACTAGCAATACAATGTAAATACATAGATTTAACTCAGCTTTTGTTCCTATGATAGAGAAAAATTTAAATGTTACTATCGTAATATAGTTTAGTTGAACATCTATTTTGTTTCACTCTGTAGACCAGCCATATACCAGCAACGCATGCATCTAACTGCATATATAAAAGTATACGGACAATGTGTTGAAATATAAGTGGCGGTAAGCAGGCAGGCTCGAACATCTACCCCGATGGCGGAAAAGAACGATAAATATAAAGGGTACATCTCTGTTGTTGCACCTATCGCTAAACCGGAAGGGACAAATGTTTAAATAAAGGCTACTCAATCGAAAAGAGGGGTTGACTTTCGAAAATAATGGCGAAAAACGACCCCTTCCTGTAGAAAAGTTATCAATTGGGGGTTAAGCTTACCGATATCAACAAAATCTCTTGCCTCACTCGCACATATATATATTCCTACATGATGATTGCAACGTCTTGTAAGACGAGTGCCCCTCCCTCAGACACTGAAAGTTCATGAGCCCGAAAAAGACATATAGTCCTGCCAGCGAATTCACATGCTCAAGCAGACATGACACTAAAGACGGTCATTGTTATACATACATATATATTCACGCACGCACACATACATATGTGCACATATCACACACACATATATACATGCGTACATACACAATACACACACATACATATAAATACACACACACATGCAAACATAAACAAGACGGTCATTGGAATACATACATGTATAAATATATACATGTATACATACATGTCTATAAGCATACGCTCATATATACCCATATGCATACACAATGCATAATAAACAAACATACATATACATACCCACATGTATACATACTCATATACATACATATGCATACACATACACAAATACATAAACACATATACTTACATATACATATACGTACACATATGCATATATATACATACACTTACCTACATATACATACACATCTATATATATGCGTTCATACACATACATGCACATATACATATACATACACACATGCATACATACACATACATGCAATATACACACACATGCATACAGACATATATAAATGTATATATGCACACATAAACATATATACACATAGACACATATACATACATATACTCATAGATATAAATACATATAAACTTACATGTACATATATAAATATACAGACACATACATATATAAATATGCATACACATATACATACATAAATAGATATAATGATGGCAGATTAATTGTTACATGCATCCAGCATTACAGCCGTACACACGTCACAGCTTTTTTATCGCCACAGGACTTTTTTTTTCTTTGTTTTTTTATAGACAAATGCCTGAGGGAGTATCTATACAAAGATGATGTTACAGAGTTTTAGCTTTGTACGACAGCTAAATCTTTCTATCGGTTCAAAATGTTGACATCCAGCAACAAGCAAGAGAAAGATAGCCAGTAACAAGTCAAACTGCAGACCAGCTTAATGCGGGTACTGGTCTCCCGCTTTGTTTTTTTGTTTTTTAATAAAAAATATATATATACATACATATACACATATACATACACACATACACACATACACATACATATTAAATTCCACACCCAAACAAAGTTGCAGCCCACAAGAGCCATGACAGTCAAACAACCAGAAGTCCTATAAATGTATACATATATATGCATATATACATGCATGCACACACGCATGCACATGAACACATATACGTGCACGCACATGCACACATATGCATACATGCATGTATACGCACACACACATGCACGCACGCATATATATGTTTGTATATATATATATATATATATATATATATATATATGTATACTTACACATAGACGCACATACACATGCACGTACACACATACATATGTATATGTAATTCCTCAATGGTCATGACGATAGTGAGTATGTTACAATTCAATGAACACACGATACTAAACATGAAAACAAATCCACCGATGCAAAACGTAAAACAGAGCAGTCATGAGTCTCGATGTTTTTCTTGTTGTTTTTTTTTTAATTGAGAGAAGCGTTTTTAAAAAAAAAAAACGTTATAATTCCTCAATGGTCATGACGATAGTGATGATGTTACAATTCAATGAACACACGATAATAAACATGAAAACATATCCACATATGCAAAACGTAAAACAGAGCAGTCATGAATCTCTATTTTTTTTTTTTTAAATTGAGAGAAGCGTTTAAAAAAAAACAAACGTTGTAATTCCTCAATGGTCATGCCGATAGTGATGATGTTACAATTCAATGAACACACGATAATAAACATGAAAACAAATCCACAGATGCAAAACGTAAAACAGAGCAGTGATGAATCTCGATGTTTTTCTTTTTGTTGTTTGTTTTTTTTTAAATTGAGAGAAGCGTTTAAAAAAACAAACAAAAAAAAAACGGTATAATTCCTCAATGGTCATGACGATAGTGATGATGTTACAATTCAATGAACACACGATAATAAATATGAAAACAAATCCACAGATGCAAAACGTAAAACAGAGCAGTCATGAGTCTCGATGTTTTTTCTTTTTGTTGTTTGTTTTTTTTTTTAAATTGAGAGAAGCGTTAAAAAAAAAACAAAAAAAAACGGTATAATTCGTCAATGGTCATGACGATAGTGATGATGTTACAATTCAATGAACACACGATAATAAACATGAAAACAAATCCACAGATGCAAAACGTAAAACAGAGCAGTCATGAGTCTCGATGTTTTTTCTTTTTGTTGTTTGTTTTTTTTTTTAAATTGAGAGAAGCGTTTAAAAAAACAAAAAAAAGCGGTATAATTCCTCAATGGTCATGACGATAGTGATGATGTTACAATTCAATGAACACACGATAATAAACATGAAAACAAATCCACAGATGCAAAACGTAAAACAGAGCAGTGATGAATCTCGATGTTTTTCTTGTTGTTGTTTTTTTTTAAATTGAGAGAAGCGTTTAAAAAAAAAACAAAAAAAAACGGTATAATTCCTCAATGGTCATGCCGATAGTGATGATGTTACAATTCAATGTACACACGATAATAAACATGAAAACAAATCCACAGATGCAAAACGAAAACAGAGCAGTCATGAGCCTCGATGTTTTTCTTTTTGTTGTTTGTTTTTTTTTTAAATTGAGAGAAGCGTTTAAAAAAAAAAAAAAAAAGCGGTATAATTCCTCAATGGTCATGACGATAGTGATGATGTTACAATTCAATGAACACACGATAATAAACATGAAAACAAATCCACAGATGCAAAACGTAAAACAGAGCAGTCATGAGTCTCGATGTTTTTCTTGTTGTTGTTGTTGTTTTTTGTTTTTTTAAACGCTTCTCTCAATTTTAAAAAAAATATTACATAAATACATACATACATACATACTTACATACAAACTTACATGTATTTATACAGACAACATTTTAGATTACATTAGGATTTGTGTTTAAAAAATGTAATCTTTTTTTTTAAGTTCGCCAATACAACAGAACATGTTTTATATCTCGTAGGGTGAATGACACGTCTGTTTCAGCGAAATTTGACAAATATTCTTTTTTGTACTAGCGTTGAGTAATCAAAGCAAATGGCATATAAGAATTCACATACGTGCAATATCTTTCACTTTCAAGGCCTTATCATAAACTCATAAAATATGTTAATATGTATTAGAAAATGTTTTCCTGCTACCACAATTTAAAGTCATTGTTTTCTGAACCTTCTGCATGCCTTGGAAAGGGTGAAAAATACGTATAAAATATAAAATAAGAAAGTTAAGAAATAAAAAAAGTAAAAGAAAGCCATAAAAATAAGCAAACAAATAGAAGACGAAGAGAAGCACACTATGGAGGAATGCGTATGTAATAGTAGTATTACTTTTATTATAAGACGATCTTCGTAATTTTATTGTAATAAGGGAAATTTCAATATCAGTGAATCTCTACAAGTAATTCCACACATAACTACAGCAATATGGGGAAACGGAAGACCGTAATCTCTGGCAATATTTTCTCCTAAACCAACATCCATGATTGCTAAAGTGGATTCTCGTTAAACGAATCATTGTTATAATACATGCTTTCTACATCGAATGTTCGGCTTAGATGGTCAGTCTCCGGACAGTCCAGTCGAATAATCGTGACTTGTCGGAGTGAGGAGAGGATGAAATCTATCAAAATCGAGCAAGGGGGAAGGAATGGCTGGACGTAGTTTGGGTTGGCGGTTAGATCGTTGTGCGAAAGACGAGACGTCTTTCTCATCCAAATCTCCGGGCGTGGAACTTACCCGAAATCACGTGTAAATCATTCTAAATAATAGTGGCTACTTACAGATGGCCGCATCATTCTTGCGCGCTACCCCAACAAATCTACAGGAGAGTACGATATAAATTATTTGCAGACCACCCTCCTTGTGAAATACTTAACTTTAAATAGTAAAACCCTCTCATATTTCTTGGCTTAAGATTCAGAAACCCATCCGAATTGTGTAATCTCAACCATAATCCCGTGCGGCTTGTCACGTGGAACGCTAAATAAAGCTACTAGGAATTGTTATAGAAGGAGGTGGGCTTATTGTTAATCGCATTTACGTAATTACACCTGTTATATGCGCGTATGATCTTATATAAAATTCGACGATATATACGAGATTACAGCCACGAACTGATCATTCAGTCTGCTGTGTTCAAGTCATAACTCAACCGTCGTACCATTTTTTTTTAAATTAAAGGCATTTGAAACTGACGCAATTTTATCGATTATAAAAGAGTTTAGAAAAATCAGTTCGAGAAATCACAGCTGAAATCTTGTACGTACACAATTATATTATTAAGTTATCACGGATATTTCTTTAAATTTAATGAAAAAAGAAAAATGAAAAAGTAATAAGAAAATAGTATGGTTTTAAATAAAATAGATTATTTGTATATTCTTTTAATCAATAAGTCTGGTGCATAGAATTGTTATTTATGTCCGAACGATTTTTGCGTGTCTAAAACTAATAAAGTAGAAAATAGGTGAATCAATGAAACGTGTATATATGTAGAATATGATTGAAAATACTAATGTTATTTACACACGTTTCAACAATCAGATTTAGTAGGAACATCTAAATGCAAAGTGTTGCAGAATAAGAGTTAAAATTCTTGCAAATATTCATATGATTCATCTTGCATAGTGGGGCTATCGGTAGTAAAAAAACACAACTTCAGAACATGTGTTTTAAACATTCTTATTGATTTTTATGTATGATTCCTTGTAATCTTAATTCAACGTGCCAACCTTACAAGATTTAATTTGATAAAAATATGACCATATTCATTTATATAGATCTAAATCTAAATATTACATTGCAAAAGAAATGTTTCATGGATACTTACACATTAACTGCATTTTATAGAGTGTGTAATTTTGTGTTATGTAGTATAGAAAATATATTATAAAAAGTGCAGTGCAAACTCAATTTAAATGCTCATAATTTTTTACATGAAAATAGGAGATATCAACATGCTGCCTGGCGCCGTTACACTCAGGATTCGGTACATTTTTACGATTATTATTTAATACTATAACAATTATTTTCTTACAATGAAATCAATACACAAATGCAACGTATTTACTTATGTTTATCTAGTTATAAATTTCTAGATATTACCATTGCCATTGTGATCAACGGAATAAAAACACAGAAATCCGAAAGCATAGAAAGTAAATGAGGTACTATTTTTTAAATCATTCTTGAAACAACTATATGTTATCAGTTTATTTATTAAGGAGTAAGTTAAATGAAGAAAAATTCATAAATAAAAGTATGGCTTCGTAGCAATATGTCTGAAATGGAGAAGTTGTGTATCGAAAAGAAATGGAGAAGCAAAACGCAGGTACATATAAAATAAATGATATTTTTTAGATTAAATGTACTACAATTACGACCTGTTTGTGATTCTTCAGTTATTCCTCAATTTCTGCTTAACATGGAAGCTTCAGTGGCTCTATATGTATGAAACTGCGATAATGCAATCATTTTTTTTATTTTTTTCATTTCTTCCTCTGTCTGTCGATATATATTTCTTTCTCTCGGTCTCTGTCTCTGTCTGTCTGTCTCTCTCCCTCTCTCTTTATATATATATATATATATATATATATATATATATATATAAAGAGGAGGACTGGGAAAAACAGACAGAGACGTTCGATTGTACGCCCCACACGGGTGTTTGTTACTGAGAGGGGAGGGTTAAAAAATGATTTTGGTAGGTAAGTAGGAAGAATCGAACCCGAGGTCTTGAGGAGAAGTTGGAAAATAAAGTGTGAAAAAAAACGTGGGATTTTAACAGCTCGGCCACCAAGAAATAATAACGGAAACCTCTTTGACTTTATTTAAGTACCAGAAAGATGATTTAGGAGCAGTTGTACGTTCTGTTTGTATCTGCATTGCTTCTAATATAGCCTGTCTGCTTTGCGCAACCATAAGTTCCACATATGTGTTTATATCAGTAGATTGAAACCGTTCCGCCTCATATAAGTCTGGGTCAAAAGTAACTTCCTGATGTTACACAGAGTCCCGATGTGCGTTTTCGTTCAGGTAAGTACCAAAAGTATCTTCCTAAGACCGTTCATAATGCCCCCATTGTCGACTTCTTTTTCTGGTTGTAACTGCTGTTGTATTACGACTAAGTTTCAAATACTGAATGAAATATATGAGTTTACTACTTTATGAAACGATTTAGCTGATATATGACGGGAGTAAAACTTAAGACAATGCAAACAGCGGACGTTATTTTGGAAACGAAATAAACAGGAAATGATTTTCATTTTTTTTATTTTTGCGAAAAAATATGAAAAGAATCAAAGGTTTTTTAGGGGTCAAAGTTGGGGGAAAATTACATGATTGTTCATGTTTCCATTAGCTCTTTCCTGGCAAAGAAATGAAACTCTCTTCATTTCCCCACACTGGCAAACAAAAGGAACCAAATTGTTTTAATGTAACTTGTATGTGTATACTTTTTGCGTGAAAAATTGTAAGAATTACTAATTTTGGATGGCAAAAACTGTAAAATGAAATGCCACAATATAAGTTATGTATAGGTTTCCTCCCTCGCTGGTGAAGAAATTCAACTAAATGTATGTTTTTATTTTTTTAAGAGAAATAGTTTAAAGGAAGGGAGTGTTAAATTCCATTCCAGTCTTGTAGGCAACTGTGTTCTTGGCAGAGAAATACAACGGAATCTAGTTTAGTTAATTGAAAACGTCCATAAACTAAATGAATGAAAGGTAGTTTAAAATTCCATTCTACGTGAGATAAAACAACTACGGTAGATAACTACGACGCCAGGGAACACTGCAACTGAGTTTAGTAATTTCAAGTAACTTAACATGGAAGAAGTGAACGAGTGTATATTGCAATGTAATATGAAAGTGTATTTACCTGAATATCGGTTGGTAAGTGTTATTCGATTAAGAGACCCTGAAAGAGAAACAAACGTGTCATGATCAAAGTTGGATAGGTAAGTAAGAGTTGTAGACCACTTTAGTTTGTAATAAAACGGGGAATCGTTTGGGTTTTTCTTTACTAAACGGGATTTTCTACGTGTAAACTGAAGTCGTACTACAGAACACGAATTTTTGTAAGAGAGTGTTTGAATAGTATGCTATGCAATTTGTTGAAGTAATATAAATGGTACTTAAGCAACGTAAAAGTAAGCGTTGGATAAGAATTAATGTTTGTGGCAATGTCGGTATCGATTAATTCCGTGGTGCATTTCACCCAATATAAAGTATAGAAAAGAAAGGCACGGTAAACTTCCATTCAAGTTTTTTTTTAACCAATTAGAAGTACAGAAAACCCAAACCGGCGTTCCTTCGTAGCTGCCCCTTGTGAACGATCCCGCAACAGTGTAAGTGGTGGTGGGGGGAAGGGGGAATTAATTAGAGTGAAAATATTTTACTACTTTCGTTGATTTTAACCGATTGTGGCATTGGACTCCCAGCAGAAAAAAATATAGGAATCTACCATTATGGAGGAAGTGGAGAGGCAATATGCCCATAACACGCCTCAGGTAGTGTGCTGCAGTTTGAGCATATTGCATTTACATGAAATGTCTTCATTTTTAATCCTATTAAGGTAAAAATCATAAGGAAAAAATGAGTTCATTTAATATATATAGGGATGAGACAGAGAGAATAAATAAATTAGTGGATATATATAAAACATTTCCATATGCTAGAGGGTTTTATCATAAATTCTATGCAATGCTACACAATGTAGTATACAAGCGTTTATGAATTAAGGATTATACTTCAATGCCACCAATAATCTTATATGATATCATAAAAATTATAATTAATTAATTCATGTTCGGTTATCAAATAATATTCAAACAAATTAATATTCATAAATTTTCTGGCGTGTTCAGTACTGAGTGTATAAATCGTATGTTGTTATAACGTTTATAAAGCAAATGTATCCTCGTGTCAGCGCGAAAGAGAACACACGCCTTCATAAATATATGGAGTAGATATAGCAATATATCAGTCTGTCGCTATGTATTTCCTATGTGTATTCGTGGAAACCATCCAATAATTTCATATTTTATTTAGATATGAGTTTGAAAGTGTATCCGCTATTTAACAAAATGATTAACTGATTTTGCCGTTTATTTATTATTTACTTGTTGAGACTTAGAATTTGCTTTCTATCAATGCATATCCAATCATGTAAAGAGTGATTGCCTATAAAGCTTATTGTTAAGTTATATTGACCTACTCTCATAACCCACATATCTCAACCGCTCGAAAGTTTGATCACGTCATTTGCTATGATAGTTTATTTTTGTCTTTCTCTGTCTCTGTCTTTCTTTTTCTCTCGCTCAGTATAATGTTTGCTATTTCTCTCTGTCTCTTTGTCTCTCTCTCTCTCTCTCTATATATATATATATATATATATATATGTGTGTGTGTGTGTGTGTGTGTGTGCATGAGTGTGTGGTGTGTGTGTAGTTATGTGTGTATGTATAATAGAAAACATATTGAAGGAGAATCGTCTGAGTTCTGTTCTTGTGAATAGGACATAAAACAGTTTTTATGTCCTATTCACAAGAACAGAACTCAGAAAACTATTTTAATTAATTGTCAATCAACAATTATACTCGGAAAAATCGCTGCATTCACGAAATTACCTCCAAATAAAAAAAATATAAATTTCACAATAAAAGTAAATAATGTTAAGCTAAAAAATATTTAACATTTTATTAAAATTGATGTACTAAGTCCTCGTCATTTATATGTTTCTAATGCAAGGAGATCAGGAAGACTGGAAACAATGATGATATTTCGAAAGATAACATACAGAACTTGGAATTAAATAAATTATTTCATTACTGACCATGTATTACGTTGTGTGGGCTTTGTATGATACTGTGCATAGTGCACTAGAATAGATATGTTGTATCGTCGACAGTTCTAAAGGATTTGAACGCCTATATATATTACGTACGTGAGTAATGTCTAGTGGTATTAAAATTATGACAGCAGATACATTTAACGACGTGCATGTCAAAAACGAACAAATATCAATTTTATGGGGACTGTAACGTCGGCCAATCGGAAAAAAACATACATAATTCATCCCTGATATTTTTTTTACTGATCCTTGGAAACAGCTGCAGAGAATGTCCATCCCACCAAATCAACACATCTCTGGTTGTCTTTTCTGTAACTTTTATTTCCGACGTTCCCCCAATGGGAAAAGTGACGTATTCTGTTCCTCTCTATTGAGAGCACTCACTCTCCTACTCCTCGAACCGTTTTTTCCACTCCTGAACTTTTCTGCGTCTGCTCATTATTACTTCCAATTTCTGACTCATCAAATCATTGCAGTGTTTCCCAAACTCTACTTAACATCAATGCAACTTCATGTTGATTTCTTCGTAAGAGATATACATCTCTAAGGGTCAATCTATTTTAAGCTTGTGTGTATGTTATACATTGCTTAATGTACTAAACATTTAGCATAAACAATACCTTCTATAAATATTTATTTTGCTAGGATAACATTATAAGTTTTCAAATATTACAACAATAATTGACAATTGGATTTTATCATAGTAATCGACCATTTTAATAGTTTCCGGTGTTAAACTACCAATATAAGACAGGCCTAAATTTTCTTTGAAATCGGCGTGTCAAAATCAGTATGATGTATACTATCATTAGTAATGTATTCCAAGTATGAATGGATGTAATGGGATTTTTTATTTAAATTTAAACAATTTACTGTTTTAATAATACCTAATGTTCCCCAATCTATTGTTTGCGATATAGGTTAATACCATGCGAGGATAAAAAATAATATATAATAAATTAGCCTTTGTTCAATTCATAGAAAAGTTAGACAATTATTTTTAATGTTGAAGTTTTTGTCGTGTTACAGCGGTTTATTTATTTATGTTTTGCATATGGGACGTTTTTTGTAAACCATGTGGTGTCTTTTCAGTTTTTAATTAAATTGTTCATGCAGTTAGTTGTTTTTTTTTTTAAGGTGATTTTCCCTGACCTCAATTTCACGCTCGGAGTGTACGTTTACGTCATCACTCAGCAATGCCCCGATGTCTTCCATTTCCTGTATAAAAATACATCTAATATTGCACGGCGTTGCACCCAACCTATGCGAGAATAGGACAAGGCTTTACATTGTAAACATATAAAAATGTACGTTCATAAGTTGTCAAAATTAATAAAAACTCGTACATCTTTCTGATTTTTTAAACATATGTTTCCTCTGTTACAATCATTGTATTAACACATTTTAAAAAAATAGAAAAATAACATTTTTAATCATATTACAGGATAGAAAGATGAAAGTGTCGCCCAAAAGAAAACACCACTTCAGCTTTTATGTAAACACTTTATTCAAAAACTCATATCACCTAACTTGCCTGGGTGTTTAAATGTGTATGTTGAGCAAAAAAAAAATGTGGTAGTAAGAAAGCAGGCTCGAACCCTTACCGCGGAGGAGTAAAAGAACGGGTAAAAAACTGACGTCTTTGCTGTTACGACCACTGCCAAACCGGTAATGACGTAGGTTTGATCTAAGGTTGGACAATCGAAAGGAGAGAAAGAAATTCAAATATATCGGCGAAAAAAATAGTGTCGAATAGTGTCGAGTTGAAGGTGAAGATATTAATGTTTTTCTTCAATTTTTCGATATTTGTCGTCTGAAATTTCGAACTAAAAAAATACTGGTCGTGTAAAAGTCCGCCGCCTCTGTTGAAATTTTAAGGCACACATGCAAACATACATACATAAATATATTTATATATTGGTAACTAGAAATGTTCGACCCTAACCGATCAAAAAGCTTGCCCTATCTCTCAATACTCTTTATGTATAAGTTCAAATATTTAGACCAGAAATTGTCTGAGTAATTTGTTAGAGACTGGAGAAGTGAAAGTTTTTTTTTAAAGTTTGACCCATATTATGACCCCTTAACATTTATTGTTTTTGGCTCATTTACAATTACTTTGTAAGATCCATGTCCAAGCAACATATATCTAAAATTTTACGTGGTTGGACCCAAAATTGTTGGAGGGGTTTGGTAGAGTTCTTAAAGGTAAGGTTGTTGAACTTTGCCCCCTTAACAGCCAAATTTCTGACCGAAGACCGATCACATAGCTTTTCCTAAATGTTAATACCCTGTATATTAAAATTCGAGTCTGTAGACTTAAAATTGACATAGTTATTGCATAGGCAAATGTACATAGACACACAATCACACAGGCACGTACACTGCTATAGAAATACTAGCATGGATGCGCGGCGTTGCCCTGGTGTTTGGAGGTGTATGCTGAGAAAAAAAAACGGTTCATTTTTTAAAACTTTGACCCCTATTATGACCCCTCCAACATTTATTGTTCTGGGGCTTAAATCCAGTTATAAAGTTAGATCCATGTGCATGGAACCTATGTCTTAAATTTCAAGTGTTTAGCCCCAAATTTTCGGAGGAGTTTGGTACAGTTCTCAAAGGTCAAATCGTTGAACTTTGACCCCTTAACAAACACATTTCTGGCCGAAAACTGATCATATAGGTTTTCCCAAGTCTCAGTACACTTTATATCAAATTTCAAGTCTGCAGACTGAAAATTAACAGATATATTGCGAAGGAAAATGTACACAGACACACAGACACACACACAGACACACAGACACACATACACGTTCACTTTTATAGATATATAGACTAGAAGTTCTGCCCGGATGTGTTCGGGCCCTATGTACTGTTCATAAGTTTATGTTCATATGTATATATTTAAAAGTATGAATATGTAAAGTAATGCGTTTCTGTATAATAGTCTTCCGTAACTACCATAGCGAAAAGACAAACATACATTTTTACTTTCATATATATACTAGCAGTTCCGCCCGGCTTTGCACGGACCCTATGTACTGCTCATAAGGTTATGTGTATATGTATATATTAAAAAGGGTGAATATGTAAAGTAATGCCTTTCTGTATAAGAGACTTTCTTAACTATCATAGAGAAAAGACAGGCATACATTTTCACTTTCATAGATAGATAGATAGAGTTGATGCAATACGTAGTAATGATTCAAAAAGTATAAAAATGGCTCATGAGGCACCACCGAGAATCCAAGCCAAAACGTTCAGCTCACGATTTATTTGACCTCTGTAGACAATGACTGCGCTATGAAAACATGTTTACTGCAAGGCTAAAAATTAAAACATGAACCTAGTAGCTACTTCTTGATGCATTCGTAATACCGGCGTTTGACCTTCACCTAGCAATTTGCATTTTTTTTTTAATTTTCACACTTTTGCACCCATTTTTCCGGGCTAAAACCCAATATACAGTTTTGCATAGATTCAAATACCTTATATATAAAGTTTCATGTCCGTACACAAAAACTCTAGGAGGAGGTTGGTAGGAAAAAGTTGTTAAACAAAGATATATACGTATACATAAATGTGTTTGGAAACCATTGTGTGTTTACTATAAACTTTTTACACAAATATTATGAAAGTATAAATCATGTAGAATAGCTGCATGAATATAATTGCACGTAGTCTCTATAATTATACAACTCAAATAACCTTGTAATGAGTGTTGTAGCAACACATCCTGTTTACGACTTCCAGTTCCGCATGTTTACATAAACATAAACCCATAAAAGCGTAAACAGATACACACATATTGCTACTTTTGCAGAAATTGACTTGCGTACTGAAATATTAGCGTTATTATTTAGAAAGCATTATTTAATATGGGAAGGTTCGGGATGTTTTTTTTAAATATTCTTTATTACATCTATACTGTCGCAATTTCCTTCAAATAAATCAACTTTGACCAGTTGGCAACTATAAGAACATTTTACATTGGCGATTTATCCACGTTCTTCTTTTTTATATTTATTCTCCATTTTTTAATACACCTTTCTTAAACACTTTCATACATTTTCTTCTACAATTTAACATAAATAAATAACCCCGAAAATGTTTTTTTTTTACAAATAAATTATCAACACAATAAAACGTATTGTTTTACTGTGTACGTTTTCAGCGTCCCAATTTTTTTTTCCTGTTTAAGTTATCCAAATAAACAATTGTAAATACTTCTTTTTTTTAAATCGTTCATTTCCACATTGTCTTATTTAGTTTTATTGCCATTATTATTAACATAAATTAAATATTTGACCCAATGGATTATGAATGTTTATTTAAAATAAATGAAAAACTTACATTTTATTTTCATTTTCTTTTTAAACAGCCATTCCTTACATGGAGAGATTGTTTTTAACTATTCTGTTCTTTACACTAACAATTTAATTTAAAAAAGATGTATCAAAATTTAAATTTAACTTCAAGTATTACGGTATATGTTCAGTACACATTTACCTATAAGTATGCCCAACCTCTTATAATTCAATGCCTGTACGTTTTTTCCCCAAAAGTAAACAATTATAAACAGAACGCTTCATAGAAATATATATATATATATATATATATATATATATATATATATATATATATATATATATATATCCTTTTTCTTTTAATATACTTTCATAGAAATGTTTCTGTTATGCCATAAAAACTAGTTTCTTTACGTCTGAAGTGTAACGCTCATACATTAATTCCATAGCTAAGCTAACATACTGACTCAACGGGTCACGGGTAGTCTAGTATGGATTTAAAATTTGTAAATGCCTATTCTTTTCTCTTGAATATTATTGGTCGGATGTTTGGATGTGTGTGTTGAACACAAAAAAGTGATAGTAGAATGGCAGGCTTGAACCTGCGACGGACGAAAAAAACGGGGAAAAACCTGACGTCTTTGCCGTTACGACCACCACCACCACACCGGGAGGCACGTAGTTTTAATTAAGGCTAGACAATAGACAGGAACAGATGACTTTCAAAAATATCGGTGAAAAAAGCGACCGTCCCATGTAGAAAATTATCGAGTTGAAGGTGAAGATATTGTTTTTCGCGAATTGTTCGATATTTGTCGACTGAAAGATCGACATTAAAAACGATACTGATCTTTTAAAATCCGTCGCCTGTCTCGAAATTTTTAGGCGCACATGCAAACATACATACACACATTTATACATTGGTAACTAAAAATTTTCGACCAAAGTCGAATGAAAAGTTTGCCCTATCCCTGAATACACTTCATGTAAAATTTCAAATCTTTAGACCAGAAAGTGTCTGAGTAATTTGGGAGCAACCACAGAGGTCAATTTTTTTTTTTTTTATAATTTGCCCCCTATTTTGACACCTCAAACATTTGTTGTTTGGGGGTTGTATGAAGTTATTTTGTAAGATTCATGTCCATGTATCTAAAATTTCAAGTGTTTAGACCCAAAAGTGTTGGAGGAGTTTGGTAGAGTTCTTAAAAGTCCAATCGTTGAACTTTGATCACTTGACAGCCAAATTTCTGGTCGAAAAATAATTACACAGGTTTTCTAAAATTTCAGTACCCTGTATATAAAATTTCGAGTCTGTAAACTTAAAATTCAAATTGCATATGTCATTGTGTAGGGAAATGTACATGGTCGCCGAAAAGTCCCAGGACACTATACACATGGCTTATAAGCTTTGACATCCAAGTCCTTTTTCATATGATCCATCATGGTAGCCCTTGCTATTCCAAGTTCAGCAGAACGTTTTCTGGTGGATTTCTTGGGAGACTGTTGCAGTGATTCTTAAACGCCAGCACACGTTTCCTTTCGTGTTTCAGGTCTGCCACTTCTTGCCTGATCCAGAACGCTACCTGTTTCAAAAACTTTCTTCTCCCACAGATACAGATTACTTCTTGATGGCGCGGGCTTTCGAAATCTTTCTGTGACAGCATTTCGAACATCTTTTCGGCCAGTGCCCTGGGACTTTTCGGCCACCCTGTACACACACACACAGACACACACAGACACACACATACAGCCACGTTCCTTTTATACATACATATATATATATATATATATATACATATATATATATAAATATATATATATATATAGATAGATAGATAGATCAATAAATTAAACAATATATATATACGTATACATAAATATATATGGAAAAAACTTTGTGTTTAATATAAGACTTTTTAAGCAAATATTATGCATGTATAAATCATGTAAAATATCCGCATGAATATAATTACACGTAATAGTTAACTAAAGATGATAATCCCAGAAGAAAACCGAAAATACTAATAGGGAATACATTAAAATGAATGTTTAAACGAATATGCAAATTAGCTAGATCTTTTGCTAGTGAATGCATACATAAGAACATTGTATTTTATTGTTAAATAAATAGAACATAGGATTTAGATATGACTACACACAAAAGAAAAACGAATTCATAGGAGTATAGACAAGCATTTCAGCCGGCATTGCCCGGGTGTTTGGTGGTGTATGTTGTGCAAAAAGGAAGCGCTCATTTTTTTTAAATTTTGACCCCAATTTTGAGCCCTTAACATTTATTGCCTTGAGCTCAAATCGAGATATTTAGTAAGACCCCTGTCCAAGGAACATATTTCAATAATGTCAAGTGTTTAGACTAAAATTTGACCGATGAGTTTGGTAGAGTTCTCAAAAGTTATATCGTTGAACATTGACCTATCAACAGACAAATTTCTGGCTGAGAGCAAATATAAAAGATTTCTCCAAATCTCAGTACCCTGTATATCAAATTTCGAGTCTGTAGACTTAAGTTTGACAGAGCTATTGTGTAGGTAAATGTACACAGCTACACACAGAGACACGTTCACTTTTATAGATATATAGATAGGTATATACACACACTTTTTGAAATTTGATTTTAGTTCATTGGTGTTGATAATAAACACCTTTTTTCTTATTGTTGAAAAAAAATACAACTTTGTTATATATGTGATGAGAAATTGGATTCACAAGCAAAAATTCTAGCTTATATACATACACATATACGTAGGCGTATGTTTATCTTTTTATAAATTTTCCTTCCGAACTCTGTTGTCAGTTTGTGGTCAACATACATACAATTAGTTCATTTATAGAATATTCAAACCCATGCGAAATATTATATTTCGGTTTAATGGAAGATATTTGTTCAAAAATGTATACATTTAAAAAAAAAACGGAATTTGCCTAGTGCAGTCGAACAACGGCATTACAAATACTAGCTTTTGGTTCATGATTTATGTTTAACTTGCAGCAAAGCCAAGGCATTGATGTCCAAGAAATAAGTAAATCGTACGCTAAGGCATTTTTGGTTCGATCCTCGGTTGTGTTTCACGAGTCCATTTTTTTAACCTTGTAAGTCATTATTATATATTCGGTCCAGTATATAAAATTAAAAAAAATATGACATGTCTATTAATCAAAATATCATATTTAAGCGTTTTATACGACCGGGCAGTGCCGTGAGGCCTACAAGTATATGTATATGCACACTCACAAACACATGCATATATATATATATATATATATATATATATATATATATATATATATATATATATATATATATATATACCATCTTTTTTTCATATTTCGCATGCGTAATCTAAATTCTTCTATCTACTTTAATTCCCTTGTCTCTTTTCTTGGTATTTACTAACATTTACAAACACAATAAATGTCTTTATAAATGACAGTTAAATATTTTCCCATTTAAATTATTTCGTATGAACAACTCTTTCCACATGTAATGTTATGTTTTCTAAACTAAAATCATGGATACAAAGAAAGCGCCTATTTAAATCAATGTCTCGTTTTTACTTTCCTTTCTTACATATGCGTTGTATTTCTGTTTTCTGTCATGAACATTCATAAATGTGTTGTTTACAAATTAGGAAAATAGAATGGCACTTATTATTTTACTCCTAGAATATATATATATATATATATATATATATATATATATATATATATATATATATATATATATATAAAAGTGTTGCATTACTGATTTATCACCATTCGCCATTATTTTACAAAGTAATACCTGAAGATATATTTTTTTTATATTGAATCTCTGATATTTTTATAGTGGTGCCAAAATACACCAATAAAACATATAGTTCTTTTTAAATAATAGGTGTGAACAGATTGAATACACGTTGTTTTTAAGTCTGAATTTCTTAATTAATTACAATAATTTTTGAAAGAACATTACATCTTTTAATTGTTATCCTCATTAGTAAAAGGGCTAATTTACATCTTATCAAATGTGATTTGGTAATATGCGTAATGATAATGTTAGATACCCACACTAAACAAATCTACACATCCATATGTAAAATAACATAAATGAATAATATTCTACGGTACATCAATAAAAATAAATAGAAGCTCTTTAAACTTGTATCTAATTTTTTTAACTTTGTATCATTAAAAAATAGTCGAACTTAATAAATATTGTGTAATGTTTAATGCTTTGTGTTGGTTGAGCGTCCCAGATTCATGTGTAAACAATACATTTAAATGTTCTAACTAAAATGAATGTCTGCAGAATATAAAATGAAAATATTTTAAAATAAAGTAAAAATAAAAGGATATAAATAAGAATATTTCCATGGAAACACATTCGAAATATGGGGAAACTTTCTAAACACGAAATTGAAATAAAAACTAAATAATTAATCGAAAAGAATAAGTAAAAAAAACCGTTTGGTCTTTAATTAAAGAATCGTACTCAAATTTTTTTCGAACCTGTTTCATTAATATTACATTTTACTCTGCAATTAGCCTCGCATACATTTCTAGTGAATTCATTGTCAAAGAAAAATATCGACTTTTTTGTTTATGTACCATAAAATTAAATTATTTTTCACAGTAATAAATAAAACCACACCTACTTAAGAAGGTGGTCAATATACGCTAATGTTTTAGTAAAATAGAGGTATATCGCCCAGGATCATGTACGATATATCAAAGCGCGCCGGCAAAAACTATAGCCGCTACTTTGTTAGAGGTGCTTACGTTCAAAGTAGTAATTCTCTTTTTAGAAAAGCCATTCGACGAAAGTGACATGAGAAATATAGTGTTCGGCAGAACAACTTGCTTTTATGTTTTAATTGATATTTCAAAGAACATTGTGCTTTGTTTAACCCTGTACTTTTAGCTTCAAATAAATTACCATAACTAATGTAACTTATTTAAGTAAATAATAAAATAACATATGTGGTAAATATGTACTTTGTTTTCACTTGCAGATGCTTCTCTAAAATTTCATTTTTTAAATAGTTTCGAGTATGCTGAAAATTAAAATCACATTTAAGTTTTCTGCAAAATAGATTTATCGAGTACTGAGCAAAGTAAGTCCCTTTGGTAAAAATCGTGGTCCTTGTTGTACGCACAGGCGCGCATATTTCTTTCATAATTTATATACACATTATTTTATAGATAGCCAAAAATACACTGGCGGAACTCGTTACAGCGTAGCATATATTTAAACTAGATAACACGCGACACGTTGGGTAAGCATATGTCATAGCTTGCTATGGAATAGTGAATATACAAAATTAATGGATAAAGGTTAAAATGAGTAAAGAGAATTAAGATATAAACTCGCAAAAATTGAATACTCGCGAAAACAATCATAATGACCAGTGTAAATATTACACAATTTTGAATGCACGCTTTAAATTAACATCCTTTATATAAACATAGCATATTATATATATATATATATATATATATATATATATATATATACATATATATATATAAATATATATATATATATATATATATATATATATATATATATATATATATATATATATATAATAGCAAAACAGTGACGAAACAGAAAATATTAACTACAAGGAATGAATGTGCATTGTATGAGTTCATCCTGATGTTTTTGGACTGTGTTAACACCTCAAAATATTAGAACATAATTGAATGATTAACTAGTATTTAACGGTGAGAACTTTTAAAATTAGCCGGTAAAAAATAGATTTTCCCCTTACACAGGTTTGCGGTTTTTCTATGTGTTATTAAAATAGTCAAAACTTTTGACCAGCACCGCTCTCCAACAAGCTTAAAACGTGCTTACGAGCGTATCTATGTTTATCGCTACGTGACCAAGAAGTGGACGCTTATTTAAACTGGGATTTTTATGGAAATAATCCCCACTCAATATTGTACAATGTTTATTTGTATTTTAAAATCAATTCTTTTAGATAAGTTCTAAAGTTTGTTTTTTTTAATCAATTCTTTTAGATAAGTTTTAAAGTTTTTAAAAATTAATTCGTTTAGATAAGTTTTAAAGGCCGCCGAAACTTATTAATTTTCGACCTAATGCACTTACTGTCCCCGCTATTTTTTTTTTAAATCGTATTTCCAAGTTTAATTAAAGTTTGATGATATGTTTTCTTTTTATTAAATTGTGAGTGTAAAGTACAGAATAGGTAAAAAACTACACCCTCCCATCCCCATGTTAAGAATGGCTTTTTAAATAATAACCTTATTATTTTGGCACGGATCAATAAATGAACGAGTACTTTAACTTATTTTAGGAGTAAAAATACTCTGGTTTAGTTTGTAAAAAATACCAAATAGCTATTATTAAATATGTAAATAGAGCGATTTTTTTTATATTAGAAAAACATATTTGCTTTATATTTTAGTTTAGAAAACCACTTGAAATCGCAATAAAAGAACGAGAAAATATCTGTTAAAAAAAAGAAGCATTTTTTATTTTTTTTCTTTGAAACCAGGTGCTGTAGACCAGAATTTTAGAAACATAAGCGTCTGAACCGTGTTAACGCCCAGGCCAGGATATTTGAGATTTTTTAATTAAAATATATATTAAACATAAACTAAACTATAACATATTAGTAAACAAAACACATAAGCTTTTTATAGAGTGCCCACACTCACAACAAAAACACCCCCCACACACGCATATATATATATATATATATATATATATCTGTATATATATATATATATATATATATATATATATATATATATATATATGGGGATGTGTATGTGTTTGCGTGTTTGTGTATGAGGATAAAACACACGATGTATTATATTATAAAAATAATTCTTCGGATAGGTACAATTTAAGAAGCGTAACTAACAATATTGAATCACGTGAATGAAATAAAATTAAACGAGTAATGTAACTAGTTTTATTGACATTGACGGACTGTATTTAAAAAAAAGGAAAATATAGAAACATAAAGAAAAAAGCAGCATACGTTTAGAGCAGACTTTAATAGTTTACTCAATATTTAGATATTTATTGAGAAAAAGTAAAACTAATATAAATACAAAAAAGGAATAAAATCACGATCTACTTACGTCGAACTGATGTTTATACAGGTGAATTTGCAACATTTACCGGGTGCTTAGTTATGACAAAATACATTCCTATAAATTATGATACATTGTCCTGAGAGAAAAATGAGTTAACGTTTTTTTGTTTTTTTTTTACATTTGCAAATTAGTACATAGATTTTATTTTGGAGGGTGAGTAGATTCTAATACTAATTTGAAATGTTATCATTGTATGAGCAGTTTAGGGATATTTTTGTTTGCGATACAGTCCCTGTTCTGAAGGAAGCCACTAAAATAATTATAATCTTAACATAAGCACCACAAAATAACTAAAAATCGTAACGGAATATTTCATAAGTTAGATTAACAAAATCCAGAGTGAAAAAACACCAACTATCTAAAAAAACAAAAAAAACAGACAACTATATAGAAAATATATTTTACAATATAACCGCACGCTTCAAAAACCAAAACAAAACATAAACTAAAGTATATATTCTAACGCCTGACTTATATAGAAGTCATATGATATCTACTATATTACTCAGGTATTTCCACACTTTAACCTTACAATAGACATTATTTAT
The DNA here is from genome assembly GCF_053919585.1 of Euprymna scolopes. Taxonomy (NCBI): domain Eukaryota; kingdom Metazoa; phylum Mollusca; class Cephalopoda; order Sepiida; family Sepiolidae; genus Euprymna; species Euprymna scolopes. The sequence goes on along the minus strand of NC_136489.1, from coordinate 76,287,036 downwards.
ATGAAACAAATTACAATAATGTACACATGAACACTCTGAAGTAATCAAAAATATATATCTTACAAGACATTAGATGTATTTATCTTAATTTCGGTATTTTAAAATTGTACGTTTTTTAACATATTAAAAATTCTACATTTCTTAAACCAGCATTTATACAATTTCAATTTTTTTTTACCAATATTTATTTTTCCTGTTTGTGAACTTTCCCAAAATACGCCATCACATGAATAGACAGCTAACGTCATAGGCGTGACAATATAATAAGATAGCACTAGCGGAAAAATAAATAATTTTTAAATCACTGTGATAGATTAATCAGATATATATCCGTGTATATGTTTAAGTTTTGTATATATATATATATATATATATATATATATATATATATATATATATATATATATATTTATATAAATATGTACATATGTGTATATGTATATATATATATATATATATATATATATATATATATATGAATATGGGCATACATACATATGTAGATATATATATATATATGCATATTTACATATGTATATATATATTTATATGAATATGTACTTATGTATGCATGTACATATATATATATATGATAGTTACATATGTATATATAGACATATATATGTATATATAGTCATATATATATATATATATATATATATATATATATATATATATATATATATATATATATATATATATGAATGAATATCTATTTTTTCATGTAAATAGTTACAATCATTTCTTTGAACGTAAAATAAATCCATTAGTGTTTCTTGTCACAGTCAAGCCAGACTGTTTCTTCCGGTTTCTTGTGTAATAACACGGTTATTTTTCGGTTGTTTTCCCTCGTGATTTATTAGTTAAATGTTAAGTTTTACGTTTCAGATATTTACTTCTTAGGCTATCAAACAGATACATTAAAGGTAGAATTGCTCAACAAACAGACATTATTGAAAAGTTATGTGATGTTATAGTTAAATTAACTGGTGTTTGACTGAGATAAATATAACATTTACAATATTTCTTATCAATGATACACGGTGTACCATGAAAATTGTCCCCCTAGAAATGGCGTAATCTTTCTATTTCCGTTTTATTAAAAACCGTAATTTGTTGTATCCCATCAGTTACTAGTTCGCCTGTAGTGTACACACCCTAAGGCCAATAGAAGCGTTCTATCATGTCTTAAAGTGAAATAATGTTCAACCAGCAAGATCGAAGATACACCGCTGTACAACTATTCTCATCAAAGTTAGGGAAAACAACCTAGTTCCAGCAGCCTTAAAATACTAATCGAAATGGTATATTTCTTTAGATCATGACTCAATGAAGTTTCCCGCCAAAGTTATGTTCTTAGGTTTCAATTTAGAGCCGCACCATGCCACCTTGCATCTTCGAAGTTGACTTGAAAATCAACGCTAATATGTAATTAGATGTGCTTCAGAGTGGGCGGATCCATGGTGCAATCAATTTGCCGCTAGCGAATGGATAAGGGTGCTGGAACTAGTGTGTTTGTCATAACTTTGATAGGAAGAGATGCACAGCTGCGTATCTCAGATCTCGCTGGTTGACAATTATGCAATTTTGCTGAATCAGTGTTGAACATTTCTCTAGTATCTGAAAAAATGAACTCATTGTATTTGTACACGTGCATCTTTAGATGTACCAACCACGTGATGATTTAACGGCATTTCTACTGTTGCCTCTATTTGTTCTTAGAAATCAGCAACTGTCAAGCTTGGAAATACGAAATCCAGGTGCCTATAATCGAGCTAAGTGGATAACAAAAATCATTTGTCTATAAATATACTTACTTCGATCTCAGTTGATGTGTTTTTAACAGAATTAGATGGGTTCGCACGGTTCAATTTGATTATTGTCCAAATATATTTACGGGCTTGGTTCACTTGCCCAATGAAACTAGTACTCGCCGAAATGACTTACTACACAACCGCTAAGTCGACAGGACACTTGGGGAGACAAAATACTACATGCATGTTTTAAACTTTATTTTTAATAATCTAACAAATACAATAGTAAATAAAGCCTTGCATCTTTCCCCAGGGACATGTTTGTAAGACTTATGATGGTCTGCACTAAAGCAGTATAATTTTTTTTCGAAAGCGTTATGTATAGACAGATCGGCGGGTTTCAGTAGGGAAGTCCCGTTGGTCCTGAACTAGCTTACATTTTTGTGTGATATTATGAGTCGGTATGGTTTAAAGATGTATCGAAGCCATCAGTATTCTTCAGATATGTCGACCGCACCTTTGCCGCTTTTGCCTCTCAAAATTAGGTGGAAAATTTTTAAAAAATCAAAATTAGCAAGAGTTAAAAAAGAAATTAAAATATAGGTATTAATGTTAAACAACTTGAAGAAATGAACTTTCTGTGATTATTGGGCAGAAAGAAGTAAAAACATATCGGTCATTTGAAATGTACATTTCTCACTTTATCTTGCGATATGCCAATGTACACGTTTTTTCTATAAACACAGACAAAAATGTTAATAGTTATAAACAATCATTGGCGTATAAAAAAAAACTATTCCCTGTTTATTTCAGTGTTATGTGATCAGAAGTAAAGAGTGTACGTGTTAAATATTTTCACACACATAGACGTACGCTTTTTATGACTATTTGTGTGTATGTATATACATGTATATATATATATATATATATATATATATATATATATATATATATCTTTTAAAACAAAAAAATCCCATTTTTCCTTATAATTTACTCTCTAATTGTCTAACGATTTTAAATTTTAATTAAATTACGAATTGTTGCAAACCCAATATATATATATATATATATATATATATATATATATGTATATATATATATATAGATATATATAGATATATATATATATATATATAAAAGTTTTATTTTTTATTACCATTTTATCTGGGTAGTGACATATGTTTCGGATGTTGGACTATGTTTACGATCCAACAGCCTCGTCAGACCTTACAGAAATGGTTGTTAGTATTTTGAAAAAGAGTTTTAGAAGAAATACGAGAAAAACATATATATACTAATCTGAACAAGCAAAAATCAGTCAAAATTTGAAACCTAACAATGGAACCCCCTCCTCTCCTTACCCCCTCTGTTTTTCCTTTCCATCCTCTCTCCACCTCCACCTCCCTATATCCATATATCTCCACCCACGCCTACCTGAATCTGCTTACTCCCACACACAATACAATCTAATGTATTTTAAGCTTCAAAACTGAAATATTATCGATACACGTTTCCCTCCCCCTCATTATCTCCTACCCTCTTTTCTTCTCTTATTTCTTCTAAAACATTTCTTCCAAATATGAACACCAATTTCTTTAAGTCTGACGAGGCTGTTGGATCGTAAAAATTGTCCAACATCCGAAACATATGTAACCAAACAGATAAAACGGTAATAAAAAAAACACATATTGGCTCTGCAATAGTATTGAGCACCCACTTCAGGTTTTTAATAATTACCAATTATATATATATATAATAGGACGTCTATTAAATGTAATTAACTAGCCGTACGTTAACACTTTTTCATATAAATAGTTTCACACTCAACATTCCTAGGATAATTAGGATGTATAGTGAGTATGTTATAATGCAAAAAAAAAAACTCGATGTATATTAAAGGTGCTGTCTAGAATAGCATCCCCAACACCATTTAATAATATGCAACCCCAGGCTCCAGTCATGGGTACGCCTGCTTCTTGAAATACTTAATTCATTTTAAATACGCAACACCTATACTCGTTGTTTTAGTTCAACTTAATTTGACCAGGACCCAAATATATGCTTAATTTATACTTTCTAGCTCTTATTTTTATACTTATTTTTCCGTTCTCCAATTGTTTTATTTTTCTCAATATGCAGTTTGGGCCGTTAAAATCATATTTTCATCCCATTCTATTTTTAACTTTTGCCATTTGATTAAAGATTAAGTAATAGTACTGACTGCAAAAACAAATGTATAGATAAGGTCTATTATTTATGTTGGAATATATGTATATATATATATATATATATATATATATATATATATATATATATAGAGAGAGAGAGAGAGAGAGAGAGAAACAGAGACAGAGACAGACAGACAGACAGACAGAGACAGATACAGAAAGAGAGGGGATGAGAGAGACTGAGAGAGACAGAGAGAGAAAGAGAGAGATACTAATAGGAATTTAAACTCGTTAAATTAATATTTACATCAAATATATTGTGGCGTTAAATACATACAAACAAATAACACATTTTTTTCTCATTTCCTGGAGATTCGATAAATGGTGCATGCTATAAGAATAGGTATTATTAGCAAAATATTATTCATTAGTAGTTTAACACTTTTGCTTATACACACATGTATTAAAACTAAATTAAAAAAAAAGAAACCATATCGGTGTGAAACTAATAAAACACAGAAAAGAAATAGATCAAGAGAACATTCCCCATGAAGTCCCGGGTCGATGACGAAAAAGCAACAATCTCAGTGAAGTTAAATAATCTTGTCATAAACCAACAACGCGCGCATTGTTTGGATGTCTGTTGGAAGGAAGCGTTATTATATATAACCTATTTGTTGTCTAACTTTTTACATGCGATAATAATATCATAATGCGAGAATATCTATAAATCACCATATTTTAGTGTTAGTAAACATTCGATTATTAAGCGTAAAACTAGATTCCGGAATATGAAAGTTTCAGAGCTCATGTAATCAGAATAGACGTATGGGCAAGGGAACCTTTTCTTAAGGAATTGAAAAGATTATGTAAGGACTATTTAATTATGAGCCAGTTACAATCGGTGTCTGTGGAACATGTAGAAGTTTTCCTCTGACAATAGGTAGCAATGGTATGGCTAAATAGTGTTAAAGGAAAATAGAGACTCCTTGATCTAAAAATGTTGCGATTGTGATGGGTTACCTCTAGTATAAATGCAAAATTTCATTATCATTACTGAATGTGTGTAAAACAGTGTTCGACAACTACAGACGATAGTGGCTATTAGCCTAGATATATTGAATTTAGCTTGTTGCAAACTTACAATACCTTCCTCCAGAGAGAAATTACTGCAGTCGTTTCATTATATAGAGAGGCTATTATTATTATTATTTTATATTATAGCTCTGGAAGGAAGCTTCACTTTCCCCCGTCAGTAAATCAGTCATTAATACATTGTAGTGCACATTACACCCCATTCTTAATTATGTAAACTTATTTTAAACTATGCGACCTTGCTCCAAACTGTATACACAATAAGAAAATTGAAGTAGATTTTGAATATGATTGTTATTCTTTAGATAGAGGAATGTTTAATGTGTATTATCATTTGCTATTTCGAGCAAAAAATTTTTTACCTAACATAGGATAGCTATTACACATATATAAAATATTTTACCTTCCCCAGGACAGGTAATTAACAGAATGTATATATGAAATGATTTCATCATTTTGGGACGAGTAATTTACAACACATACTTAAAATATGTTTACTTACCTTCGGACAAGTAATTTATATTCATATATGAAACAATTTAACATACTCTCGACAGGTATTGTACGACAGATATGAAAAAAATATCTTCCCATCGAGGCTACCATAATTTTAAGGAATGTGAAATCATTTTTAGAAGCTGGATCATTAGGATTTTAAACTAATAAATAAATACATTGTGTTAGTTAATGAGTTCGCAACACTTGCTTCAGCATAAATTTCAACATACTACTTTTCTGTCCTTCCTCACTATCGACACTATTATTGACACTATTAGATGCTCAGTCAGTTTCCCGCACAGGGGAAAAATGGCTCGACAATTGTCTGCATAATGGATGGGGCAACGTTAAGCACAAACCCCATCATATTCAGGCAGTATCCCGGTTTGAAATGGCTATAAATCACGGTGCATATGTACCTGGAGGTAGGCCGTTCTCAATTCCAACACTGACACGTCGGAACCCTTCCTCCGTCAGTCCCTCAGCTTTTGTGAACACACATCCGCACGTGCCGTATATGCGTCCATATGATCGTTTAGCTCGCGGTAATCCATAACAAGCCGCACTTTCCCCTTGTTATGCTGAACAATTACCATTAGTGGGATTACTCCCTTGAGTTAACCAATCTCTTTCTCAGAGTATGGTATAAATCATCCGTTGTGAATTCAAGTGTGCAATTCGCAGTCATAGTCTTTCCGAATGTGTTTTGGCACGGTCTATTCAGATGTCTGATTGATCGGCTGTTGTGGCGGCTGCTCATTCGACCATTTCCAGGTTGCCGTCCAATGTTTCTTAGTCAGGTCGTATACGACATCAAAGTCAGGTCGTTCTATTTTCACTGCAACAACTGTGCCGACACCGCAAACTTCCTTCAGGAAATTGGCCTCACCGTGTTTATTTATATGGGGTTCGATCTCTTGCTCGGAATTGACGCCATCCGCCTAACAGGCGGATGGCATCAATTCCGAGCCAGAGACTGAATCCCAACAGATATCCATCCATAGCCACCATTTCCACTAGCACGGGGATCTTTTATAAACCTGCAAACTGACCTTGGTCGCTCCTTTGATGGTCATACTCTTTCAATCAATAGTCAGTGTTTCTGTCTTATGTCCATTCGGTGAACCACAAACCTACTCCTCACTAGTAACCGAGTGACACAGAGTCAATCAATGCATCCCGAATACTCTGTTGACACGCACGAGCTTCACTGAAAGGTCGGTTCTCATCCTACTCGGGGCGGGAGTTGCACTCACATCGCGCCCCTGTTTCCGTTTTTCGGACATTGTGACGCGATGTGTCCCTCTTTCTGACATCGGTAACATCGAATGCATGATGTACAACGCTGCCTCGCTCGTTTGAGTTGACAGTGCTAAGCAAGATGCTAGGCTCCAGAGTAATTGAAACACTGCAGTGAGTTTTCAGACGGATGTTGTAGAGGCACTTTTTCAGTGTCCGACCTGTCAACAGCGGCTGCAACCCGTTCGTTATTTACCACGGACCTTGCTCGGCTGAGCATACTTTCTGTTAGGATCTGGTTGATGTCGGCAGATGCACGTAGCAACTCCTGGGTATGGGCAGGCAGTCCAGCCATGAATGCATACTTCACAGTCTGGCTCGGGACTCCTCCGAATAGACTTGAGAGTTTCGTTAACGCAGCGTAGAACTCATCTACCGACTCATTCGAGTGTACGGTTCCTCTTGCAAACTGCTTGTATGCCTCACATGGGTCAAGCGCAAAGGCCCTGCACAGTGCATTTTTCGCCGATGGTACATTATTCTTCTGAGAGTTGTTGGTAGACGTCCAACGCTCCTCCAACTAGTCGCAAGGGGATGGCCTGTTCGACTGTGTCAACTCCGAAGAGCTTTCAGATAAGGTCCACTCTCTAATCAGTCTACAATCGATGGTGTGCCGTTATATTCCGGTACTACCGTCAAACTTCCTTCAATCATAATGCGGAAATAGCTTGAATCAGATGTTCAGTTTGCATTTTTCGCTGTGTCTTTCTTCCTGTCCTCGATTCGTGTAACTGAGACGAACAGCACAACATCTCTTTCATTAAGCAAATGAAAGAATGCGGCGCACGCACAAAAGTCCGACTCTTTTATCACAGCGGGGGCGCCAACTCCTACAAATCAGTACCAACCGGATTTACCGTCCCATCACGCAGGTGCATTGAACACGACAGCGACCGGTTCGTCATAAATTGTCCACAGATATACATGCATGTAAGCAAATATATTAGTCGATATAAACCACTCGTGGCGCATGAATATTATTGCCTGAGAATTTCAGTTCTATGTAACCAGTAGTTTAATAATTTACCTGTTTGATACACACACATACGCCTACTGTTTTATTTATATAGATATAACTGTGAATTAACGTGAATATCACTTCTTGTACGTGGTTGCGTTTGTTACATTATGTTATTTTCGGATAAATTAAAATTAACAACCCTACCTTTGAATCCGTGTCTTAAGGAACTTTATTTTAATCAATCACAAGATTAATCTGTCCAACCTGAACCTAAACCGTTTTCTTAAAACCCATAATACGTTTCTTGAAAGACTAATTAATCAAATAAGACATTATTAATTACTGACCAATTATTTTAAACAATTATTTTTTAAAGAAATTCAGATGTGTTCCTAACAAAACCATTAATATCTTACAAGAAAGGAATTGTTTCATAAAATGTTGTTGAAAACAAATCATATATTTCCATTTTTTAACAAAACTAAAATATTACTGAGAAATTTAGAGTAAGATGTTATATGTTATTTTATTGGTTTTCCCATTTCATTTTGAGTAATACGTATCCGATTATTTTTATTTCGCCTCCCTTAAAATTTACCGACGTGCAAAATATTTGGGCGGTATACGTTACCGTACCTTATTAAGATCACCATGATCTGGGGCACTAAGTACAAATTGCCAAAATATATAAACATCTGCATGAATAAAACAATGTATTAGTGATCGTTCATGCTATAAAAGTTTCATTTTTTACTATTATTATATTCTCACTATATTACGCGTAGTTTGTTATAGTTCGATGGTTCAGAAATGAGTATGCATAAAATTTTATTTTTTTAACGCGCTTATATCTGAAATCAAAACAAACAAATGAAAAGATCCGAAGAAAGGATTTGCGCAAAAGACATTAAATCCAAATCGATTTTAATGCCTCTGCTATATTATAATCACATGTCTAAGTTTGTGTGTAGGAAACTAGGATTGAAGAGAAATACAACCAGTGCAATCACGTACATTGATGCAGTGATCAATTCACCATTTGGATCACGTGTCTATTGACGCTGCCAGACGGCATGCCTCCAACAAATCCCACGACCCATCCTGCGGTGGCCGTCAACAAACGCATCGCTAAGTGGCAGCCCTAACCGCTAGCTAGTTACAGTCGGAAGCAAACCTGTCAATTTGGATCGAGGGTCGTCACGGTCTCCTACACAATGAAAGACTATTGGATCCATTAATGATCCACGTTGAATCTAAAAGCTTTGATCAAACACACAGCACATTCTCAGTTAAACCTGATAAAGTGGGAGGACCAACTGTTGGAATTAAACACGATCGCAGTATTAAAGTCATCGGATATATAAGAAATTATTCTGCAGAAATGACGGAGTTATATAAATGTAAATGATAATTATAACTCTCTTTCTTTCTCTCTCTCTCTCTCTCTCTCTCTCTGTATATATATATGTATATATGCATATATATATATATAAATATATATATATATATATATAAATATATATATATATATATATATATATATATATATATATATATATATATATATATATATATATATATATATATATATACTTCTATACTTTGCCAGTAAGTCAGTATTCAAGCACGTCTGATTGAAAACGACCAAGTTATTCTTTTTTCCTATTTTCTGGGTATCTTTTCCATTCGCCGAGCTGTCTTGATTACCAATCAAAAAAAAAAAACAATTTAAAAAAAAACACGAACTATAAATACACCAGGCTTGAAAGGAAAAGAGAAGAAAACGATAGATTAAACAATCGCGCCTGATGATAATCGGATGCACCAATATAAAACGCCGTATATACAACTACAATATATTTCATGAGTAAAAACATATATCTTTGTAGTAATATGCCGAATCACTCAAGATTCTCTACCCACAGATACACCAATATAATTTAGAATACCTTTACGCAAAAATACAAACTGTTTCTACTATTTATATCTATCTACATGTAGGCGCATTCGGTTTAGATGACATGATTATTGTCTCTTAAAGTCTTCTGGTTTTTGATGTGTTTATATATCTCAATTTTCTTCGTTATGTATTAAGTGTGTATTAATGAAACCTATTAACCCTCTACTTGTTTTGTTTAAAACGATTTTATTCATAAGCACATACACTATTTACCTCATGAGAAAGTTATTTGTGTATATTTCATATGTTTTTATGGCGAATTTCAGGTGAATACATTATTACGTACTAACGAATTACATGCCCGATGAGTTATTATTCAACTTACGTAGATATATTATTGTGTAACTTTAGTCAGATTAATATTTTTCTTACAAATTAAAGTGAAAACCGTATTACTTTTACTAGGAGCAATATATGTAAGTTGCAAATAAGTATATACGGCACTTGTAGAAAAGTCTATCCGCATGAGAACACAAAATTTCTTTTTCCCGACGGAAGCAGAAGTCGTACAATAAAATAATCACATAAAATCAAAGAGAAATGTTATTTTAAATGAAAAGTAAAATGCTTAAAAATAGGTTAGTACCGCATTAGATGCATCCACAATATCATTTAGTTATTTTGTTAGCGTCATAGGCTATCTGTGTTTTTGTTTTTTTAACTGGTCACTGAAAAAATAGTATCTTCAAGAAAAAGGGATACATTGTTTTACTGGTTCTCAAGAGGCCATCTTACTTTTATTTTTCCGCGTTCTACAATGAAAAAAATTCATCTTCTACGGTAGTGTTGATATCTGATTTCAGTAGTAACCTCTTTAAACTGCATGTATTGCTTTTAGTAGAACTGTAAGTGCTTAGATAATAAATGTATTTGTTTTCATTATTATATTAAACTAAGAAATAGTAGACGCAGTTGGTTTCAAAAACAACTTCAATTAGGAGATCAAAATAAAAACGCTTTAAGAAATGTGTTAAGCACATGTTTTTCATACGTACTGATATATATATATATATATATATATATATATATATATATATATATATATATATATATATATATATATACGATTTAATAAAGTGAAAGAAACTCTTCCATGGCAACTTATTAATATAGGAAGACACTTGGTAAATAGTAATACTGTTTACAATAGCGCTCTATTATTGGTGTTACGTTCTGTTAATAGTAAAACATAACGATATAAATAGATCTCCTATTCTAAACACGACTGTTCTGTATTAAAATATAAATTTATTCTCATTTAGTGCTATTTTGAATCGAACAATGCTCAATACACTTTTTTTATTGGGTATTCACTCCGAAAATACACAGTCCCAGTAAGTCGTAAGGGCTTCACATACGGGCCATGTTTATCGAAATACTTAGTATGCAGTTGGGTATTGAGATTTCTGTTCACATTACACTTACACATTTTCATGTCGGTTAGGTCAGGGAAGCAGAAGCCTGGGAATTAAAAAGCGTCGCCTTAAACAGAAGTGCTTCCCAACACCCTGGAAAACTTCCTCAGTATGCCCTGTATTTAATAACTCATGTGATAAGTCCTCTCACTCTCAATACAGACCCATAAGTCTCTTGTGTGTCATGAGTAAGCTGCTGGGAGCCATATTAAATAGAGAAGTATTCAACGACCTCAGCAGAGATAACCTTCTTAGGGACATGCAATATGGTTTCCGTTCTGCCAGATCTACAGCAGATGTGCTTACTGTTATAGTTCGTAGGATTAGCGAATCTCTTGGCAAAGGCTTCCTTTCTAGGACAATCGCTCTTAACACATCAAAGACCTCCGATAAGGAATGACATACGGGCCTACTTCACAATATTTCCAGCTACGGTATAACTGGAAATGTTTTCTCCATCGAAAACTCATTTCTCTCCGATTGGCTCATAAGAGTAGTAGTTGGTGGGTAGAAATCAGAGGTCATCAATATCAATGCTGGAGTCCCTCAGGGGTCATTCCTTGGCCCAACTCTCTTCTTGATATACATCAATGATCTCCCAAAACACATACTTAATTCATTCGTTGACACCTATGCTGATGACACGACCATCTATGGCAACACATCAAAGGCCATAAATGAAAAAGTTCTCTCAGATTCTCTCTCCCCTGATCTTGAGCACATGGTACAGTGGGGGAGGAGGTGGCTGGTTACTTTTACTGCATTGAAAACCAAGCACCTATCTTTACATCATCAACGCTCTGATCCCCATCTGGCATCAATTGATATGGGTGGCTCTCGTCTAGGGGAAGATCCGTGTTTTGATAAGCTTCTGGGTTTGACCTTTACCCCTGACCTGAAATGGAATACGCACATCAAGTCAGTTGCCAAGATCGCTGGAAAAATGGAAGGAACCTTCTACCGCACCAGAAGATATCTCAGCCCTGATGAAATTCTCTATCTGTATAAAAGCCAAGTCCGTCCAAGAATGGAGTACTGCTGCCACATCTGGGCAGGAGTTGCTAAAACAGCCTATTCGGCCTTGACAGAGTACAAGATAGGATTCGTTGTTAGTCGGTTATGCCCTTTTCTCTTCCTTGCAACCTCTCTCCCACAGGGGAGATGTTGCGGGCCTGTCTTTGTTTTATCGTTACTACGATGGCAGGTGCTCGTCTGAACTCCAATCTCTGGTCCCCCCTCACCAGTCTTTCACGATAAACACCCGCCTAGCTGAAACCACTGTCAAAACTGTTCCGTACTCCTTATCTGTGACATAATGAAAACGTAGATTCCATGAACAAAGCTTCTTTCTCAGAATTGCACGCCTGTGGAACTCTGTTCCGGTTGCCTGTTTCTCACCTGACTACAACCTGGACGTCTTTAATTCCAATGTGAACAAATTACTGATGAACCGCCTCCTTAAGTAAAACACTTTATCAGATCTCCAAAACTAACGTACTGTACACACAATAATCCTTACCCCGAGTGGTTTGCGGGCCTTGATAAATAATGACTACCTGGTAAAATTTTTTTTGGAATCTGACAGTTCCAGTAAACAAGATGTTTAAGTCAAAAGCTTTGCAGCATCTAGGCATTTCTAAAATATAGAACCCAGGTGTTACTTCTTGCCTGTTTTGTTGAAGGATTTTATGGTCTTTCAGTTAGTCTGAGCACTTACGATTAAATTACCTGTAAAAGAGGAATACTGAGGCTACATTTCGACAAAGTGACAGAGGTTATATTTAGTACACAATGCGAAACCTATTTAGTTAGCGACACTTGTGAAATTTTACTAAGGAGAGAGAGAGAGAGAGAGAAGGAGAGAGAGACTAGTGGATAAGGGAGTTGCCTTAATGTAACAAATAATATTCCATGCATTGGGTAATACATGCTTTATAGATATAGAGGGCACAGTCAGATGTGCATCACTTTCTAACAATTGAGGTACTATAAAAACTTGTACTGTAAGAATTGAAGTCATTCTCTGAGCCGGTCAAAATTCATATCAATAAAAATACACACGCAGAATGTGAAGTAATTGACGGATAAAGTATACCAAAATATAATAGGAAGCCTTACATACTTGATGCCTGCTATGCGACCTGACATATGTAACACGGTAAAAAAAACCTATCAAAGGACTAATAAAGATCGACAGTGAAACAGATCTTAACAAGTATTTATTTAAAAGGAACTAAGGAACATCATTTAGTATTTAAAAAACAGATCTTAACAAGTATTTATTTAAAAGGAAATAAGGAACATCATTTAGTATTAAAAAAATAAACGATCTCCCCCACTTCAATTGGAGGGGTTTCATATTCAGATAATGGAAACGATGAAGATAGAAATGCTATCACTAGATATTGTTTTAGACTAATTAAAAGTGGCCTAGTATTTCATAAGAATCCGAAAAGCAACGGATTCAATCTCTGTCTACGCGTGACGAGGAATTCAAAGCGCTTACAATTCATGCACAAGAAACGCTATATCAAAAGCCTATTTCAAAACGTGTCTCAGAACCAAAATTAACTTAGACTCCAGTAGTAATTAATTGTGATAATCAAACCAGTATCATCTTTGCGCGGAATACGGTATGGCTTCAATTTTTTAATCATATAATTATTAAATATCACTTCATGAGAAATAAAGTTAAAATAAATAAAGTACATTATATAGAGATGTGTATAACATCAGAACAAAATATCGCCGATGTATCTACAAAACCGAGCACAAAAATAAAATTAAATCTTTTGCCTCTAAACTTGTCGGAAGTTGATTTTACATAACCTTTCACAAGTCTCTCTCTCTCTCGCACTCTCTCTCTCTCTCTACATATATATATATATATATATATATATATATATATAATGGTGTAGGAACATACACACCCTTATAATCACTAAGCTGGATTTATCCATTAGCCATATAAGCAGTAAGTATAGACCCCTCAATGAGAGTTATCCGGATGCCGTACAGAGACGACTACCAACGGACTTACTAATCTTCCTGTATCACTTGCCCTGTTCTGGATATAAATGTTCTTCGTATTTTCACCAGTCGTCGTGTTTTCCTACTTCCAACTTTCCCGACTCCACTACAATGGAGACAACGATGTAAAAAAAAAAAAAAAACAATTTTGTGAAAAAAGAACTCACGCGCGAAATCTTCAACTTTCCAGTCGGGCGAAATAGTAAATTGCAAAGTTACAACGCAAAATCTAAACAGTTCAACGATGAAAAATTGCAACTTGAAAAAGAAAATTCTACACTTAAATTCATCTACTCTAAGAAACTGTGAGTAAAATTGTTCATACTTTCTAAGAAAGAAAGAAAGAAAGAAAGAAAAAAACAATCTTGATTTAATTTGCCGTAGAACGAGTCGACGCAATTGTTTATGCAAATTTAATATGGACTTTATTTTGAATATTTTTTTCTGTTACGGAAATTTCCGGAAATGAAAACTTGTTTCATGATGTAGTGGTTATTGTGACCGACTAGTTGTTTTTTGATATACCGGAAGAGGAAAAGGACAAGAGAGAGTGTGCAAAAGGCAAACATTCTCTTTACGTGCTAGGAAGCCATTTTTCGTTTTGATGACTAAAAACATTTTTTTCTCTTTTTTTTTTTGTCCAACCTATTTTTTTGCAACAGATAAGGTCTTACAACCGTTGGTACAAGTTTACAGGATCAAACCGAACCTGAATACCTCTGAAGCAACGTAACCTGAAGAGACTATGTTTGCACGTAAAAATACGACCAGTATTCGAAAAACTACTGTCATAACAGGCAAATTCAGGTAGGCCACTACCGTTTTCACAAACAAAGTATAACCCAAGAGAAAAAGTTTTCTTTAAAAGATATGGAAAAAAATACATCGTTTTCGGAACAGAGAACAATTGACAAAGGAATAGGAAACACAACCTACATCGTTCTAAACACTACCACCACGCACAAGAGACACATAAACCAAATTAGACGTCGTCGTAACGATGAAAAGACACAACTACAGTCGAGGGAGAAGCCAGCGATACGTTATATCATATGTTCGATATCGAGCCTCCTCAAGCAAACTGAGAACAGCGCCGATCAACAAGGAAGAGAAAGGTTACTTATCATCGATCCAAAAAGGAAGAAATATTAACCTTCTTTTTTTGAACAACAAGCGTGGAGGGGGTATTGTGGGGACATCATACGCTTATAATTGCTAAGATAGACTTATCCATTAGCCATACAAGCAGCAAGTATAGCCCACTCAATGAGAGCTACCCGGATGTCGTACAGAGACAACTACCCACGGACTTACTAATCTTCGTATTCTCACCAGTCGTCGTGTTTTTATACTTTCACCTTTCCCGATTCCACTACATAAATTGTCCTGAGCTAGTGATGAACTGCATCAATTTTGTTTGTTATAACACAATATACTAATGCGTAAAAATGATTACACTTTCACTAAAACAAAAATAAACAAGTCAAATAAAATAGATAAAACATAATAATAATAATTAAAAAATCGCTTTTTAAAACATTACATTATTATCTTTCTTTACACATCCTGTTTTCTTGGTTATTTTTTAACCGCGCATGAATTACAATTTAAACTTGTTCTTTTATTGTATGCACAATACTGTTACTCTAAAATGCCGACAATTTTACCTATCTTTTTTTGCTCCTTGAATTTCGTTTTTATTAGACTTTACGGATGAATATCATATATATATATATATATATATATATATATATATATATATACATATATATATATACATATATATATATTATAGGGAAGTAATTATATCAGAAGGTTCTTAGCACAAAATGGTAAAGCTCAATATATAAAAATACATTAAAATATAAGTGTAACTATGAAAGGTAAATTCTGTAAATAATAATATATATAATATATTCGAGGTAAGAATTTAGGGAATATATGTAGAAGAATTATACTTTTTTCCTTGATCCATATATGTTCAATAATCGCTCATAACATCGTAGGAAATGAAATTAAAATAGCTAAATAGCTAATAATAAACATATATTTTGGTGTTCAGCACATATATTGAAAATATTATTTAAGTTATTTAACATTAATTAAACGGTGCTTGAAGGTCATAGAAATAAGATATCATACATCTTGGGGTGTACAATAATAGAATGCGTCTCATAGCTTCTAGGATATTACAGCCAGGTCGGACAAGTAGTAGTCCCCGAGGGATAATCAAAGGTGATCGTGTATTCAAATAGATTTGAACCATGTCTCAAATCTGAGGTGATATCCAGAATATTTGATTGTCCAATACCGTTATTCCGAAGAGCACATGACATAGTCGTCCTTTTTGACGATAAAAAGATCCGTTTAGTACGAATTCAGAGTTATTGGGAGTGCGGCAAATAGCATCAAATAGTAAATCAATATTCAATTCAATTGCATATATGTTCGTCAATAATGAAAATACGTATACGGGTGTGTAAACTTCCAAAGCTTTATACATTGAGCTATATGCAAATTTACAGTGCGTGAATCTCCGAATTCATCAGGTCTTGGATCGTTAAACATTAAGGGAAAAGAACTTTTACAGTCTGATAGCTACAAATATGGGCTTTTCATATGGGCCGATTTTTCTGATTTTTAGAGGATCCTAATTACTGTATCTCATTAAGTTTTCTCGTCACGTCGGAATGCCCAGCTTTGGTTGTGGCTGTGTATAGATTATCTATGAGGGGGTTTAGTGAGAAAAAGATTGACATAAAAAAGAGAAATGGACGAAAAATAGGGAAACATACAAGTAATTAATATTTGATATACGTCTTTAGATTTTAAATTACATATTCGAAAAAAAATTAAATAAATTCAGCACGAATACAGAGATATACAGTTTGGCCCATGGCCAGGTAATTTACATCTAAAATTCCAAGTGTTTAGACTCAAAATTGGCAAAGTAGTTTGATAGAATCTACAAAGTTCAACTCTTGCAACTTTTCGCCCAAAACCTTATAAAAATCTTTCTGTATATCTGAATACCCTTTATGTAAAATTTCAAATCTTTAGATCAAAAATTGTAGGTATAGTTTGTTAGAGACCGCAAAGGTCAGATCTTTTGAACTTTGTACCGTTTGCAGACAAATTTTCTGCCAAAAAACAATTTAAAATCTTACCCTATCTCTAAATATACTTTATCTAAAAGATTAAATTTACGGATACAAAATGGCTGAGTGATGTAGTAGAGACGCAGAGGCCAATTTTGTAAAAATATTTGGATCCCAATTTTGACCCCTTAACATTTATTGCTTCGGACTAAAAAAATCTTGCAAATTAATCCATGTTAAAATAACCTACATCTAAATTTCTAATTGTATCGACCTTAAATTACCAGTTGAGTTTGGTAGACTTTTAAAAGGGCAACTCGTTGAACTTTGACGTATGACAGGAAAACTATTGATCGACAACCATTGAACAAAAATCACAATTCTTAATAACTCTTATGTCAAATCTCGATTCCGTACACTGAAAATGGGCAGATAATTTTGTAGGCAAATGTACACATTAAGACAGACAATTTCATGTTTATAGATATCTAGATAACCTATAAAAAGTAGATTTAAATTGAAACTAGAAATTTCCTCTACGTTACTTAATAGATTTAGGTAATAACTATTAGTCTATTTTCGGTTTGAGATATAATTTAAAAATCTCCCTGCTTTTACATTAATCAGTTTCTAACTTGTATAAGAACATATGCCAGAAATATGAATTTTAAGTCTTATAAATAAGATAATGTCGCTTGGAAAATGTTCAGTATAGTGAGTATATTTTCAAGTTATGAAGATGAATGTGGATAGGTTTTCAAGTTTTCAAGATAAATATGAATAGGTTTATATAATTTTAATTGCTTGTAAAATACAGTTCAATCTTAACACATTACTCATTTAATGTTCCTTAACTTTGCATCATTCACATTGTGGGCCATAATAATATTTTCATTATAACGATGTTATTACCTTGTACATAAGATATTTCCTACATCATCAGAATTTCTGTAGAACATTTCTAAACGTATCTCCAAGATATTCTTGCGATAATGAACACCCATTTATAGGTAAATATTACAAGGTAGAAATCATTATTTACTAGCTAGGAGATAAGCCTTCTGAATGTGTAAGCGTTACCTCAAATAAATGCTCAGGATAAATGCACAACACACGCATATATATCTATATATATATATATATTTATATATATATATGTATACACATATATATATTATATGTATATATATATATATACATATATATAAACAAATATTTGTCAATGCTTAAATAAAGCGCGCATGTATAGATCTATTTTAATGAAGTTATAAATCGGCTTATACACATAAAATTGGGTTTCACACACATATATTAATCACAAGTAAAAACTCAGTACTGTCATTTTACGGTGGATGTATGTCCCCTATCGTACTTGTAAAAAAATCAATTAAACTCCGTTTGATATTGGGAGCCACTGCCGGTCCAGTAAAATAGTGAAACTGGCGCCCGTTGACACAATGAATGTACCGACGATTGGTTCCCAACATATAATTACTGAATTTTTTTACAAGGAATATGTATAGTAAATAAAACAGTGGCCAAAAATAAGTTAAATATGTAATTTCTTTCCTACTAGCGGGGGGTACCCGGCGTTGCCCGGGTGTTTTTAGGGTTGTGTATAGGGGGATGAGTAATAACCCTGAAACGATGTTAAAAAAATTGGAAAAACCAAATGAAAACAAAATACAGCGAAAAAAAACCGCTCTGTATAGGGGGGGGAAGTAAACTAAAGAATAAACCAAGTAAAAAAAAAATGAAGAAACCTTGCCCGCGTGTCTAAAGATGTAAACGAAAAAAATAGCTTTTGTCGTGAGGCTGGATTGAACTCGGAGGTGAAACTAACTCCAACCACTTAACTGCCTAGACTAAGGGTAAGAGGAATTGATTATAGCGTTAAATTAAGGTTTATAAAGCGAGTGAAAGAGGTTTGATTGATATATAGCCACTAAATGAGGTCATTGCGGGAACGTTACGAGATGACGTAGCAGTATTTTATTTTTTATTAAATTACGTATTTCGTTTCCTGTCTAGACATCTCTCCATCTGTCTTTCTCTCTCCCTCTCTCTCTGTTTGCGTATATGTGTGTGTATGTCTCCCTCTCTGTGTCTCACTTCGTCTTCTTTACTCTAAAGACTGGAAAATGGCGTCTGGCTGTTTTTATTTTTAAAACCTTCGATCGTCAATATTTTTGGAAGCGTATTTTTTTTTTACTTCACATTTTTTGCTTGTTATTTTTCGTTTAACTATCGTATCTAACTACTTTGAATGTGCTAATAAATTTGGTAACGTTGCCATAGCGTAGAAGTTCATAGTTTAGCTTTAATTATTTTTTACCGATAACAACATTTAAAAATTGTAAATTCAGACCGCCATTAGAGCTTGCTGACGTCAAGATCACGTGACATGACTCAGCGGGTTTTAAATACAACTTGACCCAAGACAAATGGCCGCGTGTATACATTATGTAGAAGAGTTGGCGCCCGTATTTTTTGCGCATTTATAAATCGATTGAAAAATATGTAATGTTTAACATTGAAATGTCACTTTTTGGGGGGCTTGCCTGCAAAAAATCGATCAGTTGATGCACTTTTGAAGGTCATTTTCGACCAATTTTTCGATATTTGTCGTTCGGAAGGTGGGGTGTTCAGAATAGCCCAAGATTGTGAAGTTTTGTTCCGTCGGTCGAAAGTTTTTAGCAGACACACAAACATACATACATTTTCGCTTTTATATATATATATAGATTTTCACGAGGAAACATTGTTGGTAAGCATTACCTTTTTGCCACATCATTTTTGTTATCATCACTCTTGAATAAGAACAATATATTATCTAATTTCATTCTCAATTGCATTCCATTACCTAATTCTCTGTTTCTACTCAAACAAAAATAAGTTGTTTGGAAAGATATTTATTTTTAATTTAATTTAGTTCAGCATGAACTTTTCTAATTTTACATAGAGGAAATGTTCATGGTATGTGTCTTATCTCTTTTATTACATTACAATGTTTATTTTCTTGTATCAAATGTGTTTGGAATTATATTGATTTATTATTTATTTACTAACGTTTTCAAATTTTAACTGTATCTAGATTAATAAGAAGCGAATCAGAGAATAGTACAATCCACTGAAATTCCTTTATGAGCAATATTTTTACATAACTATAGGAAAATTTTAAGGCAAGTTTCTTACCTAGAGCATAAAACAACCATTCTCGTTTCATATAAAGAAAATTGAGGATTTAGGATTTATATTGATTTGTCTACTATTTTTTTCATGAGTTTTCTATATATAGTTTTTGGTTCATACATAATTCACTTTTATTTAATTAAAATTTTCTGGTACAGAAACATTTTACCAAATGTTATACTCAAAGAGAAAACATCCCTATCAAAGCAGTGTTTTGACATGAGTATTGGATTTCTTCATAAGTTACAATAATAACATGTATGAAATTTCTGAAGAATACCATTTTTTTGTTTGTTTTGTTTTGGAGTTTTTATGTTAGGGTTGTGATGCGAATTCATATACTGTTTTTTTTGAAAACCGGTAATGTATTTTTAGTAATGTGTATTTGGGAAAGTCACATAATTATGTCATGAATGTCAATTTTCATAAAACAAACTTGATTCTTACATATAGTGACTAATTCCATGAAACACAATACAAACTGAACAATTTTTTGGTTTTTAAACTAACCTTAAATTAAGTTTTATTTTTCAACAGAACTTGCAATTGCTTTTGCTTTCTTCATACAAACTTAAGTGATTCTAATAAAATTACATTAGTAATGCAAACATCTGGATAACTATTCCTAAAAGGCAAAGCTAAGAGCACTCTTGTGGGTGGATCTTGATGATGACTATCACCGAGTCATGACAAACTTTCATTACTTTCATAGTTTGAAAAGAAAAAAACTTCACAACATAACTTGTGGATTTTAAAAAGATATTTTCTAATGTCATCTTCCATTTCAGACACTCGGTTTCTGTTTTACAAATTAAATAATTAATCCAGTGAACGTTACTTCTTGATATAATCACTATGATTTGAATTTTGTTTTTAATTATGTTATGTGTTAATCAAAATGAGGATTATGTTTTCCTTTCTAAATTGTCACATTTGAACAAGATTATTCGGTGATTTACATCATCAAATCGTGTGGGCCCCCTTTTGTCTATATATATATATATATATATATATATATATATATATATATATATATATATATATATATATGTATATATATGCCCACATTTTTAGTCATTAGTAATTTTATGTCAAAAATAATCGTTAATATTATCAACATCATTAAAGTACATTGAAATAAAATTTCTAATTGAAATACTTCTTTTTTTTAATTAAATTTTTGTTTAGGATGATAAATAAATTATGGATAAAAATCAATTTAAGGGTATTGCTAGAGAAATAAGTTCATTATACTCCCAAAATAATTCATGTTTCTGGCTTCAGTCAATTATCTAAAAAAAAAAAACTCTGGCGCGACAAATGAACTGAATCTGAGTTGGAGTCTAAATATTATTTAATACTCTGGATAGAGCGGATATGTTATAATGTAATGAAATAGAACTCTCTCTATACGCTACATATACTAATATAATTCTTGGAAAGTGGTTTAGGCAACATATTTTTTTACTTATTACTTAAAATAAAACAGATTAAGAAAGCTAAGTTCAAATAGATTTTTAATTTTTTTTTTAAATTAATAAAAACAAGTGAGAGTAATTAAGAATGTAAAATAGGTATACATTGTTACAGGATATTTTTTTACCTGCGATGGGGCTGATGGTCCGGGGAAACCTGTGCTATAAACATGAATGGAAAAACCATGAAAATGCATTAAATGAAATATCGAACGTGTATCTAATGTAACGACACTTAATTTTTCATTTCTTTCGAGCGATAAAAAACAGCCTTTATAGATTAACTAAATAGAATGTGTTTGTAAAAAATGAGCAATGCTTGGATAACCTTTTCTCATTTCCATTATGTGTCAAGTAAGCCAGAGTCAACTTTATGAAAATCATCTGTCGCTAAAAGCGAATGCACCTTAAATCCTTTAAGATGCATGTATTGATCTGTTATTTTTAAATTGCCCTCTCTTATTTACATGCAGACAAAGAAATATATAATGATCAGTTATCTGTATGTATAGCTAAAAATCGAACTCCGTTTTCTCTTCCATCCAAACTTTTCCCGACAGAAAGAGATGTCGCCAGCCTGACTCTGCTTTATCGCTATTTTATCAATCATAGTCATTTTTTCCTAGTATTGCATATGAATTTCCAAACATCTTATATTTCTCGAAAACCACTGAGTTTGATGCAGAAGAAACTTAAAATTGTTGCTATGTGTTCAAATAATCTGAAATAATAAAAGGGATACTTGATTCCAAATATTTATCATATGTTATATATTTCATCATTAGTTTTCATACATATAGTAAATTTCACAGTGTATATTGTTTTATACTGGAGATAATTATAATAGTACCCGCTTCCCTTCATCAAGCTAAAATGGTTCGGGGCATATATACATATATGTATAATATAGATATATGTATATATATATATATATATATATATATATATATATATATATATATATATACATACTTTACTTAGATTTGATGTTGATTTTTAAAACGATAATAATACGGTTAACTTAGCGCCTCCAACTTAAATATCTTGTTTCTTATAAAATCACCCTTTTTTATTTGCACGTAAATAAATATTTTTTATTATTTATTTATTTAAAAAAAGTAATCTGCAGGCATGCATGTTTCGGGATCCTATGCTCCTTAAGAGTAGCGTGAATGAAACACTAGACCTTATATATTAGTCCGGCGTCCAATCGTTCACGCTATGATCCAGACCATTTGTTCTGTTTGTTTGCATTGCTTATATATATGTTATGTAGATTTATTGTTTTTTAACGGATAATAATGGGTTTAGATTTGAGATCCTGTTGCATAGAAATGGATTAGCCGCCAGACTGGAATATACAAGGTGTGGGGTTCAGTGACTAGTAACAGTCAAGTTACACTGAAGACGGGAAGGTTCCCGCAACATGCAGTCGCCTAGAATATTTTTTTAAACATAATAAATAAATAAATAAAAATATTGTAGGTTTACGTTCAAATAAAAATAATGGATATTCTAAATGCAATAAGATCCCCAAGGTTGAGACGCTGTTTACCGTATTATTATCGTTTGAAAAAATCAACAACATATCTATGTAAAATATTTCAGCGAAAAAAAAAACAGTAATATTGTCTATGGCTTCATAGAATGATGGATTAGACGTAGGCCTCTAATATATAAAGTCTTGGGTCTGATCCCTAGTAAATGTCAAGCTATGCTGAAAATGGCTAGTACCCTTACACATGCGTGCCCGTAGATTACTGTTTCAACACTACTACTACTGATGGACTACTACTACCGATGGACTACTACTACTACTACTACTAATAATAATAATAATGATAATATATAAAGTATTT
This sequence comes from Euprymna scolopes, assembly GCF_053919585.1. Classification (NCBI taxonomy): domain Eukaryota; kingdom Metazoa; phylum Mollusca; class Cephalopoda; order Sepiida; family Sepiolidae; genus Euprymna; species Euprymna scolopes. The sequence continues at coordinate 76,263,232 of NC_136489.1, read as the reverse complement.
TATGAGAAACATGCATACATATTGACGTTTACATGTATATATATATATATATATATATATATATATATATATATATATAGTCACAAGTATAAACACACGCACGTATATATATATGTATATATATATATATATATATATATATATATATATATATATATATATATATATATATATATATATATATATATATATATAAAAGCATCTACGTGTTAGGCGTGTCAGAATTTCGGGGCAAATTTTGAAACCCTTAACGCAAAACTGAGAATAAAATATACAAAACTCGTAATTTCTCTTTTGAAAGCGGTTTGTTTAATGTCTTTATGGAATATACTTCACAATAAACTATTCATTTTTTTTTGGAAAAATAACAGAAATATTATTTTTCATTTAAAAAAAACAGTATTCACAAAGTTCCTGCTCGCGCTCATGCGGCCATTTTTTCTACGTAATGAAATGCATTGAATTTTACGAGTTATTTTTTTTTTCAATTTATTCGATTTGAAAATCTATCAAAATTTTTCAATTGGTTCAATTTTTTACGATATTTGTAGGTTTAATGTGAAATATTATGCTATTTCCAATAAACAAAATGTAATATTCTAGACAAACTTTTTATAAAAATTCTTCCCAACATAAAATGTCTATCAAAATGAAAATAATTACTTTTCTCACCTCAGATTTTTATATCACAAATTGAAGATTAAAAAATCAATAAATGAAATAATCTAATTTAAAACAACAAAAAAAGAATAGTTTTGTGCAAATGTACCTGTTAATTCAAAAGTTTAACACCTTTTTTCTTTAAAAACACGTTGATGTCTTTTTGTAAGTAAAATCTCATATTTTTGTTATATTGTCCAGCAAATATCTGGCAACTACATCGTTTTCTTTTCTATTTCATTCAATGTATTTTTTTAGATTTCGAAAAACTCACTGCTTAAAGATGACATAAAATATATGAACTCAAATCTAATGTATTTCTTTAACAGAACAAATAACGGAAAATTAGTCGGGTGATTTATGTTTAATGGCAAAAGTTGATGAGTGAATTATGGTCATATTTCTATCACGATGACCCATAATTTCCCGTCAAGTCACGACGGCTGACGCACATGTGTTGTTTTTACGTTTTTGAAATAATTAATTATGCTTGTTTTAGGCATACGTATTCGGCAACTGGAAGAAAAAGATAAACACCGTTTATCTTACAGCAGAAAATCGCTTACGAAAAACGCTGTCTTTTCGGACCCTTGCTAAAAATTGTTTAATTTTAAAAGTATATGCAATATAAAATATAAATGTGAACAAATTCTTATAAATGAAAAATGGAAGCCTCCATTGACAAGTATTTTATAGGTAAGTGATTTTTAAGTATTTATATATTTATCAGTGTTGGATAAAGTTAAAATTCGTTGAATTTCGTGAAACCTGTTTTAAAGAAAACCGATTAAAAAAAAATATTGTATATTTTTCGATTAAACATTGTGTTGTTTTAAGAAAATTGGTATTTTCTCGTTTTATTGAAAGAAATTAGGGTTAAAATTACATTATTGATGTTGTTAAAAGCTTCGAAACATAGTGAGTCTTAGTAATCAAATGTTTATCACTCCTTTGTAATGACGATTTCTGACACTTCTATCTATATGTACATGTATTATATTCACATATATACTAACGTATAAATATGTCCGTACATATTTATGTTTATATATATATATATATATTTATATATATATATTTATATATATATGCATATATTAGCATCTATGTATACATATATTCGCTAACATAAATGCACTGTGTACTTTTTATTACATATCTGTGATACATTAACATACTTTATAAGTGGTATGTCTCGCATATAAATATAGATTTACTCATTGAAACCTAGCCACATCGCATATTATCTTATTAAGGATAAGTTATTAAGATAACTATATTTTTCAAAGAGTAAAAACACATTATACGAGAAAACCTGCAACGCAATTTTAAAATGAAATTAGTATTTTACAAAAACATAACATACATTTTTTTCATTTATCGGAATAAACGGATAATCACGATCTAAGGGCATTCATGGGTTAATAAACATTTTCTTAAAGTTTAGACAGTTCAATCACCAAATCATCAAATATTTTATTAAATAAAATAAAAATAAAATATGCATCGAGTATCAAGGGGAAATATTTTGCGCATACAATGATATATGCACTTGATTAATACATGAGAACAAAGGCCTTTTATTTTCTTAAATTTTTCTTGTTTATTTCAGCCATAATATCTTTTAAATATTTTTTATCGTTTTGCCAATTAAAATATTCCTTTGTTCGGATTATCTGCCCGACATTATTAAGGGTCTCTTTATTAAGAAGCATACTAACAAAATAGGTTTATTGGCATTTTGAATATTACATATGTCAATTTATAAGATTAAAATCCGGCCTCATTTAAAGGTATGCAATACATCTACAGTTAATTAACAACAGAAGATGCAATTTAGTTTTATAGAGAAGAAATTAATTCTTAAGTAAATTAAATCTGGTAGAAGAATAAAAAAAAACTATTATTATTTTGCTTTTCTATATTATTCATCGTAATATAATAAGAGTTTACATTGTGTGTATAGTGTGAATTAATACTATATTTTTGTCATGGAATTAAATTATAGATAATGTGTGTATCTAAATTATTGATTACCAGCAAGCTGAGGGCGCCCGTATTTGTCTCGTCTTAAAATAAACTTTAATATGATATTCTTATTTGTCTGGATTTCGTATATATTAATGAGACTGATTTTAAAAGCGGATAATAAAGTGTTTGTATGCCATAAGCTTGAGCTAAAGCCAAAAGCAAAATTGTTGCTTTCAAATTCGTTAGACTATACCAACGTTACACGCATATTAACTGATTAAAATAAACTTTGATAGTTGTACATGTTTGACGTTTTATTTTAATTTTTACACATTTCGGGAACCAGAAAACGATTTGAACCAGAGAAATCCCATAAACGAACGGTCAGTCAAAATCCAGCCATTTTTAACCCTAGAGTTGCTTTGTGACGTTTAATTACGGAGGAGAAAGTGTTCGAAAATATAAAGGCATACAGACAGACACGCATTGTGACATATTTTTAATTATTCAATTATATTATTATATTTAATATAGCTACAAATAATAAAAAAAGAGGATGCAATATAATTTTATAAAGAATACATTTATTATGCAAATGTAAAACTGGGAGAATAATCGAAAATGTTAATAGTTGACTTTGCCACGTTTTTCATAATAATAAATTACATTGTGTGTATAGTCGGAATTACTAGTGCATTTCCGTTATACAAATATATTCTCGATAACATATTAATCTAAACAATTATACATGCTAGAATTATCAGTCGCATGAGCACTCGAATTTTATAATATTGTTTGGGATATTGTTAAAGCTACCCCTGCTATTTTATCTTATATATATTTTACTTGTACGATTCAATTAATCAAGGTCACCGTTCATTTTACAACTTCAAACGATGATGTATATATGCATACTCATATACTTACCACCTGGAAACATTTTACTTCAGAAAATTAATCTACATTGTAAGTATTTTTAAGTTTTAATCGGCCTTCTTGATCATAATATGTTATAAAAATTTGGTGAACATATCAACACCCATTTTTATGCAGTGTTAATAATAAACAACAGGAATGCCTGCATCTGCAGGTTTGTAGATCACTCAACATACACGTTGGTAATTTAATACATATTTCATTGTACAAATGAAATAGAGCGACCCATTTCATGTGTTAAAGATGTAACATGTGTCAAAATATTTCTATTACCGCGATTAATTATCATTTGTTAGCATGCATTATGTAGCAGCGTAATCTGAAATGTTAATTCATTCTTTAGGTTTATAGTGGATCACATATTGCTGTTTTGTAAGGCCTTCCGAAAGGCAACAGACAATCATACAGGGGGGGGTTAAACTTCAACGGAAATTCATAATTATAAACAAAATTGTGTTATTTCCTAAAGTATCAATAACTATACCTGACATCAATCTAGATCTAAAACTATTAGCTTAAAGATTGTCACTGAATTCCCCAAATATTAACACCGACATTCAACTTGACTTTGTTATCAGAATTAAGCTCTATGTCTGACTATTCTACCAAATGTCTGAGATACATATTAATGGTAGGCTTGTTTTAGCACTTTTAATTTTTACTAAACACTAAGACACACATGTATATACATTAATATATATATATATATATATATATATATATATATATATATATATAAAATATAAGTTTTTATTACTGTCTGTTTTTTACAATTTTATTACTATATACAAAAGATCCGTTACTTTATTATTTGATATATATATATATATATATATATATATATATATATTATGATTCTTATATAAATATACAGTAGATAGGTCATCTCCTTTGCATATCACCGCATGTAAAATCGATTTTACTACATACCTTTATGTTAGTTAACATCTCTAGCGAGAGAATTGTTTTAAGTTTTCTATTTAAGATTATTATGTAATACATCTAAAATAAAAGTTATATTGATAATTTAATTTAATTTAATTTATTTGGAATTATTATCTCAGATATCAATGTTTTTTAGAAACGTAGAGTTATCTCCTCTCTTATCTTAGAAACACAAGAAAACAAGAACTCCTCACCAAATAATTTAGTAATTTTCTAGCGTGAAAAATTATTCCGTGTAGACAAAAATGTGTTGTTTTTTTTCATTTCAAACAAACAAACAAAAACCTCTTATGAATAAACTGAAAACATATCAGTTGTGTGTGTTTTAGCCAGTGAAAAGGATTCCATTTTTTTCATAAACTTCACTTAAAAGTGACGTGCCTGTTAATGTTTATAAATATTTTTCCACTCATGAATTGATCAGTCGTAGTTGTACAGCCGGTAAAACGTTTTGCAAATAAACTTTTTCCGTGTTTCAGTTTCGAAGCTGCCTAAATGAATAACGTTTTTTTTTTTTTGTTTATTGAGGGTCGCTTAGACATTCGCTGTTATTTTACTTGGACAAAAGTTGTGTTAATTCATTTATTTATTTTTTTATTGGGGGACCAGCGCATGGGACACAACAAGATCTTAATATCCAAAGAATAGCTTCTCCTCGTTGTATAACTTCTGCCAAAATATCTAGTGGGCAGCGTACTATTTACCTCTTATTTTAGCGATTACATTTACATGTTTTTTATCGTGTTTTTATTTTTGAAATTGTTCTCTGCCTATTGACGTTACCCAGGATGAAAATGATTAATATCCGTAATACGACAACTGCGTTTCAAGCAGAATTTTATGTCGACCCGGCCACTTCTCGATACTAATGCAAGTATATATATATATATATATATATATATATATATATATATATATATATATATATATATATATATATATATATATATAAATTAGTAGCGGGAATGTGTATGCATGTGTGTGTAACTGTCCTATAGCCCAAATTACTCGACTGATCAGGACAAACCTGATATGACGATGATCCTCAAGCCAAGGGATGGTGCGCAATATTTTTAAGGAAAAGGTCAAAGGTCAAGATCATAACCCATGTATACATAATCTCCTTCAGAGCGCACCACCGCTCCAATAATGACCAAAGCTGGCATGACGATAGTAACTCACCTACGTATGGTGTAACCATTACTTAAGGTTAAGATCAAAGGGCATAGTTATAGCCTATTTATATATATACTCCACCAGTCAAAAACACTGAACCGATCATTAGCAAACATGACACAATGACGGACTCCAATGCAAGGATGCCGCGTTTGTCTGTATGTATGTATGTATGTATATGTATGTTTGTATGTATGTATATGTATGTAAGTATATGTATATATGTATGCCTCTATATATGTATCTGTGTATGCGTATATGTGTGTGTGCATATATATATATATATATATATATATATATATATTTATATATATACTAGCAAGAGTACCCGTCGTTCACTGGGTTCAAAAACAGCCTACAGAAAATGGACTCTGATGATAGGTTATGTAAAGGAAGGGTTGTAAAGAGATAGCTTCGAATTTGGGGGTATCAAAACTAACACAAACTATGATGAAAGCAAAAATAAAATAGATGGACCCCATAATTTATTATGCAATACCTGTTCACAGTGAAACACTTATCACAATATTCTGTGGATCTATATTAAAAAAACCTTGTTAAACTTTGTGACATATTTCCATTCTATGGAGGTCAGGCGCGAATGAACACACCATAATTTTATTATACCATATTTCTTCAAACTGGAACATAATTATCAAAGTATACTAACGCAGATAGATATGAAAAGTTTTTATTAAAACGTGCCTATTTCGATTCTAGGCAAGACGCGAACGCAGACCCCACAATTTTATTATACCACCCCTATTTAAGTTAAAACATATTATAAAAATATTATTATGTACATCTGTATCAAAAACACTTGTAACTTTTTTTTTAAATTTATTTTTTCTATTCCCATACTTTATGGACAAGGCGAGTACGCGGACCGCACAATTTTAATAAATCATCATTATACCAAACTAAACATACCCATTAATGTGTCTCGATATATCTTCTATCACTATATGTGATCAGTTTTCTATAATACGAGGGGTGTGCAATAAGAAATGCCCCTGACCCACGCCCAGTTGTCTGATCTAGCTGAAATTGTGCATGTTCGATTATTTATATCTCTACAGGTGATGTGTCAAATTATAGCTCTGAACTTATTGTGGTATCGGTTTTACAGGTATTTGAACTGCGCCAGGTATGAAATGGAGCCTGTTGAATGTCGAGCAGTGATCCGGTATTTGTATTTGAAAGGATGCCCACCAAAGAAGACGTTTGATGAAATGAACGAAACGTATGGTGATAATGCCCCATAATATGACCTTGTAAAACGCTGGCATCGTGAATTCAAACATGGCAGGAAGTCTCTGGAAAGGCCTCCCAGACCTCGTCACCCTCCTTCTGCCATTACTGAGTCATCTGTCTGTCAAGTTGGGGTTTCCATTTCGGAAGATCTGCTCATTACTATTCGCCAAAGAGCCCAAGATGTCAAGATTAGTACAGCGTCCGTGGAAACTATCATTCATGACCATTTGCATATGCATAAGGTGTCTGCCAGATGGATTCCCAGGTTGTTCACACGATTCCAGAACAGAGAACGCGTCGAGTACTCCAGGATGAATTTGGAGATGTGTCAAGAAGATGAGTCAAAGCTTTTTTAAAAGATTGATTACAGAGGATGAGATCTGGGGGTATCCCTATGATCCAAAGACCAAAGCCCAGTCAATGCAGTAGAAGCATTGGGCTCACCACCTGCAAAGGAGGTAAGGGGGCAGCCCTCCTCTGGCAAGGTCATGCTGACAGTCTTCTGGAACTAGGACGGAGTAGTGATGACAGATTTCCTGACAAATAGTACTACAATTACAGGAGCCTATTATATTTCACTTTTGGGGAAATTAAGGGAGGCTATCAAAATCAAGAGGCGGTGCAAGACTAGCAATGTACTCTCCTCCGGCAGGACAACGCTCCGGTCCACAACTCGCATGCCGCCAGATCAGAAGCACGGGTGTGTGGTTATGAAATATTTCGCCATCCGTCCGACTCTCATGATCTTGCACCCTCTGACTTTCACCTGTTTCTCGCCATGAAATTGTTTTTGAAAGGAAACCGTTTCTCAGACGATGAAGCCTTGATTTCTGAAGTAATGTCATGGTTAGAGGACCAACCTGGGGTGTTCTACAAAAACGATCTCCAGATCTGCATCAAACGATGGAAGAAATGCGTAACTCTGGATGCTTCCTATGTAGAGAAAGACTAATAACTGTGCCAAGTTCTATTGCTCTACTGCTGTGGAAAGTGGGTCAGGGGTATTACTTATTGCACGTACCTCGTAGTCAACCATATAGGAGCCTATTCGTGACCAGACACACACACAGACGTTCAGCTCTCTATTATATATATATATATATATATATATATATATATATATACATATATATATATAGAGAGAGAGAGAGAGAGAGAAAGAGAACGAGAGGGGGAGAGAGAAAGAGAGACATAGAGAGGAGAGAGATAACGGGATAGATTTGAATGTTTGATGTTGTGAACTGCAGCGTCTATTTAATGATTTGAATGTCGTACGGCACTAGACTTGAATTCATGCAAATAATTATGTGTATCATTTTGTTGTCTACAGATTAAAAAAAAATGATAAAAAAACTCATTTATAACATACAAGACAACTGTTATAAGTTAGTAGATTATTTTTTGAAATATATGAACTACTGCAGAAATCCCTGCCGTATGAAGAAAATAATGATACAAAAATTATTACAACATATATCCATTTACTAGCAGTGCGATCGGATGTTCCCGTGAGTATATGGATGTCAACGAATGTTCTTTTATTTCCCATGCATTTTTAGTGTAGTAATAATTTACCGCAACCATTTTTAATGAAATGGGTTTATTTCTGCTCTCGTTGAGAACCTTCCACATAGTGTTTGCGAGAAGCTTTACACTCTTCTCAGTACCTACGAGGTCAACAACACAATGAAGTCGAAGTGATGTTGTGAATATAGCATTTATTTTAAAAATGTTTTATATAATGACGGGAAATATAATGTAAGATACAAATTGTAATAATCACTATCCAAGTCCGCTCGAAACAAAAAAAATCATGTCGGACGCGAATCAATGTTATTGTAAAGCTTTCACCTCAAATGTACATCTGATGCAAAATTGTGTAATAGTACAAAATTCCCTCAAAATTGCACTGACTGTTGGTTTTTGCTGGCAACTTTTGGAAACTTATTAGAGGCATTCGGTAGAAAACCTATCAGTAAAAAACTACATTGGTATGAATATTCACACAAATAGGTCCCGGCGTTTTTGGAGTCAAAAAAAAAAAAGAAACTCTCGCAAATAAACGGAGAAACTGTATTTTAGAATTAATTATTCATATGAATGTATTTGCTACAGACTAAATATAATTACTGGTAAGAAAATTATAAATAAAAATGTCCTTATTTATTATACAAAGACTGTAAGCAGCATGATAGTTGTTTACAAAGTAAAGGTGTTGCCCTAAAAGTATTGAAGTACTCATGCGTGCAATTCATCAAATTTCTTATCTTGCCAAAGATTTATTACAAATTGATTACTAATTTAACGTTGCAACACACACGTGTACACACACATACCCCCACACACAGACACACACACAAACACAAACACACCCCCACACACACACACATATATATATATATATATATGCATATATATATATTGGGAGAGACAGAGAGAGAGAGAGATGTATGTAGATAAAGGGGTACAGAGTCTTCACCGCGAGAGAAATATGTATTTAAATGAGTACGGCTACCAACAACTTTTATAATTTATATACTTATGATGTTTTTTATGAGTAAGGCCAGGTACCCCAAACAGGGCAAAAATATTTTAACAATTTGAAATATGCAAATACTCTATAATAAAACGAGTATATGAAAACATAACGATTGCTGCTTGCCCCAATTCATTAAGTTTATAATATACAACCGATACAGTTTCAGAATTTAATTTTTCTATGTTAAACACCCTTTTATACACTAGTGTGCCAACATGAGTTTTATACACACTATTTACTGAAAAGAAAAACTAGACAAGACTTTAAAAATTCTGCGTATTAAATTAAAGGAAATCTATGTAAATACTGATTGTCACTGAATAAAAAACTTTAGATAGAAAATTGTTTTGTCATGTTTAAGAATAATATGTAATGTGTAATATTGAATGATTTAGTAAATTTTTAATTCATTATATATATATTTTAAATTGTTAAATGATTACTAGGCACGTAAAAAAGCGTACACAGATTTTATTTATTACAAGTATGAGATGTATGTCCTCTTTAAACTATGGAAATGGTTTTCCATTGAAGCTATGAAAGTTATTTTCCCTTAGATTGTCAGAGAGGAAGATGGTTGTGCGTTATTCTTAAATAAATACATGCCATTCACATTGAGTAAAAGGATAACAATTCTAAATATTAATCAACTTGAATAGTGTGTGAACAAAACGTTCTCCCGGTAATATGTTTTGGCCTGGGAACACCTGGCCTATACATCTAGCATATACTAGATTAACCGTGAGGCGTTGCGTCAGTATATATTATAGGAAGTTATGGAATAATTAGTGTATTACTAATTTCAACATATAGGTGTTTGCACGGAAAAAATAACTCCCACTTTTAACATATGGAATTGCATTGCAAAATACGCGTCACTAATAATTAGCGGGAATTGTAATGCTATATTCGCATTTAGCATACCAGATAAACTACAAAAAATCCTCATTTTAAAAGAAAAAGTTAATGGAATGCCAAGTTAAAAAGATACCAAACCTGTTATTATATATTTTCTTGAAATACGGATACATTGTATACAGCGTTAAGCATCCGTACATTAAAATTCATTTGAAGTCACTTCCGGCAAATGGCTTTGGAAATAATGAAGTACGACTCTTAATGAACGTCAGTATGCCATAAATTACTCCTGAATCAACGGCTACAACTTTGGTATTTTTATCCGGCTAAAAAAAATATTGTTTGCATAATCTTGAAATACTTTACAAATATTTGAAATTAAGTTTAACGCTTCTTATCCGTAAATTACGGAATTAAATGCAATAAAAAAAATCTTACAAACTCTCCAAAATCTTGCAAACGATTTAAATCATGGAAATAAACAAATGCGTGGAAAGTAAGGGTTATTTGAGTTTGGTTAAAGTTGCAGTGGGAAATTTACTTTTAATAAAACTGTTTTAATTCCTTCGTTTTGTCTTTACCAACAGGTTAAATAAGAATATATTTTATTGCATTTGGTAACAGTTAATTGTACGATATTTTTGTGTTCCATGTAGAAAAATGTTATACGTAATGTGTTCGTAAATAAATGCTGTATTTTTATTTATATTGTTTCAACGATTGGGCAAGTGTGTCTGATATATATATATATATATATATATATATATATATATATATATATATATATATATATGTATATGTGTATATGCATATATGTATATGTATATATGCATTTATATGTATATATATATGCATGTGAGTATACACACACACATATATATATATATATATATATATATATATATATATATATACCTATAAGAGTAATCTAAATGTCTTCCAATTGAATATACAAAAGGCTTTAAAATAGCTTTACGCATATTTGTTTGAAAACGATTCCAATATAAAAAGAAAATACAAATATAGCACGGAAATGTCGATCTAAAAAAGCTAAAGGCATATAGAGTTTTGTTTTTGATTGCATATCTAAACAGCGAAAAAAATGTTTATTTGAATATTTCCATGCGAAGAAATATAGTCTAAAAAGCTCTGCTGGCGCTGTTTTAAATTATTTAGGTATGTGCAGCGTCTTTCAAACTGGATGTTCGAAACGAGGTAGACGTACTCATCGCCCGGGAAATACTATTTTTATTTTATATATATATATATATATATATATATATATATATATATATATATATATATATATATATATATGTATGTGTGTGTGTGTGTGTGTTTGTGTGTGTGTGTGTGTGTGTGTTTCGGTGATGTCGATTTTTATGTATGCGTGTTGTGTGCGTCTGCGTGAATGTGTATTTGTGTGCGGGCTCTATCTGGATGTTGGATTGTATTGCGTCGTTGTTTGCGTTATTTAAGCCTCGTTAGTATTACTATAAAATAGTATTTTCTAAAAATAATGATTGTATTCGAACATAGATATATTACATTATCTTTTATTCATAATAGCAGACTATAGAAGGTGTGTGTGTGTGGAGGGGGTTATCCTAATGCATTCTTCATTATTGTCCAAAACAATTAGATGTTCACATTTACTAGATATAATTGCGGATTTCAAACTCGTCGCCATTTCCCTGCCAATTTATTGCGTCGATTGGAATTGTTTGGCAAGGAGGTATTGGGATGAATCTAAGGGAAATCTCATCGAAATTATGCTTAGATGAAAGCCTCAAAATTGCACTGTGATAACTTGTTCCAAAATCTCAGAATTAGCAATCAATGGCCGGCAAATGTTGCCAAGATCATCACGACAAGGTTATCAAGGCCAGATTCCTGCGCCGGCCATCCGACAAGCATGGTTCGTTTGCCCTCTGACGTTACACTCGCTCAATGTCCGTCTATAAATGGGCAAATAACGCTGCACACTATTCCCACTTAAGCCAACCTACCAGCGTCAATTTAACGCGCACAGGCTAACACATACACCCTAAGCGGTTAATTCAATTTTCCCGACAAATACGGCCAACATCCACTGCATAATCTAACATGGCACAAAGGTAAAAGCAAAGGCCAAATGTGAAGTGTATTGTTGCTTTTCTCTCTCATATAAATAGCAAATCTATTTCACCCTGCCTTCCGCTATTTATAGGCGATTCGATTGTTTATTTTCATGCACGAACGTCCTCATAACGGAAATATTATATAAAGTGATATCTCTGATAAAGGCCTATGTTTTATGTATTTTTTAAAATATTTGAATTAACTAAAATGAAATTATGACTTCGTATTGTTTCTTTATAAACACAAATAAATAAATAAGTAGTGACTGCCATAGACACAGCTTGTTATTCATATCTATGTGCATACTGATAGTTCTTATATCTCCTTGTATTTTCTTCTTTCTTTCTTTCCTGCTTTGTCTCTCTCTTTCTTTATATATATATATATATATATATATATATATATATATATATATATATTTGTAGCCATCGACACACATTCCTGTTTCGTTGTATCACAACTCATCAGTGCCGCTAGACTAGCATCTCTCCCAAGCCAAGGATTGAACCTAGAACTGTCGTGTTGGCAGTCGGCAGTTCTCCCACTCGACAACGGAAGCGACGCCCGCAAATAACCCGTCAGAATGTCTATTTAAATAGACATCTTCCACCACTTTTACAGTGCTGAACCCGCATGTTTGTAAACAAACAAACAACGAGGTTCGCATTTTTAAGCCAATTAAGTAGTGGGTGAGATTTTTTACGACAGCGCTCTACCCAAAGAAGCAGGGGGCTTAAAATATATTTGTAGTCATCAACATACTGTCCTGTTTCGTTGTATCACAACTCATCAGTGCCGCTAGAGTAGTATCTCTCCCAAGCCAAGGATTGAACCTAGAACCGTCGTGTTGACAGTCGGCAGTTCTCCCACTCGACCACGGAAGCGACGCTCGCAAATACCCCGTCGGAATGTTTATTAAAATAGACATCCCCACAACTTTTACAGTGTTTAAACCGCCTGTTTGTAAACAAGCAAACAAACAACGATATATATATATATATATATATATATATATATATATATATATATATATATATATATATATATATATATATATATATATATATATATTGACCGCTAAATTCATGGAGTGTTTGGATTTTCGTAGCAGGGCCTGTTTATAAAAATCTACCAAAATTAGGTAATTACCTAATAAATTTTCACCGATTACTAGGTAAAACATGCACTTTTTATGCGTACAACTTTTCTTTTATTTTCGTTTTATGAAATATATTCGCGGACTTCAAAACCCCTTTTCAATTATTTCTCCCTTGCTCGATCCTTTTTAATCAAAGCGATTCGTTAAGCACACACACATTTTGTGGTAGTAGTGATAATGAGTGTAGAAAAAGACACAAAAGTCACAGGTTGCTTTTGATATCGAAGATTGAAATCAGAATTTTGAATGTACCTAATTTATAAAAAAGCCTTTTGTGTTTTGAATTTTAGGTTCATTAGATGAACGTTATCAACAATTATTATCTTTCAGATGAAAATAAAAAACTTACGAAAACACTATAATATTAATACTTTTAAATCTCCAAAAAATTAAATATTTAATTCTAGAATTTGTACATATATACATATATACATATATAATAGTATATAAAAACTGGCAATAGAAATCCCCCGATATTATACAACTGATTATAGAGCAGCCGTTTTAAGCGCGAATAAAAAGTTATGGTTTTTGTACAGTCAATAAGAAACAACAGCAAACGAGTGTCAAGCCAGAATCCTCAAACATGTCAGACAAGAGTGTGCCTGTCAATCATGTTAGCATGCAAAGCAACCAAGCACCCTCAAAATGGCCGGTTAAATGGAAAAGAATAAGGCAGATCTAGGGGCCGCATTCATTGCCCTAGTCAAGAAACAAGTCTAAGAACAAGGGTAAGCATTGTGCGCTTCAAATGAGTCCATGTAATTGCACCTATGCTCTTTGTTTTTAGGCAAAGAAGGAGTAAAAATGACGGGCGATAGCCAGAGCCTATCTAGTCTTTAAGCAGTTTCGATTTGAAAATTGATGATGTGATCGAGTAAATAGTTCCAGGAAGGTTGTCGACATGTGTATAAGTGAATTGAAATGTGTATAAACTGTGTCAATCGCTTCATTGCTTATTAGTATAACATCAATATTTCACTAAATATACGTCACAGAAATTAATATTTATCATCAAATGGCTATTTCAGCGTTAGATATTTCCCTAATTTTATTCGAATCCATGCGATATTCACGAAGTTATAACATTTTATTTATTATTAAGTAATTTATAATGTCCATCGCTTTAGTGCACATCTTTTAAAATGTCAAAAAAGGGCGATTAACGATTATTGAAAAAGAAAAGCGTTGTTGCTGGGCTCGCAGAAGGATTGTTCATCAAAGATTTTGTTATAGAGCTGGAAAGGGATTCAAGGCATTTAGCTTAATTCGTGAATACCCCCAACCAATTCTAGAAAGGATAGCGGTACCGATATAACCCCCAAAAGTACCAGTGCTTCAACTTTTACAAGAACTGCAATCGCTCCAAGATCCAGGATGGCCTGATATAATGTATTGAATGAGATATCAGAGAGCATCAGAACTATTTAAAGGTGCGCATTAAGTAAATAACATAGTGTAAAACAAATGGGTTGGGCACAGCATTACATGAAAATTGATTTCCAACGGATCCTGTTTACAGATGAGACAGGTGCTACTCTTGACGGTCCGCATTGATGGCCAAAGTTTGGAACTGGAACGGAACTCCTATCCATTACAGATTTCATGGCCAACAAGGAGGTGGAGTCATACTTTTGGGGGCGGAATCATTGGGATAAGGTCGTTGGACCATTCTAGTTTCCAGAGGGTGTAAAACTTACAAGCAATGCGTACAGGGCCTTTTCAGATACACATTTGTCACCATAGCGTGATGACCTACCAATGTATCGTCGGATTCAGATGACTTTTTATGCATGACAATGCATCATCCTATTCTGCTAGGTGATTGCCGCCTGCCTTGAGTTTATGGGTTTCTTTGGAGACATCCTCATGAGCTGGCTACTGTGTTCGCCGAATCTTAACTGCATTGACCATCTTTAGTAAATATTGGAAAGAGGTGTTTATAAGGTGGGAGAGAAATTTACTTCAAAGGATGGCCTATGAAAGAAAATAGTTGATGTCGCCAGAATTATAACTCCTTTTCAAATCAAACAATTGGCGTCTTCGCTGGACAAAAAGTTGTTTAATGTTATTTAAAAATGAGGTATATGGTAAAAAATAAGTCATTTACTTCAGGCTTAGCACCTAGGATGTACATTTATTTATCATTATTTTGCAGAAAAATATAATACTACGTAAAATTTTCATGATTATACAGTGTATTTTTGCCCTGGTACTACATTTAAGAAGACCTGCAATAAAGTGATGAACAGTAGAAATTCCTTGATAAAGAATAAAATGCCATAACTTATGGAATATCGCATTAATTTGAAAAAAATGTTGGAAAATACCTAACCTTAAACCTGTAATTTGAATATACAATTATTTTTTGTGACATATATTTAGGGAAAAATTGATATTTTACTAATCTGTAATGAAGCGATTGGCGCAGTTTATACCCATAGAATAATCCAAAATCACTACACGCATATTCATAAATTCTATTCCAGTGTAAGAAAGAACACAACATTCATTCTTTATTTACACGCATGTTGTCTGTACCATGTGTCATAGCATTTTTAACCAACTTCTGATGATATCGCCTTAAATAGGGACGAAATACCGATTACTATTTATTCATATTATGGTTTCGATTTCATTTCTAAAACGTCAACTACTGTTTGTATTTTATGTTAATAATATATACATGTACCATGTGCAGAGAGAGAAAGAGAGAGATAGAAGGAGAGAGAGTAATAAACAGATGCAGTTATGGATATATGTTGCCGCGTTTAAAAACATAAATATGTAACTCTTAAATAAGCTTAAGCACTTTAATATATGTAGATATCGTTTGTCGATATATATATATATATATATATATATATATATATATGCGTGTGTGTAGATGCATATATATATATTATTGTATATGTATATATATATGCATATATATATACATATATATATATATATAGAGAGAGAGAGAGAGAGAGAGAGAGAGATCACATTGTAAAGTGTCTTCACAGATCGACACAATATTACCCTGTCCTTGTCTTGCTATAGCCTATAGTTAATCTTACAGTCAGTAAATACTTGTGTAATAAACCTTATAATGCATTCGAAACTAACAAAATAGAATAAAAATACTCATTTTTTTCTTTTGTTTACGATTAACGGTTTAATATTAGTTTTTGATTGTGTCACTTGTGTTATGATATTTTGACATATGTTTTGTTTTGTAATATTAAAACTAAATAAAATCCAATCACATGTGTATTAAGATAGACACTTTAATGTTTATCATTAATTTTTCGATCGTATCGGTTATGCTCTTTTAGCTCAACCTTAAGTCTTGTATCAAGGGTATCCACCCATTATCTCGATTTTAAACAACATGAACGACCCGTCAAATGTCGATTAATATATTTACAGTCCGACCTTTTTTTTAATATGATTTGGTAATAAATATGCATTATAAGACAACAACTGTATCTATCCAACAAACTGGGATAACGTGCTTCTGCATAACGGAAAACAATTAAAGGTGTTTTAAAAACATTATATCAAATCATTATTTGACAATAACTAAGTTGCACCATTCGAAAATATATACACTTTATTACATGAGTAAGTCAAAGTTAAAAGCAGTATAATATAACTTGTTGCTATGAAATGTACTATTTTGGTAAGAATGGCGGAAAATGTAATTATTAAAAATAACGTAGTATGTATATGTTATGAATGACGTCGAAGTTACATATCAGAGCACTGCCATTTACAACAGTTTGATTTTAAAAAAATTCTGCAAACGACGTCTTAATCGGCATTATAGTTTCTTGCTTGCCAAGTCCTCCAATAGAATTTCAGTGAAAAAAGAAGACACATATTTAGTTGCAACGCGCAACTTTAGAGAGAACATGTATACCTGCCCTCCCATCGAACTTGATATTATTCTTTGATTGCCGCATGCGTTGTAGAAATCGTACATTCCTTCTATGCGAACATACTAATGATAAACCCTTTAGATAGTCTTCGTGCGTACATGATCATAAATAATATTTCGAATATGTGCCTAATTGTAAGAAAATATGAGAACGCAAATGCGCCAGTCCAGATTCATATTTTACACTACTATTAATATAGGAATCTATTATCTGGAAATAGTACACAGGAGTATTTTTTTTACATTTATAATTTTGTGCGTTCTTTTAATCGCCTCTTGTACATAAATTTTCAATTATTGCTTTATCGCCAAAAAGAGCCAAAAATACTTTCTAGAGATGTCAATTTATTTTTTTTTTCTGAAGTTCATATTGTTTCAAAATATACCGATATGAGTTGATCATCATCTTCCTTCTTAAACTTTTTAAATCTATATATTTGAGTAAGGAATAAAAATAATATTACGCGAAATGACATTGGGAGATGATATTGCCAGTAAGGTTATCAATATCGCGGTAGCCTTTGATGTCTGCAACATAGAAAAAAAACTATGTCGCTTATTTCTGTTTGATCTAAAACCTATGTATTTGCATTCTGGCATGCATGTCAACTATTTCTTTCAATCAATGACGTGACTGTCTTTACAGACTCACACTTAAAGACAAAACATATTCTAGGCGCCAAATAAAAAAATATTTTTTAATCAAATTAAAGATCAACTATTTATAATATTTATTATAATATTAATTTATCAATCTAAACAAGGAAATGAAATAAATCACTAAATAAAGTGTATAAAAATAACTATATAGCATTTTTGCAAGTCAAAACGATGTATGAATTTCTTTTTTAATCAAAAATATAACGCTCACAAACAACAAAAGAACGGTTAATATACGAACTGGTGTGTATGTACGCGCATCTCTTTATGTATACATTTATAGCCGTTAAGTAACTTATCTTTATATTATTAAAATGAAAGAATACAGGCATTACATTCAATTTTGACGATAATTTTTCTTTAATTTTGTAAGATGAACGTAAGTAATAGTCTTACAACGTCTACTTTCCACATGTTAAAAATGGATTTATGAATGATAAGATTACTTTTTAGAACAATACGTATTTATCATGTTTTGTTTATTTTCTTATTTATCCAAAATCTTCAATTAATTAATAAAAGAATGAATAAATCTGTCTCTTGGACACACTCAACAATATTCAAACATAAATCATTTAAAAAAAGAAAGTATTGCTTTCAGCCTAATAACAATTTATTTTTTCCAAAAGTTTGTTTTGGAGCGTTCTATTTAACACATTCGGATAAAAGGAATATTCAATTTGGAACAATAAACAATATAATATGGAATAAATTTAAAAAGGCATGTGTTTCTAAAGAATTAGAAGCTAATGGTAAGTGTTCATGCAACACGTGGGGTAAGAGAAGTACTGTATCAGTTTTTTAAAATTTATTATATGTTGCAGAATTTTCTAAATTATTGACCACGAGATACATCCAAAGAACACCATAGATTCTTAATACTATATGAAACACTAAGTGCAAAGAATTATGCAGCTAACTTTTGTATAACTCCCAAAAAAACCCCTATGAAAATTGAAATAATTTTTCTTAAAGCTATTGGTTGGTTTCTACGAGTTACATTTTATCCTATTTGAATCTCGATGAAAACAATGCCTGTAAAAAGTACTATGTGAATACACACTCATTATGCTATCATCATGGGTTATATAGCTAGCAATGGATGTTTTAATACTCGCATTATATCTATAAATGCATACATTGCTTCAAAAGTAAACTAAATATTTTTTTAATACTACCATATATATATATATGAATATATATATATATATATATATATATATATATATATATATATATATATATATATATATATAACACAGGAAAAAGTTGGAAAATGATTCCACCATGCAGGTAGTATAAATAGAGATGAAATATAAAAGTTGTTGTAAAAAAGCACCTTGAATCTGATGTTAGATATATCAGAAAAGGTTTCAAATTGTGTACACATACAGCCAGAATCGAATGTGATCCTTATAGTTTATTGATATATTGTTAGGCATTCTTTTCATATCATTCTGCGATAATTTAATAATAGCTGTTTTCAAATAATGTGTGGCATATATAAAGAAAATTGCATAAGAACATGCTAATTTAAATATTTTTCTTTCAGTAAACATAAGTCAAACTACTCTCTATACAAAATAGGCAAAGTTGTAATCCTCGTTCATAATATGATTTTCAAGAAATACTTGCTAAAAACCTTGATAATATTTTTAATATTTTCATAAGACTGATAAAACTTAACTTTAATTTCGATTTGAATTATTCTTTTGTCCCATCGTTTTATCGTAATAACAATATATATATATATACATATATATATATCCCTTATGACATATAGTAAATGAAATTTTTATATTTCCTGTCAAAATTTTAAATGGTTCTTATTTTTTCTGAATACATAACCATAGGTGAGATTTTGTTTGATATAATACATTTTGATGTTTGATCTTCTATTGCTTCGCAACGTTTACATCCCCATACTTTCATAAATTGTGTGACAAAGTTAATTGCAGTATTATCAGTTAAAGACAACCTTGCGTATTTTTCCAAAATAGAATTACAACCATTTACTATATCCACAAGGCTATGATTCAAACCGGAATATTAATAAGCCACCCTTAACATCGACTTTGTTTTTATTTTATTTGTTGTACACTTAACATTCACAACACACAGAATAATTGTAATTACGCTGTAAGTATTCTGGTGTATTAATTGCTTGTGTGTTTTCGTGATTGTTTGGAGGGGTTCTTATAGATATGTTTAAATGTACGTGTATTAGTGCTTAATAAATATATGTGGCCTCATGAAAATATATCAGTTACGATTATAACTGGCGATTAAGGCAGGTGCTTCATTTTAATCCGATAATGATAAGTAAATATTGACCTGCGAATAATAATGAGTTTATTTTACCACCACTATAACAAATATATTCTCGAGTATATATTTTATTAGACATGTAGAGATTTATAGATATTTCAGAGTAAGAGTATTGGGTGCATACAAAAAAAAACAAAAGTATCGGATTTGAGCCACGGTTTATTTCATATTCTTACAACGTCCATATTGTGGGCTTATAAAGTAATATTTCTTTGAAACAAAATATATAACGTTTCTTTTCGTATAATTTGTATTTTTGTACTAACTTTCTCATCTTTAAACTTATATGTACTGCATTTACGTTGATGCAATCTGCGACCATCCTCGTGTATCTTGTCAAACTTCGGAACTTCTTTAGCGAACTCAGGATCTGCACATAATTTCGAACACAAGTTTTTTAGACCCTTGCGAGTAACATATCACCTCTCCATCAGCCATATTTCGGTAGACGTTTATAGTATGAATTGTTAGATTCGATGAAAAAAAGATACGTTATATTTGCGTTTCAAATGCTCGACGAAATAGATTCTGAGTTCATAGAGAACAAACTCAAACCCACATATGCGCACACACACACACAGGTATACAGATAGACGCATACACCGTGATACAAATACGAAAACATGGTTTAAGCATAGACAAAGTGTTGTTTTTTTTAAATGAATATAAATATTCTGAGTTAATGTGAAAATACGCTAATTTTCTCGATTTCTGTGAAAGCATATTTGCTATAATTTTATCTTCGGCAGCTCCGCGTTGTGTATTCACTTATCTCAATCGAATTTTCTCAGGTATTTCTTAGAACTAAGTCATCAGCTGGTTACTTCAGTCTTTCATCTTCAGATGGACATTGTGCAATTGTTTGTGGTGTAAGACTCTTTCATCCGTGAGAGAGTGACGATAATTTGACTAAATTTATTCAGCCGTTTCTGAGTGCCACTTGTCTGGGGAAGTCGATTCCTTCTCTAAATGTATGTCTCTTCCTTCCTGTGTGTGTTTTCCAGAAGAAGGTCTGCCCACTTTCCATGTACGTAAGAAGGCTTACTAGATAAATGAAAATGTTATTTAAAAAAGTAGAATCGCACTGAGTAGGCATGTGTTAAATGATAATGGATAATTGAATTCCCAGGAATGCGGTCGATAACTAATTCTTTTCGAAATAACGAAATATTATTTATGTAAGAGATAGAGTGATTGCCCAGTCTTTTAGAAATAACTGGATATTAAATATGTCAGTAAACAAATGGGCAATGCCAGTTTTTAAATAATGATTAAAATAGGTTAAATGATACAATTTAATTTAAGGATTTCTTTTTTTTATCAGAGGTGTGTAAATACGTGTGCAAGGGCACAGGTAAATGGATACGTGATAAAGTTACGTTGATTGACAGCAGGCTTCTGACGTTATACAAAAGGGAACATTACAATATATTGTGGCAGGGTTTTGAATGAGAGAATCATAGTCACAGTAGGAGTCAGTTACAGATGAGAGGTGGACATCGACTTAGTGAGAGCTGATAGCTTAGGGGGGGGAGAGTAAATCATGTAGTAATACAAGCTTGGATTCCTAAGTTATCAATCGGACAGCTAATGAATACAAAAATGATCATATATATTTTGGAACTGTTTTTCTTCGTGTCATAATTCTACCAACTGAAATGATAAATGCGGTTTGTCTAGCATCATTTCTTAAACGAACTTTGTGTAATCTCCTTCCAAATAGCGTGACGCATCTATCAAACGGGAAGTATCTCCCTTTCTATGTGTTAAAAAACGTTTGGGTAAATTTCCCAGCTCCGTAATAATAATATGATGTCCCCACAAATCGTCACAGTTTTCATCTTGGTTTACCAAGAATATAAATGTCACTCCCTCGTTATTTTCATTATCGTTGTTATTTCTGTTCTGAGCTCCGTTATATATGTCTCCAATATGTACCCACTTATGCAACATGTGTAGGAGGTTAGCAAATTATTAAAGAAAAGGTATTGGGAACTTCTCCATGTATAAATAAATTCGTGGAATGTTTGAATCCTCCAAAATAAAGCGATTAGATAAACAGAAGCTATCAGATTAAAAAAACAATCACGCGTTCCATTTGCTCTTTCACCGGGGGTGTGACGTCATTAGTAAATACATCTAACCTCGACGCAATGTATAAAGAAAGTCATTTATGAAATGATAGATAATATTGGCTGTAGTATACAACTTTAAGGGCAAAATGTGGTTATTTCACGCTGATTTCATGTACGACGGTAATTATTAGCTGACAGGTAGGATTACATTTTTATTAGAGTACAACCAGTGCAAACATCGTGCAAAAGATATAGTACATTGGTAGCATTTTTATATTTTATATTGAAAATATTTTGTGTGTAAATTATTTTTCAATTTTTATATATTATTTTTGATAATTAAGAAGATACATCGTCCAACATTATTTCTAAAATATCGATTGCGCGACAGGAACCCTTTTTTGGCGCCATGATTACGCCCCATAAAATTCATCATTCCGTATTTGCACGTTTTATAGACTTTTATTGCGTTTTGTCGGTTTTCTACATTTTTATCCAATAATTCTCGAGCTGAATCGTATAAAATGATTTGATTGAAACAATAAGCCTGATATAACTTCTTCCTTTTGAGATAAATTGAACCGGTTTATCTACCGATACGATTGCCGCAGGTTTTGTTGAGCTATGCAAACGTCTGCAGTAGACGAGCAATGTCCGCTGGCGGAGAATATGGCGTCTGTCAGAGAAAGGATGATTAATGACATATTTATAGCCCGATAAAATTTTAATTGAATACGCCAGCCGCAATCATATTAATGACAGACTGTTAAAATAAAAGCTGCTATCCAGCTTCTTAATTGGTTTTGCGTCGCAATTCTTTGCTGTTATTTGTATGGTCTTATTTCTTTTAATATGTTGTCGTATATACTAGTGTCTTTCTTTCAGATTACTGATATGTTTATTGGGCGGATGCAAGCGACATGTGCTATTTTTTATACGATTGATGGGGGTATGCGTTTTATTTGTTGACGTTACGATAAGCGAAATAGACAGACTTGTATTTTGACATATTCGTCCAATATATGATGCATCTGTCCTTCCGCAGATTAACTTAGGTCGACGACCTACACACATCTGTGGAAGGACAAATGCATCATATAGGCGAAGAATACGTCAAAATACAAGTCTATCTATTTTGCTTATTGTAACGTAAATTTCGCCTGGATTCGATACAGAAATGATTGAAATTCAGAAATGCAAGTGCTTAGTGTCACACTCCACCACTTTTACCACAGATACTTATTCAAATTGTGTGAGTTGTTATTCTAGATAGGTTTATTTTTATGTATATACACACATTATCTGAAATAATTTAGTTTATCTTATATATTACTGTCTCCGTAGCTCCTCTACATAAATTACAGATATATAGTTTGAAAATGTGTACACATTCTGGCTGATATCTGAAAGTAGAATAAGGCAGTCTGCGAACATGAGAATAAGGCGCCGTTAGTTCGTTCCAAGCAGTTTATATTACAGTAATAGTGCATATGTTTTCACTATTGTAATGCGTATAATAAACCATTATACATCGCAACCCACCGATCTTATCTAGAATGATTAGAATGGATCAAGGAAAATGTAACGTCATGATATTCAAATAAGTTTGAATTGTATTTATATCAAGATTCATGTTCGAAATTCAAACATGCCAATTATTTTTTTATATAAATGATTACTCGGCTCTGTAGATTATTTTGAAATAAATTATCTTTAGATCATGCAATTCTAAATGATAAATTCTCTATTTAAATGAAAACTACATTATTGATGCGCAAATTGTAATAATTTAAAGAGACAATCCGTACTGCCAGACTAGTATAAATATACGTGCATTCCTTAGCATATATAAATATTAAGTGTAAGGGCTGAATTTTGCGTGCTATTAACGTGAGATTGTAGCATTTAAATTATTCAGACTACCGTTCTTAAATGTTTTTTCGCAGCAATTTATAGGTGTAAGCTCCACTCGACTTAAGGTGTATTTTTCTGAACTCAGAAATCTTTCTATCGAATTCAGAAATTAGTACATAATGTCGAACTAAAGTGTTGTTTAATCGAGTGGGCTTACATGGTCTAGCCTCATAGACAATGAACAGTTAAACTCCTAAGCAATTTGTCCTTTAATCAACAGTAGGGATCGGAATTTACTCTGTCGAAATGTATTATTAAAAGTGAAATATCCGCTATTGTTCGGACTTCCCTTACAAAAATATTAGTATACATTTTCTTGTTTCCTTTTAAATATATAATTCGATTTATTTCGACATCTTACTTGCGAAATAATTATATCCATAGAAGGTGTGTTTGTGTTTACTTATATAGTGATTGTGGGTACGTTTGTGTACATACGACTAGGAAATTATGCAGAAAAAAATGAGGATGCATGGGTCGCTTGCACAACTTAATGAACGTAGATATTGATAAGACCTGGCAGCATCTTAAAATTTTATCATTGAGTAATACTGGCAGATGTAAGAATAAAATACAAATAGATTTTCTTTAATGAATATAATTTAAGTCGACACAGTTTGGCCAGTTATTCTTACTATAGAACTAATTGTCAGTATTCCAAGGTCATTCATGGTGTGTCGTCGATTCAGCTTCACAGTGCCTCATCAAATACTGTTACTATGATTTAAACCAATTTAACTTAAAACATAAACCGATTATTAGGAGTGACAGTGTGCTATAAACAGGGTTCTTGTTTTATTTGTGCAGCAACTTGTTCTGATATTGGTCAAAAGATTCATGTTTATCACTTAACTATAATTATAAATTGTGCTGTCTATATAAAAGCCAATTATGTCCAAGGATGGAATACTGCTGTCATATCTGGGCAGGAGCTGCTAAAAACAGCCTATCCTACCTTGACAGAGTACAAAATAGACTTCGTGGCTTAGTGGGGGATGCCCTTTTCTCTACCATACAACCTCTCTCCCACAGAAGAGACGTTGCGAGCTTATCCTTGTTTTATCGTTATTTCCATGGCAATTGCTCGTCTGAACTCCAATCTCTGGTCCCCCGTTCACCAATCTTTCACGAAAAACACCCGTCCAGCTGAATCCACTGACAAAAATTTCCCCACTTTTTATCTGTGCCTAAATCAAAACGTGGATTCCATGAACAAAGCTTCTTTCTTAGAACTGCACGCCCGTGGAACTCTGTTCCCTCTGCCTGCTTCCCACCTGACTACAACTTGGATGTCTCCAAGTTCAACGTTAACAAATTCCTAATGACCCGCCCCCTTAAGTAAACACTTCATCAAATCTCCACACTAACGTACTGTACTTATCCCTGAGTGGCTTCCAGGCCTTGATAAGTGGTGACCAACGTGTAAAAAAAGGACAGAAAGCAAAAAAAAAAAAAAGAAACTGCATTTCAACGAACAAGTTTAACAGACTGAATGCGTCAAAATAAATGTAAGTCCGTTCACTTATCAGAATATAGTATTCACCACTTTCATTGTAATAAATTATTTCACATGCATGGGTTAATAAAGAACGCGGTTAATCACTTCAGGAAATATATAATGATATGCAATATGGAATTCGTTCTTCTAGATTTAGATTTACTAACACTAATATCTCACAGGATCAGTGAATCTCTCAACTCGGCTTCGATTCTACGACAACTACGCTTGATATATTAATGATTGCTCATAAGGTCTAACATAAAGACCTACTACACCAGATATCCAGGTACGGAACAACTGAAAATGTTTTCTTAAATATTAAATAATTTCTCATTTATAAATGTACAAGAGTAGTGGTTTTGTTGCCATATTTTGGACGTGTAATGCGGTATATATTTATTTTCAAAAAATACAATTTTTTTTAAGAAAAATTTGGCACAAGGCCGAACATGGGGGAGGGGGAAGGACGGTATTCTCTGTCTAAAGCTAACTAATCTAACCTAACTAGTTCCTACTGCCCTTCTAATTTCACCACAATACCACATTCATACTATACATCCATCAGGGTATAAATCCTTCGTCAGTCACCATAAGAACATCATAATATTATAAACTAATTAAACCCCATAAGAAAAAATGGGGTGGGGATTTGGGATATAAAAATGTTATAATACAAAGGAAAAATGAAGTATTTACAATGTTTGTAACAAAAGACCCCCCTGTTGCTATACTGTGGCAGATGCGCTGATTCGCTAGTCGAAAAAGGTAATGCGTGTGCGGACGCGTTATTTAAAACACCTCTTACGAAAACTTCCAAAGTGAACCCGC
Source organism: Euprymna scolopes (assembly GCF_053919585.1). Lineage (NCBI taxonomy): Eukaryota > Metazoa > Mollusca > Cephalopoda > Sepiida > Sepiolidae > Euprymna > Euprymna scolopes. The sequence goes on along the minus strand of NC_136489.1, from coordinate 76,236,382 downwards.
ATCTCTGGCGAATCAAGCGATCTGTCACCTTATTTGGGGATGGGGAATCGAGCTAAATAAAAAAAAAACCAAAAAAAAAACGGGGCAGACTTAAAAGGGGCCTAATGATCTCTATCCCACACTAGTTAGGTTAGGAAAACGGGAGCCTAAAATGGTCCTACTCTTGCCTAAATGCTGGCCTACTCTGGACTTAAAACGAGTCAGAGCTAACGTTCGTTTCTGCTACCCAAAATTCATTTCCTAAGAAACATCAAAGAACCAGTCAAGACTTCCTTCTCTCACCCGACACATACGCGCAACTGACACCCACCTTTCAACAAAGTCTGACGAAGAGAGTCTAACTCTCCCGGCCTTGATACGACTCTTGAAATGATAATGGAATATTCGTATAAGATCGAGGGGAGCGAACTCCTCAGATCCGTGGACCACTCTCATGCGTGTGTTCTAGATAACACCTTTCATTACTGCTAGCAAGGTCACACACAATTCTTTTCTAAGCATATCCATTGCCGGCTCCCAATTGCTACATACATTGATAGGAACCAATTTTAACGAACGGTATGTTCAGTATGCGGACCATGAGACCTGCAACAGACAGCGGCATCACGAATAGACGAAGGCGTGACATAAAGTCTCGACCTCATCGTCGCACCGTTTACAAATAGGCGAAACTGCCACTCCAGCTGAGCGAAGTCTCTTACCGACCCAGGGATCATCCCGAATTACCAGCCAGATCAAGGGTGCATCGTCATTAGTGAGGCATCGCAACCCAGGCGCTCAAGTTCAGATTGAGCGGAGCTGCCCATCATCAAAGGGAGCCTTTTACCAATAACATACCTTACGGATCACCTCACTAACACCTGATATAATGACTTTCGGGACAACAACAGAGCGTTGGAGAGGCTTTACCGAACTCTTAAGAGGAACTTCAGCGCGCGCCGGCACTCGCGGTAGAAGTGGCATTCAACTCGGGCAACCTGTGTGCATCCCCCTAGGATTTGGGCACCCCCCTCGAAGCCGGAAAGGCTTTCTTGGTATCCTCCATCTAAATTTCACCGTCTTCCCTGTCTTGTGTGCAAATTCGATCTAGGTAGTAGAGCAGCAGTGCGTGGAGCCGAATCTCAACATTTGGCACACCTAGACCGCCTTCAGAAGGATGTATGTAGCAGACATCGCGACATACCATAGGGGCCCTTCCAAGCCATAAAAAAGCTGAAAAGAGCCCTCTGCACATATAGCAGTGTATCTGACGGGATTGGAAGCACTGATAGACGATAAATGAAGATCGGATAGATGTGAATATAACAGCCCTCTGCTCTCCCCTTTAATGAAATGTTTCTATTGATGCAGACCGCAGCTGCGGATCGAACCGCTTTTAGAAACGCCGACCAATTTTTCTCCAGCTGGATGTCAGGACCAAACCCGAGGCCGAGTATCTTGCAAAGCCCGTCATTCCATCTAAAGGGCCCCTGATGGGACATACCCTTTCAGGCACCGATTCGCAACCTCGAAGACAGTTAATTTTGGCCCCTGTTACCGTTTCATACAATCTAATTTCTACACCAACGAGACTAATCTCAGCACTGCTCGTTACAAGCACAGTTACATCGTCGGCATAGGCGGAGTACTTTACCTGGGCATCCGCACCTAGCAAAGTGGTTCAACGTAGGACCGGATACACCTTTAGCCTGCACAAAAATGGCTCTATAGCAAGCACGTATAGCATGGGTGATAACGGGCACCCTTGACGAATTGATCGTGACAAATTGAAGGGTTTCGAGATCTTCCCATTCACGTCTACGATCATCGCGGAGTTAGCATAGAGAAAATGAACCCACGAGCAAAATTGCGGGCTAAAACAGGCCGGCGACAAAACAGCCCCTAAGTACCGATGGTCAACCCTATCGAAGGCTTTGGACTGATCTATATTAATCAGCCAGGCCTCAGTGTCGACTTTTTCTAACATCAGGCGTATCGTGTGCAAGTTATACTGGATTGTCCTGCCCTTCACGGCACACGTTTGCTCGGGGCTAATAAGACGAGCCAGAACAAGCTGCAGACGATTTGCGAAAATCTTGGCCAAAATTTTTAACCCAGCGTTAAGCATCGTAAGGGCCGGAAATTACCTAACCCATCACACCATCTTTGCTTTTACGAACAAGATTTATCACACCCATGGTAAAATACTTGGGCATTTAGCCGTCCCTTAACCATGAGTTAAACAAAACCGTCAGCAAAGGGACAAAGATGTGCGACAACCACAAATACACTTCGTAGTGCAGACCATAGATCCCCGGTGACTTATTAAGGCCGACTCGATTTAAGGCTTCAATGACTTCATCCTCAGTTATGCCACCTTCACACCTAGCCGTTTAGGTCGTCGAAAGACGAGAAAAGTCAGCCAAATAGGTGTCGAACTGTTCTAATGACAGACCGCGTTCCATGGAAAAAAGCTCCTGGAAATGAGATCTAAACGCCTCCAGTACACCCTGATTTGTGGTCACGGTACGCCCGTCCGGCAATGTAACACAAGCGAGGTGCCTATCAGCCGCTTGCCTCAGCTGCTCTGCACGCAGTTCAGCGGCCATGTTTGTTGCTTCTTGGGGCATTCTTTTTAACCTAGCCCTAATCACTAAAGCTTGGTGCCCCTTTTCAGCAAGGGAGACAAGTTGAGCCTTAATTAAATTAACGTAAGCACAATCCTCCTCCTCCACCGCCCGATCTAATCTAGACTCTAGTGTCGCTTTAGCTGCCCTAGAATCTAGGTTGAGTCTTTTGCTAAAGTTGACAAAAAAGGACCTAATGGCCTCATTAATTTTTACCCATCACTTATTCCCAAGAATTGCCCCGTCAATTCCCTTTGTAGGGTTAATAATAGCCCTGCACGGGAGCCCTTCACATCGAATAACGACGTGTAACCGGCTAATCTAGGTTTATGGCTGTCTAAGTTTTCCCGTACACGGACAAGTCTGTGATCCGAGTAAACTATATTGTGGAAACTTGGACAATTCAATACACCTACATCGACTCTCCTAACTAAGAACCGGTCGATATAGCTCGAGAGCTGCAGCGGACCGGAGCCGCGTCTACCTGTCCAAATCCACACTAAGTCACGGGGCTTTTCATTTCAGCATTTGTCGATAAGATCAAACTTATCCACAAATTCACGAAATAAAACAGCATCCCGATATCTGTTAGTTCCCCTAGAAGGTAACCCAAATCGATCTAACTCGGGGTCCAGGACCGCGTTCCAGTCTCCCGCTAAGATAACCATTTGAGAAATATCCATGAACTGCTCGATTCGCCGAAAAAAGCAGCCAGCTCAACGTGGCTATTGGGCGCATAAACCCCAATAAGATTAAATGCCCTTTATGGTAACATCCAAAACACATAGTCTTCCCTCGGGATCCATGTACACGGGTAACACGACGCATCTAGGGACCTTTTAACTAGCCAGGAAATCCCTCTAGAGTGAGAATTAAAGTACACTGAATAATCCATAAATGTCTTAGACAGCGCACGTAAATGGTCGCCAGGTATAAAATGGGTTTCCTGCACACAGCAAATATCCACTCCGAGGGGCTGCAGGTCCAAACTCAAGCGCCATTTTCGCGAGTCGGCCATTAGCCCTGGGACATTCACACTAGCAAGCTTGAGATCCATGATTGTGCCTCAGGGTTGAAAATTAGAAAATCTCGCTAAAGAACAATAAAGAGGAACTATGTTTCTGTATTCTACAAAACGCTCTTCTAATCCCAAAATTTAAACAAAATATATTTTCTGTACAAGCTGCCCAAAATAGGGTGCAAATATAAACTTTAGACCTAAGAAAGCGAAACTGGAATACCCGAATGGAACTGTATTCGTCATTAAAGAAAATGAAAGTCTATATCATTTAAATAGCGTAGTCCCATCGAACACTGCCAGCCATGATCTACAGACATGACATAACATTCTTGGACACTGCAATATTCCTTATATCAAAAAAGTTGCCGACTGTAGTTGATGGAATGAAAATACAAACATAGAAACCTCCTTCTGCGACGTCTGTCCTCAAGGGACAATGACAAACTATCAAAGCAAGATACCAGACAAAAGGGCCAAGCAAATCCTATCAGTGGTGCATTGTGACTTGAACGGTTCCGTGGAACCGATGGACGTGTGATGGGGATTGGTCCCACACAGTCTGACGATTCTATTAATACACGATCAAAAACAAGAATTGCTCCATAAATATTAAACATTTTCTGTAGCAATTTCGCATGTTTTTTTCTGTCTCGACACGGTAAGAATATTTTGCTCTGTGGAACTGTCTACTGCAAACAAGTCACCTCTCAGGACTTGTGTGTAACAACGAACCATCAGAAACTGTTCTGTCTACTGCAAATCAGTCACTTCTCAAATCTTGTTTAGAACAACGAACCATCGGAAACTGTTGTGTCTACTGCAAACCAGTCACCTCTCAAGACAACGAGCCATCTGAAACGTTTCTGAAACTAAACATGGCTTACACTTCTAGATGTAACATAAAGTCCTACTACACCAGATATCCAACTACGGAACAACTGAAAATGGATCCTCAGTTATTAAATAATTTCTCATTGATAGATGTACAAGAGTAGTTGTTTATGGGCAGAGATCAGAGGCTCACAGTAATAATGCTGGCGTCGCTCAGGATTTCATACAATACAGCTCTCTTCCTGATCTTCATCAACGATCTCCCAAACCGATTTTTTTACGTAGGCATCACCACATTATCAAGTCCAAGAAGCCACTCAAGGATAAGGGTTAAAAAGTGTAAAGTAGAAATTGGACAATATAGTAATCATTAGTAATGAAAATTTGGTAAATTTGATAACTTATATGGAACGGCTCATCAAGAACTTATTTACGTTAGACTTGAAGACAGCCATATTGTAGTCAGCCGGAAAGCAGGAAAACGGAAGACAATTCCACGGGCGTGCAGTTCTAAGAAAGAAGCTTTGTTCATGGAATCTACGTTTAGGTTTAAGCACAGATAAAGAGTGGGGGGAATTATTGATAGTGTTTACAGCTAGACGAGTGTTTCTTGTGAAAGTTTGGCGAGGGGGGACCATAGATTGAAGCTCAGTCGAACACTTTCCATGAAAATAACGATACATCAGAGACAAACTCGCAACATCTCTTCTGTGAGAAAGAGGTTGCAAGGAAGAGAAAAGGACACCTCCTACGATGCTACGAAGTCTATTTTTAACTCTATCAAGGCAGGCCAAGTCCTTTCTAGCAGCTCCTGGACAGATGTGGCAACAGTATTCCATCCTTGGACGTACCTGGCTCTTATATAGATAGAGAATAACATCAGCAGTGAGATATCTACCAGATCGATAGGAAGATCCCACCATTTTTCCAGCGGCCTTGGCAACAGATTTGATGTACGTGTTCCATTTAAGATCAGGAGTAATGGTCAAGCCAAGAAGCTTGTCAAAACTTGAAGCCTCTTGAAGACGAGAGTCATTCATTTCAATCGATGCCAGATGTGGATCAGAAAGTTGATGATGTAAAGAGAGAAGCTTGGTTTTAGATGCGTTAAAAGTAACCAGCCACTCCTTACCCCATTGTACTACGTGCTCAAGATCAGAGGAGAGAGAATTGGAGAGAACTTGGTCGTTTACTGTCTTAGATGTGCTACCATAAATGGTAGTGTCGTTAGCATAGATGTCTACAAATGATGTAAGGATGTGATTTGGAAGATCATTAATATAGATCAGGAAAATTTGGGCCCAGGATGGATCCCTGAGGGACACCGGCATTAATACTGTGAGCTTCTGATTTTTGCCCCTCAACTACTACTCTTATGAACCTATCAGAAAGAAATGATTTAATAATTGAGAAGACATTTCCAGCAATACCATAGCTAGAGATCTTATGAAGTAAACCTTTATGCCATACCCTATCAAATGCCTTAGATATGTCAAGAGCAATTGCCCTAGAAAGGTTGCCTCCGTCGAGAGATTTGCTAATCCTATGAGATATAACTGTATGCACATCTGCTGTAGATCTAGCAGAACATAAACCATATTGAGTGTCACTAAGAAGGTTATTTTTGTTGAGAAATTTGATTACTTCTGTATTTAACACAGATTTCAGCAACTTACTCATGACGCACAGGAGACTTATAGGCCTGTACTTAGAGGGGGATGAGCGATCACCTGAATTCTTAGATACAGGGCATACTGATGAAATTTTCCAGGGAGATGGGAAATTATTCTCCTTAAGACAACGTTTAAACAGTTTTGTAATTATGGGCGCGTGTTCAGGTTGAAGTTTTTTGAGTACTATAATTGGAATACCGTCAGGGCCAGTTGCTTTAGTGGAATCAAGGTTTTTGATTAGCTTGGCAACATCACGTATATCGCATAGCGTGTTTTCTGATACAGGAGGAAATATTGGGGGTTGGCAGCCTTGATCGCAAAGGGTAGAATTAGCTGCAAAGTTCTAGGCAAAGAGTTTGGCTTTGTCTGATGCTGACGAGATTACCTCAGGTCCATTGATAATAGTTGGGATTGAGCACACGCTTCTGTTCAGGATTCTGTATCTTAGATCATTCCTCTGATCTTAAGCACGTAAATCTATGGAGGATAATCGTTGCTGCTTTATTTAAATGCATCTAAAACTAAGCTTTTCTTTTTCCATCATCCACGCTCTTGCCGATGTTTGACCCCTCTTATAATTAACAGCTCTCGTCTTGAAAACCCTCTATCTGAAAACAAGTGTCATTGTCTGACCTTCATTCTTGATCTAAAATAATCAGATATATAAAATGTGTTGCTAATATTTCTGTAAAACTTGTTAGAGCATTCTACTGTTCTAGAAGATATCTCACTGCCGATGCAAATCTCTACCAGTGTGAGAGTCAAAATGTCCTAGGATGGAGTTCTGTGTAATTAAGTAGACACTTTCCTGTAACCAATTTTACTTTGCAACCACTTTTCAACAGGAGACGTTACGAACCTATCTATGCTCTAATCTATCGCCCTATTCGACAATCCCTCTCAATAATCACTCACAGCCCAAATCACTATCAATAAATGGCTGACGTCTCTATTAGTGCCTTAACATAAACGTGGATGCCATGATAAACTTATTTCCTAAAACTGCCTGACTGTGGATCTATGGCCCACTTATCTGCTTTCCAGATGCAATCTTGTTTTAATGCCCAACGTAAACATGTCTTTATTGAACGGTCCTCCTAAATATAGTTAATAATAAAATAATTTATCACAAATAATTACTATGTTACGGTTCCAATGACTAATATACGCATATTAACCGTTATTCTCTTAACCTACGTATGTGATGACATCTTTGTAAAATGTGTTAAATGTGTACATAGTTGAATAATTATTAATATAATCCTATTTCTACTGCGACGTTTTATTTGTAAACTAGATTGCTCACGTAATTTTTTTACAAGGAAGTCGATACTTATCAAGTAACGAGAGCAACTCAAGCATAAGTGTTAATTTGATGATATATTTGGAGTCCATTTGGAGTCCATTTTAAATAAATAAAATCGATACTGGACACATTTTAAGCAATAAATTGTATGTGATTAAAAATATCCAGAGACGTTATAATTAAAGCTGTCTCTTCTTTGTAAATTCCTGTTTCTGCTGCAGCCATGATGACTGTAAGAAGTAAGACATGTTCCCTTCGGATTAATGAATATCTTCTGTTCAGATAATGTGTAAGTCCCCCTCTTGCCCATGTGAAGGATAACTTGCTTGGCAGTTTGACAATGTCAGAAAATCAAATCTAATGAACAGCAGAATTATCAATTTTTACTGTATTCAAACGAGTTGTTATTTTATTCATTTCTAAGGCAAATAAACTTAGCTAAATGCATTTGTGCGTAATTTGGACACGAGAAACCTAAGTAGATTTAGGCATAGTCTGCTTTAGTATTCGTTGGAATGCATACCCTAAACGAATATGATGTAATCTGTTGCCATGGTTATTCCAACAATTTATTTTCACAGATAGGGAGAAAAAGAGAAAAAAAGAAACATGTGAAAGTGATAAAACGATAGAAAGGGAATGAAAAGGACGTCAGCCAAGTAGCGATAAAACAGAAAAAGAACAATTAAGCTTTAGTGTAGGGTTTCCTAAACGAGGCTTAATGTAACAGTGGAGTTCTTTAAAATCCTACCGAAAGTTCTTTCAAGATATACTGATACATAGGCAGGTCATTATTATGCCTTTAGACGTATGTTCAAATAAATTTTCCTAAATCTGATAACTTATTTTCTGATATATCAACGGAATTGTGATAAAACATGAAAAAGAAGTCAGTCCTGTGTTTTAATTAGATGTCAGAAAAAGTTTTTTTTATTGTGAATAATTTTTTTTTAAATATTTGTTTGTTTTTACCTAAACTTGTTATAAAAACCCGTTTTTGTATTTTTATGGGCGAATTAAAAAAAATGTAAAATAATTTATCCTGCATAAGTGTCTTAACACATGATTATTATTATTATTATTATTACTATTATTATTATTATTATTATTATTATTATTATTATTATTATTATTATTAATTGAAGGATTTCACAAAGGTAAGAAATTGAAAAAAAAGAACGTTATAAAAATGTAATAATAGATCATATATCAGGTGGTAACACTAATTCTTCAGACAACTTTTTTTTTTTTTATTACATTTTCACCCCAAACAAGGCACATTGCCACTTTGGTGTAAGGGGAAAACATCTACTGGGGTACTATGTAGGGATTAGGGCAGCGAGATGTTGGTTCACGTTGCACTTGAACTTATGCATGTCAGTACAGTTGGGGAAGCAGTGACCCGGAATGGAATTCACCAGTCTAGCAGTTCTGGGGAAGACACTACTGGAGTAGAAGGATCTTTTACATCTAGGGATCTCTACAGTGTGGGAGTGGGATTTTGCAGCTTGTCGGGTCTGTCGAGGGTGTCTGCGTCGTGGGGGCACAAGTGTCTGCAGTTCTTCAGAGCATTCACCATTATAATACTTGTAGAACAGGCAGAGGGATGCAACGTTTCGACGATGGGACAGAGGCTGAAGTTTTGATGCCAGTTTAGGGCCTATCAGATTTGCGACTCTCTTTTGAACCTTGTCAAGGAGCGAGAGACTAGTAGCCGATGCACCGGCCCTAATATGACAGCAATGCTCCATACATGGGCGAATAGTGGCCTTATAGAGGTACAGGATACTTTCGGGTGTTAAAAGTTTTCTAGCACGGTAAAGAGAGCCCACCTTCCTTGCAGCGGCCCTGGCAATGCCCTCGATGTAACTGTTCCAACTCATGTTTCCAGTGAATGTTAGGCCAAGGAGCTTGAGAGACGTACTCTCAGATAAAGAGTCGTTGTCCATTGCTATAGGTGGTAGAGAAGGTTTCTTGTAATTATTGAATGACACCAGTTTTGTCTTGGTGGCATTGAACGTGACCATCTATTTTTGTCCACATTCCACTACTGATTGGAGGTCATCCTCTAGTGTTTCTGCCATTACTTTAGATATATGTTCGTTTGTTTTCCTGTCGTGCCTGCTATAGAGTGTGGTGTCATCAGCATATATCCCCATCTCAGAGGCAATCTTGTCGGGGAGGTCATTTATGAATATCAGGAACAGCAGAGGTCCAAGGATAGATGCTTGGGGCACTCCCGCATTTATATCATATTGTTTAGATGTACGACCGTCGAGGACAACCTGGATTTTTCTCTTATCTAAGAAGGATTTAATTACGTTAAGTATTCTACCAGTGATACCGTAAGATCTAATCTTCCTGAGGAGACCCTCATGCCATACCATGTCAAAAGCCTTAGATATATCCAGAGCTACCGCTCTTCCCTCTCCCGCTTTGTCCAGTGAATGGTATATGCGTTCAGAGATTACAGTGAGGATGTCTGCCGTGGAACGGGCTTGTCTAAATCCATATTGACGGTCGGTCAGAAGTTTAGCATCTGTAAGGTGCTGGACTAGAGCATGGTTAATAAAGGTCTCAAATATTTTGGCAAAAAGTGGGAGGAGGCTAATAGGGCGATAATTTAATGGGTCAGTTCTTTCGCCAGAATTCTTGAATACTGGTACTACAGAAGCAGTCTTCCAACAGCTTCGTAAGCAAGATTCATTAAGGCATTTGTTGTAGAGTTTGGAGAGAACTGGAGCTACTTCGGCTGAGCACTTTTTTAATAGCACAGCTGGGATGAGGTCGGGTCCACATTCTTTGGAAGTGTCAAGGTTTTTTTATGATAGCATGCACCTGAGCAGGGGTGATTTTCAGGTCGTCTAGCGTGGCGTCTGTCCGCATAGGAAATTGAGGTAGGGGGTGGTTTAGAGGGTCCAGTGTGGAGTTTGAGGCAAACCGACTGGCAAGCATGTTAGCATTCTCGGTTGATGAGCAAAGAACCTCGTGATTGTTGGTTAGTGGGGGAATTGTTGATTGCCCATTATTTACTACACTGTTGTAGATTTTCCAGAAGTCACGAGTTCCTAGTTTTTGTGCTTCGATGCGTTTTTTCGTGGTTTCCGTAAATTCCCTCTTAGCTGTCGCTATTTCTTTCTTAACGTTACTTCTAGCTTCTATGTACTTCTGTCTGTTTGAACTGGACTTATGTCGATTAAACCTGCGGAATGCATGCTGCCTTTGAGCAATGGCAGTTGCGCAAGTCGAAGTAAACCATTGGGGAGAGTGGGGTTTGCTATAGAATTTCCGCATGGGAACATGCGCTTCGATTGCAGTTTTAAACCATTCAGTGGTCTCGGGTTCACACTGTTTAGCAGGAAGAGAAAAAATATTTCCCCATGGGGTGTCTCTGATAAGATCTCTGATAGCTTCCCAGTCAGCCTTTTTATAATATCTCGTTGTTTTGAGCACTGGCTCTTCAGTTTTGGGTCTACAGTTTAGGGCGATTTCAACCATTATCACCGCATGATCAGCGTTCCCAAGTGGGATGTCGGCTTTCGTTACACAATCATCAGGAACTGTGGTCAAAAACAGATCTAATAGTGATGCGTGTTGTTCTTCCTGATCAGGGAAGCGGGTTGGAAAAGTAACAATTTGCGCTAGGGAATGAGATACAGAGAAGCTATGAGTTGCGCTGCCTGCTGCATCTGTGTAAGTAGAGAATCCAAGCCAGTTTGTGTGATGGATATTAAAGTCGCCAAATACATGTACTTGGGTGCTAGTGTCGAAGGAGAGTGCTGTGTCTATGCTGTCAGATACTTTGTTTATTACGGTGCAGTCTTGGGTCGAGGGAGAGCGGTAGAGAAAGTAAAAGTAGCTAATGTTGTGTTGCATGATTAGTCTAAAGCACATAAAGGCTTGATCATCCGTTTCTAGGTTTGTTTCTCTAGTCAAGGGAAGGGTATTACGAATGTAAACTCCAAGTCCGTGCATATGTCTTTCAGAGTCCTTACGGCAGAGTGGGAGATATCCAGGCATGTTAAAGTAGTTAGAGGGGATGGAGGAGTGTAGGTTAGTCTCACTTAGTGCTAAGATATCCAGGGTATTTGTTAGGAGAAATGCTTCAACATCAGCTAAATTAGTTCTAAGCCCACGGATATTTGTGAATGCAAGCCTCAAGGGAGGAGGCAAGTTGGATTTGTTTGACCCTAAGCCTGGTTTAAGCTTATTTTTAGATTGTACTGTCATCATGTTTTATTTAACGAGTTTCAGTTGGGTTAGGGGAAGCCGAACAGGAGGTTATGCAGAATATCACACATGCATCACAAGTAGACAATCAGCTGACCCTCCATCAACTAGGACTGTGGCCTCAGGAAAGCCCACCGGGGATGAGTGCAGGGTCCCTTTCCATGCGCGCCATGGCACTGCAAACATCCCGATATTATTCAACTGTTGATGGAGCAGCCGCTCTAAGCGCTACCAAAGAGTTAGGGCTCCTGTACTACGAGTCGGAAACAGCAGCCAGTAACTGTCAATCCGGTACCCTCAACCCATCGGAGGAAGGTCAACCCAATCTAATTGCTCAGGCATATGTGGTACTCAAGCATTCTCAAGTGCCCAGCGTTAGGGGTGGGGTGTGTCGGGAGTGGGGAAACGGCGTTCATTGCCCTAGACAAGAAACAAGATCTACCACTGGGTGTTTCTGTCGAATCACTGTGATAGTATCTCTGCGCCTGACTAATAGGCAAAGAAGGAGTATGGAAGCCGGGCGATAGGCAGGACCTATCTTCTCCTTAAGCATTTTAGGTTTGCAAACCGGTAATTTGATTGAGTCACCAGCTCTAGGAAAATTGTCATCCAAGACTGAAGAGGCCTCCCTCCTCTTTGGTTTGGTTTCAGAGTTTTCCTTCTCCTAGACGGATGATCTGAAAAGATCTACTGGGTCCGTCACCACTGAGAGGGTTTGCTCCGCGCCTGGGTTCTAATCCAGGTATTTCTGCGACCCCGCGTGGTTAGTTAATGTTATTGGGTTAGTTTGTAGAGGTTATATCTGCTAAAATAGTTACACTCCTCAAAGTGGATTAGGGACATTGTTATTTCATTGTTACTGGATAAAGAGGTTAAGTAGAGCTCATGCAGTGTAAGCAACTATGATTGTAAGGAGGCTTGTTGATTTTTTTTCAATATTAAAAAATATGGAGAAAAACACATATTGTTACGAGGGGTCATATTTAAAAAAATATTGCTTGCTTGGTAAAAATATATATAAATAAATGAGATTGTAAAAAAAAAAAATCCGTATGAAAAGGTTCCTAAGAAAATCACACTTATCGGAAGAATTTCACAAAATTAAAAGGGATGTTAAGCACGGGGATTTGTCAGAAATAAGCCTTCTCATTGTAAAAGAAAAGAAAAATGGATTTCGAGCAAAACGCATGGATCACATCATACAGATTCTAGTTATGTCTGGCTTTCTGGATTAAAAATGTATGATTCTGCTTTAAACTTACCTCCCTAGTTTAAATAAAAATGTGCAATGCGTAAATGATCACACATTAATACTTCTACATCATAACTCCATATCTATTTTTTCAACAAACTTTAAAACTGTATTTATTGTTTTCATCTTTGACAAGAAATTCACCGGTTATTGCTGCCATCAGTTTTGTAAATTATACCTTTGAATAATTTTCTTTTGATAGAGTTGTTAAAAGGGTTCATCAAGGACAATTTGGAGTTCTATTTGCACATCTAGTATCATAGGTATAGCTTAATCTGTTAATAACGTGTCGGATTATTTCCCACTTTTTCGTAAGGACTAAGACGGACGTATACACGGTCTATATTCGAAACACCTTCCCCTTGACAAGAGAAAAATCTTTATTCAGACGACAAGGTTTTATCTGCTTTAGAATTAACATACATTATAACATTATTTACTTATAATTTCCTACCCTGCCCCTTGAGCCAGGAGTGTACGGTAATCAAGCAAGTCTCATAGCCTAGGTACAGCACGCTACCTTTATACTAGTACATGTATTTGGTGACTTCAACGTCCACCACCGTAATTCAGTTGGGTTATCTACTTACAGAAACGCATCTTGTAGCATAACACATAGCTTCTCATTCCCTATCAGAGACGCTTACGTCCCGACACGTTTTGTAGATCAGCAAAATAAACAATCCTCACTTCCAGATCGATTTCTGACAAAAGTGCCACATGATTGTGTAACAAATGCCTATAAGCCCGCTCAGGAATTCTGTTAACGCTGTGATAATGGTAGAAATCCCCCTTAATTCTCAGCCAAAAACTGAAGAGCTATTGCTCAAAGTGACAACGGATTATAAGAATGCTGTCTGGGAAGCTATCAGGGATATCATCAAGAATGTCCCATGGAAAAAAAACTATTTGTCTCTTTCCCACTGGACAATGCGCAAATGATCCCACTGAAAAGTTAAAACCAGCAACAGAAGAACATATTCCCACGCTGAAATTCTATGGCACTCCCTCTCCCAAATGGTTTACTTCTACAAGTGCAACTGTAATTGCACAAGGGATGTGTGCATACCGCATGTTTAACCAACTTTTGTCCAGCACAACTAGTTAAACATATATAGAAGCTAGAAGTAATCGTAAGAAGGAAATAGCGACAGCTAAAAGATAATATGTAAAAACCATCAGAAAACGCATCGAAGCACAAAGATTAGGATATCTAAATTTCTGGAAAATCTACAACAGTGCAGTAAATACTAGTGAATAAACAGTTTCCCTACTACTATACAACGATACAATCATGAGGTTGTTTGCACGACAAGCGAGAAGGCTAACATGATCCCTGACTTTCCTTTGCGAACCGACACCACACTGAATGACCTGGAATGTACCCCTTTTCAGGGGCATGAAATCATAAAAATCATAGTCGTATCAAAAGAATCTGGACCCGATCTTATCTTGGTTGTGCTATTAAAAAATGGTTGGCTGAGGTTGCTCCAGTCCTTTCCAAAAACCTTTACGAACTTTCTTTCCTGGTTGCTGGAAAACAGATTTTGAGGTCCCTGTTTACATCAATTGCAGTGAAGGAACCAAACAATTAAACTAACGCCCCATTAGCACTCTCCTTTGTTTCGCCGAAATATCTCAGTTCATGAATGAACGATTTTTAGTCCTTTATTTGAGAGCTGCTAAACGTTTGACCGTCCAAGGATATGGATTTATTGAAGTCGGTTTTACAGCAGATATCCTAACTGTAATGTCTGGATATATATTACAAACTGGACAGAGCAGATGAGCGTAGAGCAGTGGCACTAGATATATCTAAGGCTGTTTACAGGGTATGGCAATATGGTCGTCTCAGTAAAGGCAGACCATACGATAGCATTGACCGAATTATTAACATATTTAAATCCTCCTTAATAAAGAAAGAATCCAGTTTGTCCTCTACAGACGTACATCCAAACAATATGATATAAATGCGGATGTATGTCATGGATCTGTCCTTGGATTTTATTATTCCTAATATTAAAAATGACCTCCATAATAATAATTGTCTCTAAGATGGGTAAATTTGCTGATGACCACAACGCTATATAACAGACACGAGGGAAAAACAAATGATGACATATCTAAGGAAATGACAGACCCTCTATGGGAAGACCTCCAATCTGTAGTGCAATGGGGACAATAAGGAATAGTCACATTGAATGCCGTCATGACTCTGCTTGTTTTCTTTAATAGTTACAAGTAACTTTCTCGACAAATAGCTATGGTTAAATGTACATCACATGAAAGTACTTTGTTCACACACATTGGCTTTATCTTCATAGAGAACATGAGTATCAAGATCAGAGGGGAAAGAATCGGAGAGAACCTGGTCGTTTATGATCTTTAATATTCTACCATAGATGTAATCATCAAAAACGTGTAGCAGTGATGTAAGGATATGATTTGGAAGACCATTAATGTATATGAGGATAGAGTCGGGCCTATGGTGGGGCTCTGAGGGACTCCAGTATTAACACTCTAAGCTTTTGATTTTTGCCCATCAGCCACTATTCTATTGAACCTATCCGAGAGAAATGATTTCATAATTGAGAAGGCATTTACCGCTATACCGTAGCTGGAGATCTTGTGAAGTAAAACTTTATGGCATACTCTATCTAAGGCATTTGATTTGTCAAGAGCAATTACCCTAGAAAGGTATCCTTCATCGAGATATTTGCTAATCCTATCAGATATAACTGTCATCACATCTGCTGTAGATCTAGCAGAACGGAGACCATATTGCGTGTCACTAAGAATGTTATATTATCTGATATGGTTGATTACTTACAAAATACTTACTCATGACGCACAGGAAACTGCTTGGCGTGTAATGAGAGGGAGATGAGCGATCACCTGAATTCTTTAATACAGGGCATACTGATGAAATTTTCCAGGGAGATGGGAAGCATTTCTAATTAAGACAATGTTTAAACAGCTTTGTAATTATGTGATCTAGTTCTGGTTGAATTTTTTTAGTACTATAATTGGAATACCATCAGGGTCGTTTACTTTACTGGAATCAAGGTTTATGATTAGCTTGGCTACATCACGTACATATATTTGTATATCACATAGCGTGTTTTCTGATGCAGGCTGAAATATTGGAGATTGGCGCCCTTGGCCACAAAGGGGAAAATTAGCTGCGAAGTTCTTTGCAAAGATTTTGGATTTGTCTGATGCTGACGCGATTACCTCATCTCCATTGATGATAGTTGGGATAGAGCACACGCTACAGTTCAGTATTCTGTTGGCTATTTGCAAAACTGCTTACTATTTATAACAATGTTCTTAGCAGATTGTTAGAGGCAGGATTCGATTTTCGATCGTGCAATTCTAACTGTTCTAAGATACAAGATAAAACGTTGGAGGAGGAAACTATTTCTTCTCCTTTCCCAGCATTTTAGAAGGTATTGGGATACCAATATGATCCTATTTGGGACACGTTAAAACTTTCTCCCACTTTAGTGAACCCTGAGGTCAATACCAAAAAGGGTATTCTTTCACAAATATCAGGAGTATATGACCCTGTATATTTGCTTCTCCCCATCACAATACAGGGCCAGATCACTGTCAGCTCGATCTGGAAAAGCAAGTTGTCGTGGGATGAAAGGCTTCCTGAAGAGTTCAATAAGCTGCGGCAAACCCATGCCAAGGATCTAAATGACTTAGGAAATTTTGAATTTCCCAGGCGGGTACTGTCAGAAAATCGTTCTGTCGAATGTATTTGCTTCTGTGATGCGTCGAAAAACGCGTACGGATTCACCATGTATGCAAAACACAGAGCGAATTGTTCTCTGTTGTTCACAAAGGCCAGAGAAGCCTCAATTAAGGGGAAGTCATTCCCCACTTTGGAAT
Organism: Euprymna scolopes; assembly: GCF_053919585.1. Classification (NCBI taxonomy): domain Eukaryota; kingdom Metazoa; phylum Mollusca; class Cephalopoda; order Sepiida; family Sepiolidae; genus Euprymna; species Euprymna scolopes. The sequence continues at coordinate 76,219,566 of NC_136489.1, read as the reverse complement.
TATTGTCTATGTTGTTAGTAGTTAAGGTAGCCCCTCAGATTTTGGGTGTCCTGGGGCCCCTTAACATTGATAAATTTCTGATTCCCAAGTTGCCCTCTCGTGGGTCCTAAATGGTAAAGGATCCAAGAAAAATATATTCATTGAAAACAGGATCACAGAGATCAAAAAAAATTCAGAAGATACTAATATTAAATTTGGCATTCTTCCGAAATTAAAATATGTTTCTTCGTTGGAAAATCCGGCAGATCTTTTAACTAGAGGTATCAACACTTCTAAATTTTCCCAGTACTACAATTTCTGCATGTATGGCCCGGAATGGCTCAATGGGGATGCCATTGATTGGGCAATCTCTCCCTTACCTTGTCTAAAGTAAACTAATAAAAATTGGACTTTACGGACTGAGCATAGATCTCTCTTGCGCTCTTTATTACTTTTTGACAGTAGATGCTGGCAGTCCTGAAAGAGGCTTTAATCTCAGTAGATCTATTATGTCGGAGGCAAAGAGAAAAGGTAATTTCTGTGCTCAATGGCAGTAGCATATTCTGGAGAGAACCATGGCTGATTATATGTTTTTTTCCGGAATCTTTCGTAAGGTATGAAACGGTCTATACCTACAATTAACCATTCCATTAGGTCTGATACTCTAAAGGACAAATCCTTTTTAAACACGTAGCGCAAAGGAATATCTGATAAAAATCTACGGAAGCTATGCTAGTGACCCATAGTTTATCGATATACTGTACGATGGAGAGGACTATCTAAGGACTTACTACATTTAATTTCAATCTTAACTGATACAACATAGTGTTAGGAAGATCCACGTGGAGACAGAACGGAAATTGAACACAGTTTATGGAAAGTTGTGAGAAAATGGTCAAGGGGAATTGCATACTAGCCATCAGTAAGGGTTCGAGCCAGCCTTCCTACTACCACTTTTTTGTTGCTCCAAACACACCATCACCACCCGGGCAACGCAGGGCTGAAATGCTAGCATATATATATATATATATATATATATATATATATATATATATATATATATATATATATATATATATATATATATAAATATATATATATATATATATATATATATATATGTATGCAGACATGCACGGACACACACATACATATATACATATATATATATATATATATATATATATATATATATATATATATATATATATACATACAGTTAATATTGATAGCTCAAATTTTCGACACACACTGATTGAAAAGCTTGCCCTATCTCTGAATACACATGTAAAATTTCAAAATATAAATATACTGCATGCAGATATTTCGACATGCTTTTCCCTGTAAATACAAAAATGATTATGATCAAATTTAATTGTTTTAGTTTATTATACCAAAATATATTTAGAAGTCCAAATATCGGTAATATAAATGTGGTTGTTTTACCAAATTTGATCCTTGCTTAATACATGTAAATATTTATTACACTCAATCATTATATAATGTATATTTTGGAAAAGTAAATAAGCATAGCGATATATATATATATATATATATATATATATATATATATATATATTCTTTTTACTCACATAGATATGTTCATATATATTCCTATACTAAAATATCTTAATATAGGAAGATGTGTTGATGTGACTTTCACATTTTGCTATTCACTGTTTAATCTGAAATGAGGATTACATGGAGATTCTTTGTAATTCTTTTCTTTTCTTTTCTATTATTTTACCTCAGCACCTCGGGGAAAAAGTCCACCAGTTTCGTTATAATAAACTGGCTAAAACATATTTTTCTTTAATTCAGTTGTGTTCACACATAATTTTTCCTTTAAGAATTGATATAAAATGCAGAACAAAACTAAGACAACAACGAGAAAAATAAAATAACCACTGGGGTTTCCAATAACAGTACTGTCTGTCCACCGCCTCTGCGAATAGATTTTCATCGGACAGTGTCTCTGGAATCATGGACATTAATGCGTTCAGTTTCTTGTATATGCCATCCATCTTAGATTAAGCTGTCAAGTTAGTTTTACCGATGTTCTTTATTTTGTCCATGTTTTTTTTAAACTAATGTTTCGTCATTTTTACCTGTTGGCATCACTAAGCTTATATTCAACCAATATATTTTAAATTGTTCGAAAGACGCCAGCTTGCATCTATCAGCTTCAATTTCAGTTCATATGTTTCATGTAAGATATTTTTCCAATTGTTACGAACCTATCAGATGTGTATTACTATATAAGTGGAGTGCACAAAACCTCTTCACTATATAGGTTGAAATGTCTCCTCACGCACACAAAATATTACGTTTATGTATAAATACATAGATTATCGTGTTTTCCAAGATCAGGATATGCCTTTTTTCCCCATAAATGCAAGTGTTTTTTATTATGATTAATAAAGAATGGAGTCAATTAAATATATATATATATATATATATATATATATATATATATATATATATATATATATATATATATATATATATATATAAGCAGTATTGTTTAAAAACATATTTTCATGTTTTCAAAATACAGAATTTGCTATAAAAAAAACACTGAAAATATTAAAAATCGTCTTCAAAAAATTTTACGAGAAAACCCCACTTTTTCTTTTTCTTTTTCAAAGGCCTCGGCACTTATCAAGGCACGTAGGGAACTCGAGAATGAGGGTACATTTGTGCACAGAAGTCAACAGGACTATTCGCAGTAAATGCATGTTGTGGAAATTTGGTAAATCGGCTTATTTAAGAGGTCGGATAAGCCAGAACTTGTGAAGATGACCATATTGTGTCAGTTGAACAGCAGGGAAACGGAGGAGATTCTACTTGCGCGCAGTTCTAAGAAATACGCTTTGTTCATGAAATCTACTTTTAGCTCTAGCATAAAGGTAAAGAGTCCCTCAAATCATTGATAGATAGGCTCTGTCTATCGCCGGCTTCCATACTCCTTCTTTGCCTATTAGTCAGGCGCGGAGACACTATCACAGGTGAATCGACAAAACACTTAATGGTAGATCTTATTTCTTGCCTAGAGCATTGAATACCGTTCCCTCACTCCCGACACATCACACCCCTCATAACTGGACACTTGGGAGTGCTTGAGTACCACGCATGCCTGTGCAATAAGATTCGGGTGATCTTCTTCTGATGGGCTGAGGGTACCGGATTGACAGTTCCTGGCTGCTGTTTCCGACTGGTAGTACATGAACCCTAACTCTTTGGTAGGTCTTAGAGCGGCTGTCCATCAACAGTTGTATAATATCGGGTTGTCTGTAGTGCAATGTCGCGCATGGAAAGGGACCCTGCACTCATCCCTGATGGGCTTTCCCGAGGCCACAGTCCTAGTTGAAGAAAGTTCAGCCAATGGTCTGATGGTGTTGCATGTCTAATATCCTGCAAAACTTCTTGTTCAGCTCCCCCTCACCTAACTGAAACTCTTTAAAAACATGATGCCACTACAATAAAAAATAAGCTCAAACCAGGCCTAGGGACAAACAAATTCAACTTGCCTCCTCCCTTGAGGCTTGCATTCACTAACATCAATGGGCTTAGAACAAATTAAGCTGATGTTGAAGCATGTCTCCTAACAAATACCCCGGATATCTTAGGAAAAATTGAGACTAACCTACACTCCTCCTTACCTCTGACTACTTTAACATGCTCGGCTATCTCCCGCTCTGCCGTAAGGAATCTGACAGACATATGCACGGACTTGAAGTCTACATTCTTAACACCCTCCCCCTGACTAGAGAAACAACCTAGAAGCGGACGATCAAGCCTTTATGTGCTTTAGACTAAACATACAACACAATATGTGCTACTTTTATTTTCTCTATCGCTCTCCCTCGACCCAGAACTGCACCATAAAAAACAAAGTCTCTGACAGTATAGACACAGCACTCTCCCTCGACACTAGCGCTCAAGTCCATGTATTTGGTGACTTTAATGTTCATCACAAAAACTGGCTTGGATTCTCTACTCACACAGATGCAGCGAGCAGTACAACACATACTTTCGCTATATCTCACTCCCTATCACATATGGTTACGTTTACAACCATTTTCCCTGACCAGCAAGAACAACAAGCATCACTTCTAGATCTGTTTCTGGCTACAGTTCCCGAGGATTGTACAACAAATGCTGACAGCCCACTCGGGAACGCTGACCATGCAGTGATAATGGTAGAAATCGCCCTAAATTCTAGCCACAAAACTGAAGAGTCAGTGCTCAAAACACCGAGATATTATAAAAAGGCTTACTGGGAAACCATCAGAGATCTTATCAGAGATGCGCCAATGAGAAATATTTGTCTCTTCCTGCAGAAAAGTGCGTAAATGGAACCACTGACTGGTTCAAAACCGCAATGGAAGCACATGTTCCCATGCAGAACATTTATGGCAAACCCCACTCTCCCCAATGGTTTACTTCGACTTGCGCAACTGCCATTGCTCAAAGGCAGCATGTATAGCGCAGATTTAACCGACATAAGTCCAGTTCAAACAAACAGAAGTACACAGAAGCTAGAAATAACGTTAAGAAAGAAATAGCGACAGCCAAGAGAGAATTGCGCAACTTCCATTGATCAAAGGCAGCATGCATACCGCAGATGTTACCGACATAAGTCCAGTTCAAACAAACAGAAGTACCTAGAAGCTAGAAATACCGTTAAGAAAGAAATAGCGACAGCCTAGATAGAATTTACTGAAACCACTAAAAAACGCATAGAAGCACAAAAATTGGGAAATCGTGACTTCTGGACAATCTACAACAGTGTACTAAATAATGGGCAAGCAACAATTCCCCCACTATCCAACAATCACGAGGTTGTTTGCTCAGAAACCGACAAAGCAAATATGCTTGCAAGCCGGTTTGCCTCGAACTCCACACTGGACCCTTCCAACCACCCGCTGCCTGACTTTCCTTTGCGGACAGACGCCACGCTAGACGATCTAAAAATCACCCCTGCTCAGGTACATGCTATCATAAAAATCTTGACACTTCAGAAGCATGTGGACGTTATCTCATCCCAGCTGTGCTATTTTAAAAGTGATCAGCCGAAGTAGCTCTAATTCTCTCACAACTCTACAACTAATGCCTTAATGAATGCTGCTTTCCGGGCTGCTGGAAAACCGCTTCTGTGGTACCAGTATTCAAGAATTCTGGCGAAAGAACTGACCCATCAAATTATCGCCCCATTAGCCTCCTCCAACTTTTCGTTAAAATATTTGAGACCATAATTACCCATGCTCTAGTCCGGCACCTTACAGATGCTAAATTTCTGACTGGCAAACAGTATGGATTTAGACAAGCCTGTTCCACAGCTGACATCCTCACTGTAATCTCTGGGCGTATATACCATTCATTGGACAAAGCGGGGGAGGGCAGAGCGGTAGCTCTAGATATATCTAAGGCTTTTGACAGGGTATGGCACAAGGGTCTCCTCAGGAAAATTAAAGCATACAGTATCACTGGTAGATTACTTAGCATAAGTAAATCCTTCTTTGATAAGAGAAAAATCCGGTTGTCCTCGACGGTCGAACATCTAAACAGTGTGAAATAAATGCGGGAGTGCCACAGGGGTCTATTCTGGGACCTCTATTGTTCCTGATATTTATTAATGACCTCCCCGACAAAACTGCCTCTGAGATGGGTATATATGCTGATGACACTACGCCCTATAACAGGCATGGCAGGAAAACAAATGAACACATATCTAAAGAAATGGCAAATACTCTAGAGGATGACCTCCAATCTGTAGTGGAATGGGGACATAAATGGATGGTCACATTCAATGCTGCTAAGACTAAACTTGTTTCCTTCAATAACTACAAGAAACCTTATCTGCCACCAATAGCAATGGTCAGTGACTCCCTGTCTGAGAGTCCATCTTTCAAACTCCTTGGCCTAACGTTCACAGGAAACATTAGCTGGAACAATTATATTGAAAACATTGCCAGGGCCGCTGCAAAAAAGGTAGGGTCTTTCTACCATGCTAGAAAACTACTGACACCTGAAAGTATCCTTTATTTCTATAAGGCCACCATTCGCACATGTATGGAGTACTGTTGTCACATCTGGTCTGCTGCGTCTACTACTAGTCTCTCGCTCTTTGACAAGGTTAAAAAAGAGTCGCCAATCTGATAGGCCCTGGACTGGAATCTAAGCTTCAGCGGCTGTCCCATCGACGAAGCGTTGCATCCCTCTGCTTGTTCTACAAGTATTTTAATGGTGAATGCTCTGACGAACTGCAGACACTTGTGCCCCCACGACGCAGACACCCTCGACAAACCCGACAGAAGCTAAATCCCACCCCCACACAGTAGAGATCCCTAGATGTAAAAGATCTTTCTACTCCAGTAGTTTCTTCCCCAGAACCGCTAGACTCTGGAATTTCATTCCAGGATCCTTCTTCCCTAACTGTACTGACATGCAGAAGTTCAAGTGCAACGTGAACCGACATCTTGCTGCCCAAATCCCTACATAGTTCCCCAGTAGTTGCTTTCCCTGATAGTAGCCCCCTACACCAAATTGGCAATGTGCCTTGTTTGTGGTGAAAATGTAATTTTAAAAAATGTAATAAAAAAATAAACTAGACGAGTCATTTTTGTGAAAGCTTTTCTGCAGGGGAAAGGTATAGATAAACGCTCAGAAAAGCACATGGCATGAAAATGACGATAAAACAGAAATACGTCTCTGCTATGTAAAGGAACATGCAGAGAAGAGAATAGGATATCCCCAGTAGGCTACGAAGTTCATTTTGCTCTATGTTAAGGCATGATGAGTTTTCTCTGGCAGTTTTTGCTCAGATGAAGGAAGAGTCTTCCGTTCTAGAATGTACTTGGCTCTTATACAGCTGTAAATGCAAATCTGCTTTCCCAAACATTTTCCACCGAGTTAACTATAAACTCCGAAATTTCCCTTTGCGAACAATAGCAACACTTTCTGGCCTGAGAACGCATTCTCTTATTTTTTTATGTCATAATAGATCTAGACACCTTAAATAAGTGTGCGCCTAATTTTATTCTAGCTATCCTATTAAAAAAGTGTCTAGCTGAGATTGTTCGCCTCATTTCAAGCTCTAGCATAAATGGTTTTCTAACCGCGGGACCATTACATAAATTGTACCAGTTTACAATAATTCTAGCAATAGAACTGTCCCAATAAATTATCGGTGCATTAGCCTCTTTGACTTCTTTAGCAATAAAGGTGAAGCCCCCTAATTCACAGACTACACACTTTTATTTGACCGATATTTTGGAATTAGGCAGGGAGGTTCTAGCGCAGATACCCTAACAGTAATCTCCGAACGTGTATATTAATCATTGAATAAGGCAGAGGAAGCTAAGTATGCACTTAGACATGAATAAGTCATTTGAAAGGGTTTGACAGGATGGTCTTCTCATATGAATTTTACACTGGGTGGTATTACTGGACGTATACTAAGTATAATCAGATTTTCCTTTGGCAAGATTTAAATTCAGGCTGCCTCTATAGTCGTACATCAGAACGACATAGTATAAATGCGGGTGGGCGTAAGAGGTCAATACCTGCACATTTAACGTCTCTGATATTCAGAAATGACCAACCTGATAAACTTTTCTCTTAGATGAAGATATATGCTAATGACACAACGCTGTAGGGTGAAACTAATATCTAATAAAATTGTGAAAACTCTAGAGAAAAAAACCTCCAGTCCGTAGTGGAATAAGCGTTACATGTTGGTAACGTAAAATGCTTCCAAGACAAAGCATTTTATTTTAATAATTAAAATAATACTTCTCAATCACTGATTGTCATGACTAATGGTACACTAACAGAAAGTAATTCCCTCGAGCGCCTAGAATTTACATCTGCAGACAACATCAATTGGGGCAAATACATTGAGGCAATCGCCAAGGATGCTGCAAGGAAATTGGACTATGCTAAAAAGACTACACCACGCTTTACGATATAGTTCAAAATCTGCCATCAACCTAAGAGGTTCTGAACTATCAATTAAACTCTAACCTCAATCGCAATTACAGAGACGTGACATCTTTGTGCTTGTTTTACAAGCGTGATAATGGCCAGTGCTCTGACGAATTCAAGGCACTAGTAAGCCATCGATGACCATGCCCCCGACTAACCCAACAAGCAGAAAAATCCCCCCCACAATTTAGATACAATTAGATGGCAGAAAACCCTCTACTCGAATAGTTCTTTTCCTCTCGGATTGCTGAATTGTGAATTCGCTCAGGAACCACCGCCTTCCTTACTGTATGTGAATAACATTTCCATATCAAACTATTCTGCCAATTTTCAGTCCACATACTCGAGATTTGACATAAAGGAATATTGTATAATTTTAATAGGTATTCAGCCAGAAATAAATTTTTGATGCGGGAAGGTATGTGTAGTGTTAACAGACATCTAGCTAGCCAAATCCGTAAATAATATATTAGCAAATCCTGTCCCAAATAGAATCCACTAACGAGTAAGTCCGCCCGTGTTTGTTTGGGCGGAAATGACCATGAGAAATGTAGTATATGTGTGATTCTATGACACAAAAAAGAACATGTAAATCGAGGTAACGTGAATATTTGGAGGGCGGTATTTCTAATTAAAAATATTAGAAATAAGGTTAAACTACATATGTCATCGATGCTCGTATAGTAGTTCGTAAATAAAGGTCAAACTAAAGAACAAACAAGTTAAACAGTAAGCTTCCTTGTGCCTCCATTTAATCAGGACTTAATTTGCAAACTTGCACTTCCTTACGTTTAAAGGCATATAAAAGCACGTTATATGGCATGTTAGAATCCGTTCATAAATGCTTAATCCAAATAGATCACATGGCGTATGAGAAAGATACATTCTTTTCATCTGACAATTATTTGAATACAAAACTATTCAATAAAGCATATAATGATTTTTTTTTATTTACATTAATATCTCTGTTATGAGTAGCAAGACTCCCTTGATTGTTTGTTGCAGAAAGATTACTGAGTAGAACACATATCATAATTGATTAAAATTTTAAAATTTTATATGCCCGTTTATCAGGAGAAAACATAATACATAGTAAAAGTTAAGGAAACATGAATTGATGCTGCTATTACGAATAAGGCTAGTTGCTTAATTGGATAGTAGAATAGATTTCCTTTTTATAATCGCCGTATTAAAATTATTGTAACTTTCAAATCTGCGTTATTGTATAATATATATATATATATATATATATATATATATATATATATATATATAAATAAATAATATAATATATATATATATATATATATATATATATATATATATATATATATATATATATAGAGAGAGAGAGAGAGAGAGAGAGAGACTGGTGTATTTTTTAAATCAAGTTTCACCCCTCAAATTGATAAAAAAAAAGACAGACCAGTATTAATAAAAATGCAGTTGCGTCTGTCTCCCTCCTGTTTCTATTTTATAAACTGGCGTTTTTAGCTCAAAGACTAATTGCAAGAACCATACCATGATTTTACTTGACATTATTTCAATGCATCGACATTTTTTACTAACAAAACGCATAAATCGTTCTCGTGTTTTTCATGCATGTTGTGATTCCTATTCGATTCGAGATATGAAGCAACTAGCTGTAAGTACTAGCTTATTAACCTTTCTGCCGTGAGTTTTTTTTATCCTCAGATAAAACATAGTGTGATGTATTTTAAGAAATATACCACATATTCGTAGACGTGTATGCATGGTTTTATTACATGAAAATAATTTAAATAATCAAAAATAACTTTCTAAACACACTAGATGTTCAAGCATGCATTCAACTAAATGTTTAATATTTTTGGTGAGATTTGTCTTGTTAGGTTGACTAAAAACTATATTATTATATAGTGGATTACTATATTCAATGTTTTATTTTCCTGTATTGTATCGTCACTGCATGCGTCATATAAACACGCTATTCGAATATGCAATGTGTTCAGCTTCTTTATAATATTTAATTCAGGTTTGATCTTGCAACACATAATTCCAATATATTATTGTGTTGTCTGTATTATTTTTCATTCCAGATTCCATATGATTTACAATAACAAAATGAAATTAATAGTATTACTGCTTATACACATAACTTATGTTTTTCATCTTCGTTGTTAATCAGACGTGCAACTATATTTGGAACAACTGAGAATAAAAAACGATGTATTACTTCTTAATAAGTTTTAAAGAAAAAGGAACTGTTATTTTAATTAACTTCGTCGTGATATTTTATGATGCCCCTTTTTACATATGTCTATCAGCGAAAAATATAATATCTCATCATATAAATTCGGCAGACAACTACTTGGTTACTTATGAAATGTGTTCAAATAGTAAAACCCTCCTATTATTTTAAGTGAACACGTTTGAAATGTAACAAAAACGGCGATGGGATCATTTAGCGATATTAGGTTTTGCAATTTTTCTTATTATCGCCGGAAAGTTTGAAATTGTGATTTTGCTGTGAAGTATGTATCTGCAGAAAAAGTTCAAGGGAAAAGTTGTTGACGTCTGTCAAACTCGGTAGCTGGGTCGATAATAATGCTTGGTCAAACTGGTACGTGTGAAAGAGAACTGGTAAGAAAGAAGAAAAGAGAAAGAGAGAACATGAAAGAATAGAAGAGAGAGAGAGATTTTATTTCGCATCTAAGGTAGTGTTCCGAGTCTGTAAGGGGCAGTTGAGATTTCGCTTAGATGTGCAGAAGAAAGACGCGTAAACACAAAAAAACAACAACAACAAATAATTAACTGCGGAACTGCGCAGAGCTCGAAAAAAATAAAACGAATAAACCAGTTGTTTGTTAATTTATTCGTCGTTTAAAGAACCAACAAGTCGAGGCAGAGAGAAGCCAAGGACTAATGTATATCTAATAAATTTTTGAGTCGGTTAATTTGGTTCACATCATTTAAAAGCTTTAAAATGTTATTTCAATTTCTCGGGAATATCGACAGATCTTAATTTACCATTGAACATTTCTGGACATTAAACATGTGCGTCTATAATTCCCCGTGTAAATAAAGTGCGAACAAATTTTTATTAAACTGACATAATGAATAACTAATCTCATACTATGTGAATTTTTCATATAGATGCCTTCATATATAAAACATTTTCAATAACTAACGGGATAAAATGACAAGTATTAAAGAAAACTAGTAAATATAATGTTTAAAAAGGTCAATTCTAAAATTTCCTCCTTTCCAACCAACTACAATTTGGTTGTCTTGAAGACCAACGTAAGAAAATGTTTTGAAGAACCATCCGCTTATGTAATTCAATTTACCAAGTTTACACTGCCAAGATAACAAGAACTTGTTCCCCCTGACCAGTGTGCACTAATTAACCCATATTTTTTAGCAGTCCCCGGGCCTAGGTAAGTGGTGACTCGTTTGTAAATAATAATAATAATAATAATAATAATAATAATAATAATAATGATAATAATAATGAAAATGATAATAATAATAAATAATAAACATTACACAATAATTATAATATATATATATATATATATATATATATATATATATATATATATATATATATATATATATAACATTTAATTGGGGAAAAATTGCTGTTCTCTGTTTTTGGATACATTTATCTTGTATTAATATCTGGCTATTTATTCGTTGGTTAACATACACTTATTTATATATATATATATATATATATATATATATATATATATATGTATACATATATATGTATATATTCGTTGGCGAATATACAATTATATATAAAGTATATAAATATACTCATACATTTATCTGGTATTAATATCTGGCTATTTATTCGTTGGCTAACATACACTTATATATATATATATATATATATATATATATATATATATATATATATATATATATATATATATATATATATATATATATATACGTATATATTCGTTGGCGAATATACAATTATATATAAATATACTCCAGTATATATATATATATATATATATATATATATATATATATATATATATATATATATATATATATACTGGAGTATATTTATACTAATATATTATATATATTTAACTAATTCTCGGGAGAATTCATCAGCCATAATCCTGACGAATTCTCACGAGAATGAAACGCGGAATAAATTATGTGTAGCTTAATTGCCATAGACATTTTCGTAAACTACTGAATACACACACCCACACACACACACACACATATATATATATATATATATATATATATATATATATATATATATATATATATATATATACTATCAAAAGTACAAGTCGCTGGGTGCAAAAACAGTTACAGAAAATGGAATTTGATTCATAAAAGTACGATAGGTTATCAAAAAGGCAGGGGTGTAAAGAGATAGCTTCGAATTTTGGGGGATCAAATCCAAAGCAAACTATGGCGAAAGTAAAAAGAAATTGATAACCCCCGTTCACACTGAAACACGTATAAATATTCTGTGGATATATATTAAAAAAAAAACTTGTAAAACGTTGTGACATATATCCATTCTTTGGCGATCAGGCGCGAACGAACACCCCTATAATTTTATTATGCTATATTTCTACAAACTTAAACAAAATTATCAAAGTATACTTACGCAGATAGATATGAAAAGTCTTCATTAAAGTTTGTGCCTATGTTCATTCTATGGAGGTCATTCGCGAACGCAGAAGCCACAATTGTATTATACCATCTCTATTAAAGTTAAAATATACTTATCAAAGTATTATTATGTATCTCTATATCAAAAACACTTCTAAACGTTCTTTTTTAATTTTTAATTTTTTTATTTCCATACTTTGTGGACTGGCGCGTACCCCAACCCGCACCAATTTTACTGAATCATCAGTATGCCGGATAAAAACATACCCATTCCTGTGTATCGATACATCTTCTATCATTATATGTTATCAGTTTTCTATAATAGTCAACTATATAGGAACCTATTCGTGACAAGAAACACATACAGACGTGTAGCTTTATATTACACACACACACACACACACACACACACACATATATATATATATATATATATATATATATATATATATATATATATATATATATATAAGCGAACCATTTTGGTTTATTCAAGTTAAACATAATTACATTTTTATTGCATATATAACATGTTTAAAATATCGCTACAGCAAGCCACTTCATACAAGTCGATATGCATATATATATATATATATATATATATATATATATGTGTGTGTGTGTATATATATATATTTATATATGCATATATATGTATTATATTCATATATATATATTATACATATATATACATATATACATATATATATATATATGTGTGTGTGCGTGTGTGCGTGTGTGTGTATACACTATTTTGCCAACGATTAAATAGCCAGCTCTTAATACCAGGTAAATGGATCCAAACCCAGAAAACAGAAATTCTTCTCCCAGTTTTTTGGACTCTGTGTTTGATAGAATGAAGAAATTTTCTGAAATATCACATAGACTACAATAGTAAAAAATCTGTTATGGAAACCTGTTACAAAATTTTATATTATACAAGAAAAATTATAAAATAATAAGCTTCTATGTACAAATGTGTCCCAAAGAAAATCTTACATCAGCTTCTGGGGAATGCTTGGAGCGTGCCGCAATGACATCATTATTAGCACGAGTCCATTAATCAGAGATAATGGCCACATGGTATTCTAATAACAGATTAATTAAACTCCATAGTAAATAAAAACGTCTAGATGATCGTTTATCAGACAACAGGGAATTAAAAAAAAAACTATAACCCCCTAAACAAATAAAAGTAAATCTTCTGGAATAGCAAAAATCCATATCGACCTTTAACTGAACATTGCCATGCATACGCCCTGATTCTCAATACTGTATTACCAAAATAGATTAATATAGAAGTGGCAGAATTACGATAGATCATATGACTAGAGGTGCATTTCCCCAAGAAATATATGTAAGATTTGTTGTTCGCAATATTATATCAATATCAGTTGATATACATTTTTACGGTGATCAATTTTCGTAAAGTTTACAATTGTCTCTTGCTGAATCTATTTTCCTGTCTTTAATAGTTTTACCTATTTAGTGTTTAGTCTCTAAATACAGAAATCTTTCTACTGTAATATGTTCTACCCTCGAAAAGCGAGACATTGTAATTATCTTCCTACTACCTTCACTCCTCGCTGTGCTATTATGCATAAAGTTAATGTAAAGTAAACAAATATCTTGTAAATCTTGCCTTCGTAAACTTAGCCCCTTACAACCATGTGGCGATATACCTTGGTAGTTGTGAACGTGAGTAGATATGTATGCTTATTTATAAGAAATTTCCGATTAATTGCATTGCATTGTATGAAATTTGATAAAATACAAAATAAATAAACGACATGTTATTACTTATAACCCCGATGAAATTGATTTAAATTTATTGAATATTTTCAAATATTATGTTAAATCTCATTTTCCCTGATGTCTATTTTGTAAGAATCCATTCTAGAAATAGATTAAATACTTGCTGAAAAAAATCACTTGATAATTGCCAACATCTCTAACGGAAAACGTTTATCAATTGAATTCGAAATAAGCACATGTAGATTATTTATCCATGTCGCGTATTAGTAAGCGTCTTGCATAATTGGCAAACTCGATCATGTATGAATAGAAATGCATTGTAGAATATTTAATTAAGCAGTGAGATCCTATGTATAATATAATGAAATTATATTGTCATTTTATATCCGAAGCATTTCATTTTTTTTAAAAATATACGATGCATTTTAAATATATGGAACACATAATTAACTAGTGTGCAATAAATTTACTTACATCGAAATAATAAATATACTTGAAGATGTTTCAAAATTTTCTGAGTATGAATAAAGTTGTTCAACGCCTCACGAATCAGGCGTGCTAGTCAAGAGAACCGTCAATTATTTAGTTTTGTAGGTCACTATGGAATTAATAGTTCTCCAACAATAAAAAAAGAAATTAGAAATCACAAGAAATTGCAGCTGCGTGACATAAACAGTGTGTAGTGCACGTAATCTTAACGAAATAAAGTGAACGTCGGCTAATTATAAGAACAAAACACACTATCCATTTATCCATGCTAACAATCAAAATCACAAAAAAACGCAAACTATTGAAATAAAACAATGTATTTTTGTACAAGGCGAGATTACAATAGTGACCTACACTCCTGTGCTAGCCAAATCCATGATTTGCACAATTTATACGATTAATTAGACTAATTGAATGAAACGATCGAAGAAAAGAGTCTGGAATTAATTAATAAAGGCGCTCGTCTTCTTACACCCGGAAGATGCTTGAAATGCATGCTCTGTTTCAATATCAAGTAAAAAAAAAGATGATAGAAAATAATTATTATTATTTTTTTAAATTCCGCTGCCATATTCAGTTTGTATTGTAATCCCGATAGTTTCTGAATTGAAGTCTTTATAATTAATTACGGTAATGAAATTATAATTCTCATTTTGAAAGATTATAAATTCATTATTGGATTTCATTTCACAGAAACAATACTACAAGAAAAAAGATATGCTATTTTCACTTAAAGTCAATATTTTTTCATTTATTTGCAGACGAAGATCTATCATTATATATATATATATATATATATATATATATATATATATATATATATATATATGAATGATGAGAGGATTCCAATATTTTCCCGATTACGATACACTAAACGCTTACTTACAAAATTCCCGATTGCCATACTATTCCCGATTCACACTTCGATCCTGTGTAAATCTCTGATTATTTACTATAATGTTAGTATTTTTCCGATTACCGTAAAAACACATGTTCTATATTACAAGAAGTTTAGAACACAAAACTCTGTTTGTTAGAAACAACTCCTCACCCACTATAAAAACATTGGAACAAACCAATGTAGTGTAAAGATTCAAATATTCTATGGAAGAATGTAACTCCGAAAAAATTACATACATTGGGCGCACGACGACAACGTTGTCCCAGGGAACACCCAAGCATCAAAATAATAATAGTGCTATATATAAACATTTGATAAAGAACATAATTGTCTAGCTTCGAATTAATGTGTCTCCATTCCATTTAATATACCAATGCATGTAATATTATATAATACCTTGTTTAAGCATAGGACTTTCTGACGTATATATATATATATATATATATATATATATATATATATATATATATATATATATATATATATATATTTCATCCCAAAATAGCGAATATTTCTGTAAAAGTGTGAAGACGCTACAGATAAAACGTATATATATATATATATATATATATATATATATATATATATATATATATATATATATATATATATATATATATATACTAACATACTGGTAAGAAAAAATATTTACTAAAACGAGGTATTACATTGTATTTTCTTTTTCATAGAGTTCAAAAATATAATTCGTTTCTCAAATGGAGAAATTACTAAAACACAAGTATAAAATTTCGGTAGACTTACTTATGATTTAAACATTTTTCCAAGTCATGTTAAACATCCATTGTATAATATCATTTATATATATATATATATATATATATATATATATATATATATATATATATATCAAGAGAGAGAGAGAGAAAGTAAGAAAGAAAGATACAGTGATAGAGAAAAGAAGGAGAAAAGGGAATAACGTTGAAAGAAACTCTGTCTGTGTGTGTATGTGTGCTTGTTAATTCGTTCCCGATGAATTGGAATATTTATATGCTGATTTTTATGAAAATTCTGACGATGTTACTTTATGTGCCTGGCAATGTTCTTAGATAGATTTTGGATCAGATATGTATCGATGACCAATTAATCTGAGGAAAAAGAATGAAGCGATTTTTACCGAGGTTAGCACCTGACATAGCCTTATATCACACGTGTATTTAGTAAGTTTTATAACTACATAAGCGGCAAAGGCTCAACATATAAAACAACAGTACGTTCCTTTATATGACAGAGAGAAGTTGTAAATGAATCATTCAGTTTAAAGGGCAATTGCATCAAATGTGGTACATTCAAAATATAATCATCGAACAAACAGTAGGGTAAGAATATTAAATTAGCTATAGCTTCTTTCAGGGGGCATGCTCACTTAATGTTTCTCTCAAAAGCACAACTGAAGTATGTACTTGATTTTGCATTATACATTTTTATGTAAGCAACTGTATATGAAAACGATTTAAACAATGTAAACTTGTTATCTACGGTGCAATGTAGACTACACTGTATTATTAGGAGGTATTTGTGCCTCACTCCCGGTGTAACGCGATAGGTTCCCTAATAAAGAAAACAATCAATCGATTTGACTGAAAAATAAGCCATTTTATTGAACTCGAGAACAATAAAAGTATGTGTTTTTCGGGAATAATTTAGTCATAATTCAAACCTGACCAACGTAACGTTTTCCTGCGGATATATATATATATATATATATATATATATATATATATATATATATATATATATATATAGATATATATATATAGATATAGATATAGATATAGATATAGATTAATTAAAGAAATTCCTAATGTTATGCTTATATATCTTCAGTTTTTTCATTACCTATAAAATCGAACATTATAATTTTAACGTAGTGATATGTTTTTTTTATTACATTTTCACCCCAAACAAGGCACATTGCCAATCTACTATCAGAAGCAGCAGCTACTGGGGCACTATGTTGGGATATGGACAGCACCATATCGGTTCACGTTACACTTGAACTTCTGCATGCCAGTACAGTTGGGGAAACAGGGGCCTGGATTGGAATTCCAGAATCTAGTGGTTCTGGGGAAGAACCTACTGGATCAGAAAGATCTTCTACATGTAAGGATCTCTATTGTGTGGTGTGGGATTTATCTGCCTGTCGGGTTTGTCGACGGTGTCTTCGTCGTGGGTGCACAAATATCTGCAGTTCGTCAGAGCATTCACCATTAAAATACTTGTAGAACAGGCAGAGGGGTGCAACGTTTCGTCAATGGGGCAGAGGCTGAAGCTTAGATGCCAGTTATTAAAGTTCGTTTCATCCATAAATATCCATATATGATATCTGCGTCAAGGTCTGGATTAATTGCATGCCCCTTCTTTCGATATTAAAATGATACAGGTGGGTATATATATATATATATATATATATATATATATATATATATATATATATATATATATATATATACTCGTATAAATCTGGTTTTCTTTTGTGTGTATCGATATTCATATTAAACCCCTCTTTTGCTAGTATATATATATATAGATAGATATGTATATATATACTTATATATATATATATATATATATATATATATATATGTTTTATTCTATTATTCTATATTTCGTTTTTTTTTGGCAACACTTTTCTCATAGTTCTTTAATTTTTGCCCATTTAGTTTTCATTTCCTATGACTTTGATTTAAAAAGAAAACAACATAAATTTCAAGACAGTTTATTACCTCGAAATTAAAAAAAAAAACAACCACAAAATCTTTTGCGATATGTGTGCAATATGGAGCGTTAAATAATTCAGACAAATTTTAAATTTTAATTTACTACATTATTGATGTTAAAATCAATTTGTAACGTAAACATTGACTATTTACTTATCGTCAAACGAGACACAAGCAAAATCCAAGGAAAAACCTGATATAAAGAGAACAAACAAATATACGGACTATCTTCACATGCTTTTTTCGATGTATAGTATTTTATAATAAATAACATTTTTTTTATTATTTATGTTTCAATATAAAACGTTTCGGGGCCCTTAATCTGATTCAAATAAACGAAATGTAAGTGTTCATTGTAGAGAATCATTCTGGGCATTCTTATTTATATACCTTTACAAAAACATTTCCTGGTTGCAAATATAACACCAATAAGAAACTTAACTGAAGCCATGATTTTACATGAATAAGTCCAATAAAATACAAATCTGAGATTTCTTAATAATTTCTTTATAATCATTGATGTTTACATGCATAATAAATCAGATCGGATAGTTTAGTTCAAGAGGGTTCTTTTTCAATTGTGTTTGAATAGAAAATAAAGTATCGTTGTCGTCAAGTTTCAGCCAGAATAAAACAAAATTCAAAATGTTAAAACATAAAAATAATTAGTAATATCTTTGAAATGTTCATAAGAATCTAAAATTTAAATCTCACATAAAAACCTCAATCACAAAAAAAAAAAATTGACAGAATTGAAAAAAGTCAAATTTAAATAGAATATTTAAAATATGATAAAAGGTGGCTGCGATCGTGACTAATGCATTGCATTTTCCCAGTTGAAAGGTTAAGGTATTTTATTCGCCCTGATTAATGGTTTTGGCTACAAAAGCACCAAGAATCAATGGAGTTGGGATAAAGAATTCGTTTCTCTCATAGTTCCTTAATAATTCTCTGAAATGCATATGAGGTTAATTCATTCGATACTGTTGGAAAAGGTTATTAAATTGATTGTCTGGAAATAAAATGAGACAATGATCTTAAATAAAAAAAAATTGACATTTATTAAGACAAAAGCAAATTGATAGTTTTGAGACAATAGAAAATATTTGCAGGAGACACTCAATACTGTATTCCCAGATATAAAATTACAAGCAATAATGTTGTTATATAGAAAACATGAATGTTAGAAAGTCTATTAAAATAATGACTCCCTACACCGTCAGTTATTTTAATCATTGCTTTGCCACATAAGACTTAGTGTAACTGTTGCTTGCAATATAGAATGCTCTCGTGGAATTTCATGATTTTTCCAACATGATTTAAACAATAAAGCTTGGTAATACCCATGCTGTTTTGCAAATAAAATCCTGATTAGAGAATATACATAGTGAAATAAATCTAATAATTGGATATAGCTGATGAAATTATTAGTGTGCCGATTCAGAAATTGCCATAGTATTCCGACAAAATACAGAAAGATAAAGGAACACACCGATTCTGTGTTCATTAAAGTTTCGTCTTTATTTCGAGACTTCCTCTGAAAAAATTAGATAATGAAATCAATATCACCAAGTGCAATGTTTGCAGTGGTTACTTTGTTCTATTAATCTCCTTCACCCAGAGTAACTCCTGAAATTAAGACGAAACATTGATCAACATAAACTCGGTTTGTTCACTCTTTCACACACAAACACACACACACACAACCACACACACACACACACATATATATATGCATGCATATATATATGTGGGGTATATATATATATATATATATATATATATATATATATATATATATATATATATATATATATGATGAAAATGATGGAAATAGTATTCCGACAAAATAGAGAAAATAAAAAGGAACAAACCGTATTATGTGTTCATCAACGTTTCGTCTTTATTTCGAGACTTCCTCTGGATAAATGATACTAAGAAACAAAAAAAATACCAGTACTGGTATTTTTTTGTTTCTTAATCTCATTCATCCAGAGGTATCTCGAAATAAAGACGAAACATTGATGAACACATACTACGGTTTGTTCTTTTTTATTCTCTCTCTCTCTCTCTCTCTCTCTCTCTATATATATATATATATATATATATATATATATATATATATATATATATATGTATGTATATAACGAATGGGGAAAGCAGCTTTAATGCCGGACCTGTGCCGTTATATTCAGATACACTATGCTTTTTTTATATTTTATAATGGCACTCTTTTCTATCAGAAAATTAAAACTAATTGTTTAGATTTATAATATAGTCGATTATCTTATTCTAATTGGATTTTTTCTCTTATCTAAGAAGGATTTAATTATGTTAA
Source organism: Euprymna scolopes (assembly GCF_053919585.1). Lineage (NCBI taxonomy): Eukaryota > Metazoa > Mollusca > Cephalopoda > Sepiida > Sepiolidae > Euprymna > Euprymna scolopes. The sequence goes on along the minus strand of NC_136489.1, from coordinate 76,198,739 downwards.
GTATTCTACCAGTGATACCGTAAGATCTAATCTTCCTGAGGAGACCCTCATGCCATACCCTGTCCAAAACCTTAGATATATCTAGAGCTACAGCTCTCCCCTCTCCCGCTTTGTCCAGGGAATGGTATATGCGTTCAGAGATTACAGTGAGGATGTCTGCCGTGGAACGGGCTTGTCTAAATCCATATTGATGGTCAGTCAGAAGTTTAGCATCTGTACGGTGCTGGACTAGAGCTTGGTTAATTAAGTTCTCAAATATTTTGGCAAAAAGTGGGAGGAGGCTAATAGGGCGATAATTTAATGGGTCAGTTCTTTCGCCAGAATTCTTGAATACTGGTACTACAGAAGCAGGTTTCCAACAGCTCGGAAAGCAAGATTCATTAAGGCATTTGTTGTAGAGTTTGGAGAGAACTTAAGCTACTTCGGCTGAGCACTTTTTTATAGCACAGCTGGGATGAGGTCGGGTCCACATGCTTTGGAAGTGTCAAGGTTTTTTATGATAGCATGCACCTGAGCAGGGGTGATTTCCAGATCGTCTAGCGTGGCGTCTGTCCGCATAGGAAATTGAGGTAGGGGGTGGTTTAGAGGGTCCAGTGTGGAGTTTGAGGCAAACCGACTGGCAAGCATGTTAGCCTTCTCGGTTGCGGAGCAAAGAACCTCGTGATTGTTGGTTAGTGGGGGAATTGTTGATTGCCCATTATTTACTACACTGTTGTAGATTTTCCAGAAGTCACGAGTTCCTAGTTTTTGTGCTTCAATGCGTTTTTTAGTGGTTTCCGTAAATTCCCTCTTAGCTGTCGCTATTTCTTTATTCACGTTACTTCTAGCTTCTATGTACTTTTGTCTGTTTGAACTGGACTAAGTCGGTTAAACCTGCGGAATGTATGCTGCCTTTGAGCAATGACAGTTGCGCAAGTCGAAGTAAACCATTGGGGAGAGTGGGGCTTGCTATAGAATTTCCGCATGGGAACATGCGCTTCGATTGCAGTTTTGAACCAGTCAGTGGTCTCAGTTGCACACTCTTCAGCAGGAAGAGAAAAAATATTTCCCCATGTGGCGTCTCTGATAAAATCTCTGATAGCTACCCAGTCAGCCTTTTTATAATATCTCGTTGTTTTGAGCACTGGCTCTTCAGTTTTGGGTCTAGAGTTTAGGGCGATGTCAACCATTATTACCGCATGATCAGCGTTCCCAAGTGGGCTGTCGGCTTTCGTTACACAATCATCAGGAACTGTGGTCAAAAACAGATCTAATAGTGATGCGTGTTGTTCTTCCTGATCAGGGAAGCGGGTTGGAAAAGTAACAATTTGCGATAGGGAGTGAGATACAGAGAAGCTATGAGTTGCGCTGCCTGCTGTATCTGTGTAATAGAGAATCAAAGCCAGTTTTTGTGATGGACATTAAAGTCACCAAATACATGTACTTGGGCGCTAGTGTCGAAGGAGAGTGATGTGTCTATGCTGTCAGATACTTTGTTTATTATGGTGCAGTCTTGGGTCGAGAGAGAGCGGTAGAGAAATAAAAGTAGCTAATGTTGCGTTGCATGATTAGTCTAAAGCACATAAAGGCTTGATCATCCGTTTCTAGGTTTGTTTCTCTAGTCAAGGGAAGGGTATTACGAATGTAAACTCCAAGTCCGTTCATATGTTTTATTAATATATATATATGTTTTATTAATCATTTGTTCATATATATATATATATATATATATATATATATATATATATATATATATATATAGAAAGTGATAGAGAGGTGGAGAGAGATAACAATTGTTTACGGGTTAAACAGATCCGCACAATAAAGTTTTGTCCAACAAATACTGATGAAACAGAAACTTAGAAGAAAACCACTGTAAAATTGTAATGAACAACGCAAAGGCGTTGTGTGCTCAGTGAGTCAAGTACAAAGTGGCTTAGCAGAGGTTAGTTTTGGCAAATGCAAATATAATCACCAAGCGACTCGTGTGTTCTATCCCAAATATCATCAATGGACTTGAGGTAATCTCGTTAGCATCAGTCAACACCAAACTCTTTGCCAAGAACTTTGCAGCTAATCCTCCTCTATGCGATTTGGCCGCCCTCCGTATTACCTCCTTTATCAGAAAACACGCAATGCGACATACAAATATATGCACGCGATGTTGACAAGCTTATCAAAAACTTTGATTTCAGTAAAGCAACTGACCACTACGGCATTCTTATGATAGTGCCCACAAAGCTTAAACAAGAACTAGCTTCCATACTTACAAAGCTGTTTAAACTTTGTATTAATGAGAATTGTTTTCACATCACCCTGGAAAATCTCATCGAGATTCCCTGTATTTAAGAATTCCGTTGATCATTCATCCTCGCCCAGTACAGACGTATACGTCTCTTGTGCGTCATGAATAAGTTACTTGAATCTATGTAAAATAGAGAAGTAGTCACCAGCCTCAGTAAATATAATCTTCTTAGTGAAATGGCATATGGTTTCCGTTTTGCTAGATCTACGGCTAGATCTTCGGCTAGATCTACGGCGGATGTGCTTACGGTTATTACTCATTGGATTAGAGCAATTCTTGACGAAGCCTTTCATTGCTAGGATAACTGCTCTTGATATATCACAAGCCTTTGATAAAGTATAGCACACAGTTCTACCTTACAAGATCTCCAGCTATGGTATGGCTGAAATTGGCTGTTTAATTATTAAATCATTTCTCTCTGATACGTCATAAGAGTAGTGGTTGATGAGCAGAAATAAGAACCCCATAGTAGTAATGCTTGAGTTCCTCAAGGGTGCATCCTAGGGCCAACTCTTTCTGATCTATGATAATGACCTTCCAAATTACATCCTAAGATCATTCGTTGGCATTTTTGCTGACGACACTACCATCTATGGTAGCACATCAAATGTAATAAACGACCAAGTTCTCTCTTATTCTCTCCCACACGATCTTGAGCACGTGGTACAATGGAGAAAAAGTTGCTGGTTACATGTACGTGCAAGGATCAGGTATTGCTGTCACATTTAGGCAGAAGCTGCTTTAAAGAACTTATCCAGCATTGACAGAGTTCACACGAGACTTTGTAGCCTAGTGGAGTATATCCTTATCTCCTCCGTGCAACCTCTTTCTCACAGAAGAGACGTTGTGAAGTTGTATCTGTTTCATCTCAATTTTCATGGCAAGTGCTCGTCTCAGCTTTAATGTATGGTCTCATCTTGCCAACATTCAGGAGAAAAAATCATTTGGCAGTAAACACTATCAATATTTTATTCCACAATTCATATGTGCCTAAACGTAAGCGTAGATTCCATGAAGACAGCTCCTTTCTTAAAACTGAACCCCTGTGGAACTCTCTTCTGTTTACCTTCTTTCCAGCTGATTACAATATGGTCGTTTTCAACTCCAATGTAAAGAAGTTATTGATGAATAGCCCCCTGACATAATTCAAATGATCAAATTTACACTTCTAACGATTAATATGATATTGTCCTTTTGGCAATTGTACACCCATAAACCCTTAACCTCGATTGGCATTTGGACCTTGATAAAGCGTGATTTCTTGGTAAAAAATGTATATCGTACACATGTCAATTTTTATCCCATTCCCGGTTGCCCACCTCTAATCAGAACTGTTAATTATGTGAGCAAGGTAAAAGGGGTTTGCTCACTCTCTCTCTCTCTCTCTATCTCTCCCTCTCGTACTCTTTTTCGCCATCTGCTTGTCAAAAAATCATTGTTATCGTTTACAGTTTAATTTCTTTTTATTTCTATGTACGGTAGACACAACGAATTCCGTTTTCCTACTTAAAAAGGCTTTACAAGAATCTTACTAGTATTTTGAATGATTGCACTGACTTACATCTATAGGTTAGTCTGACAGTTCAATTTTATCCTATTTATTAACCAGTTTACGAGCTTCCGATGTTTTTTTATCAGAGTTCATAATAATTGTGTATATATATATATATATACATATATATATATATAAACTTGAATTCCTTCAGCTATAATCGAAACCGAAACTAAAAGTTATGAATAATTCTTGATAAAATGATTTATAAAATAATAGATTACATAAGTCTCATCAGATATAATTGTAACCGAAACCAAAATTTATGATGAATTCTTGGTAAAAAAAACTATTCATTACAAGAAATGGAAGCCCATCTATAATACAAATCTCACCTGTCTGTTTCAATCTATGTTATTATGTATGTATGTATGTGTTCCTTATGTATGTATGTATTTTTATGTATGTATGTATTTTCATGTATGTATGCATGCATGTATTATGTATGTTTTAATGCCTTCCTAAAACTTTCGATAAAACTAGGATTTTCACGAAATTGGAAATGCTTTGAAGTTCTACCCTTCGAACGACAAATATTGAAGAATTGGTTAAAAAACATTACTTCCTTCATCCTCAGCTAGACAGGCTTCTGAAGGGAGGGACGCTATATTCGCCGATATTTTAGAAAGTCATTCTCCCTTTTCGATTTACTAGCCTTAATCTAAACATTCCGCCCTTCCGATTTCGTGATGGGCGCAATAGCAAAGACGTCAGATAATTTTATTAATGTGTTTTTCTCCTTCGCTGTACGTGTTCGAGCTTGTCTGTCTTCCACCATTTTTATTGCTCGCCACACACCAGCGCACACGGGCAACGGCGGGCAGCAAGGCCAGTAAAAATAAACGACAGTCACTCTGAGGTAAGCGTCACAAACAAAAAAAGTAATACACACGCTATAACAACGATAATATTAATAATAATAATAATAATAATAATAATAATAATAATATTCCTGCTTTCGTTTATGAACGCCTATCAGGAAACGGATTGGATGCCTTTCCAGATGATTTGCCTTAATTTCGGCTTCAAACCAGTAGCTTCAAAGATCAAGGGTTTTCCTTAGGATGTTGGTAGTACCTACAATATCAGAAGAAAGAAGCCCACCTAAAACATCCGGGATTCGCAGCTTTTCAAATTGTCTTTCCAGACGACCTGATACTACTCCTAGCGTATCTACTACGATTGGGATTAGATGTGTTTTTGTCCCATGTGTACGCCTTATCTACAAGTCTAATGAAGCATGGTTACTCCACTTCTCGTTCTCGTTCTTTCTCACATTCCTGCCCCAGGGTACTGAGAAGTCTAGAATCTGCCAGTTTTTTTTGGACCTTGTCAATGACGAAGCTAATACGGACGATTATGTTTCAATTGCTTGGTCGTTATGACACTTTTGTCTCACCAAACCACTACATTTCCATCCTTACTTATTTTCACTTCATCAGGCACATTGTCAAACCACTTTTCAGCACACTTCACCACAGCCTTCCTACAGACTTCCCAATACATCCGGACTCCCATGCGATCGTGTCTTTTGCTGTACTCTCTTTAGGCTAATCAAGTACACGCTGCTGCACGATGCGCACTTAACTCCGAGGTCTTACCACAAATCAACCATTCTGCAGTAACTTCCTCTCCTATAAGCACTTTTTTGAACAATCGAAGTCCTAATGCCTGTTCTTGTGCTGTACAAACAAAAGCTGTAGTACTCTTAGACAGAGGGCGAGCTCTAAGCCGCTGCCATGATCTTTCATCAGCTACTTCTGCAATATCATGGAAGAACCTTCCGTGAATTTCCTTCCTAGCTAGTTTCTCTGCCCTTTCTTTATCCATACGTTTCACATAATCACCATTGATTTCACATACCTCCACTTCCTTGGTCACAACCTTAAGCATCCACTCTTAACATCTTACCACATGCTGTTCAAAATCTCAGATCTAATACAATCTTTTATAGTTGTCAATCCTCTCCCACCGTATGCCCTCTTTAAAAAAAAAAGAAAGTTAAATGTTACTTGGAATTTATTTAAGAAAACAGTCGTTATTTCGAGATAAACGCATACTTCTGTTTGTACATTCAAATTTAATGAGAATCCTCTAAAAATGAATGCCAAAATAACCAGACGGGCAACTGTCGATATTTATTACTTGAGGAAAAAAAGAGGAATTAATTTTATTCTTTTTTAGCAAAGACCGGCAGAAAGTTTGCGTATGTGGGCATGTGTGTACTAGAAAGGACTGCCACCCAACCCCGTGCCTTACCCTCACTCTCTACTGACTAACGAATTGGCATTTAAATCAAGACAGGAACTCAAATAGGGGCATTTAGCACACTCCTGAAAGAATAATCTTTTATAGACACCAAAGAAATGTGAGTTTACGCCTTTTTTTAGTTAAAGAAAAAAGAAAGTTAAATGTTACTTCGAATTTACTTCGGAAATCAGTCTTTGTTTCGATATAAACGCATAATTATGTTTGTTAATGTAAATTTAATGGAAATCCTCTAATAATGGATGCATAAATAACCAGACGGGTAACTGGCGATATTTATTACTTGAAAAAAAAAGAGGGATTCATTTTTATATATTTATATATTTATATTTATATATTTATAAAGACGGGCAGAATATTTGCGTATGTCGGCATGTGTACTAGAAAGAGCGTTCCCCTCCACCCCACTCCTTACTCTCACATTCTACTGACCAATTAGCTTGCATTAAACTACAGACAGTAGCCAAAATTAGGACGTTTAGCACGCTCGGTACAGAAAACTCTTTTAAAGAAACCAATACATGTGAGTTTACGTCCTTTTTTATAAAACAAATAAAGGTTACTTCGAATTATTTAATAAAGCAGTCTTTGTTACGATATACACGCAAAATTCTCTTTGTCAATGCAAATTTCATGAAACTCCTGTAAAAATGAATACAAAAATACCAGACGGGGAATTGGCGATATTCATTACTTGAGAAAAAAAGGAGAAATTCATTTTTTTTCTTTTTTAGCAAAGACCGGCAGAATGTTTGCGTATGTCGGTATGTGGCCACTAAAAAGAGTCCAGGTCCCGCCCCTCACCCTCAACTGACCAACGATCTGGCATTTAACTCAAGACAGAAACCTCTTCTAAAGCACCAACGAAATGGAGTTTACATCCTTTTTTGTTAAAATAAGTTACATGTTACTTCGAATTTATTTAAGAAAACAGTCTTTGTTTCAATATAAACGCATGTCTCTTTATTAATACAAATTTAATGAAACTCCTCTAAAAATGAATGCCAAAATAACCAGACGGGCAACTGGACATATTTATTAGTTGAGGAAAAAAAGAGGAAGTCATTTTTATTCTTTTTTAGCAAAGACTGACAGAATGTTTGCGTGGGTGGGCATGGGTGTACTAGAAAGGACTGTCACCCCCACCCCGGTTCTTACCCTTACCAACACCCTTGCATTTAACTCAAGACAGGAGCCCAAATAAATCTTCAACCAAGATATCCAAATGAAATTTTAAATGGAAAAGTGCGCACAACAAGTTTAAAGAAATGGAAAACTGGAAACGACAGAATGCATGAAACTACCCAACCAAACAGAAATCAGGTAACAAGGGGAACAAGACGATTAAAAATACTTGGCAAATCTGGAAGCGGGCACCATCAGAGCAACAAAAATTAAACAGAAAAATGATGCCGAACAAACACAACATAGCCAGGATAACAATCAAAATGAAAAAAAAAAAAACGAAGAAGGAAATTGACAACAAAAAGGATGGACTAGTAATGGAATGCTATTAACGAAGTCATCCTCAAAATATATATGGAGGTTATCGGAAACGAATGGAAGAACTATGTGGCCTACCTAGTGACTATCATCCGACAAAACAAAGAATTGCGGACCAAGCAAGAGTGATACCCAAGAAAGGTTGCTCTCAAAACTTGAACTAACAGAAATTCAGCGAAAAATAAATGAGGTAACTGAAAAAGAAGCATCCCCAAACAAAACCGCACGTAGAGAAACCCCACAAGTTGAAGAGTCACAATTAAAAACACCAAAGGCCGACGACAAACAAAGAACGAAGTCTACAAACGTGGAAACCGAGAACAATGAAAAGAACTAACAGAGATTGAAGCTCATAAAACAAATACAATAATACAGCTGATGAACGAGGAAAAACAAAGCTCTCATCGTTAAGGGACCAAGAGCAGAAAAAAAAGGAAATTAACCTATAACAGAAATTAACATACAAAGGGGAAACTTCCAAGGAGACTCATTATTATCACTACTGTTCATCATAGCCGTGATGCACTTGAACAGTATGCTGAGAAATTGCCAAGCCGGATACAAGTTCCCCAATAGAGAGAAAACAATGACTCACCTGATGTACATGGAACATCTGAAACTTTTTGCAGGGACCGAGAAGGAGCTAGAGACACCAATTAACACTACCAGCATCTTCAGACAAGATATCCAAATGGAATTTGAAATGGAAAAGTGCGTACAACTAGTTTTAAGAAAAGGAAAACTGAAAACGACAGAAGGCATGGAACTACCTAACCAAACAGAAAATAGGGCCTAGGGGAACAAGATGACTATAAATGAAAGCTGGAAGCGAACACCATTAGAGCAACAGAAATGAAAGAAAAAAAATTGAAAGTAATACCTCAGGAGAACAAGAAAACTCCTGGAAACGAAATTATATAGCAGAAACCTAATAAAAGGTATAAATACATGGGCAGTATCACTAATAAGATACTCTTGACAGTTTATAGGGTAGACAAAAGAAGAACTGAGACAACTCGACCAGACAACCAGGAAACCCATGACTATGTATAATGCATTACACCCAAAGGATGATATTTACAGGCTCTATGTGAAAAGGAAAGACGGCGGGAGAGAACTGATCTGTATAGATGACTGTGTGAAGGACACGAAAAAAGACTAGAAAAATACATAATGCAAAATACTGAAAGGAAGATTATGACAGTGAGAGACACTGAAAAAAAAACAGAAAACAGAGAGACAAATCAATAAACGAGGAAAGAGAAGTGGGAGGAGAAACAACTCCACAGAAGGTTCATAAGAATGACAAAAGATGAGAATAACGAAAACATCTGGACATGGATGCGAAAAGAACATATACACCGAGAAATTGAGTCTCTAATAACTGCAGCACAATATAACTCGATAAGAACAGACCATATCAAAGCAAGAATCGATAAAACACAAGAAAATAGCAAATGCATACTCTGTGGACAAAGAGAAGAAACGATAAACCATATAGTAAATGAATGCAGCAAACTGGTCCAAAAGGAATAAAAAAAACAGGCAAGTGGGGGGGGGCGGTGCACTGGGAATAGTGCAAACGACTTCATTTTGAATGTACAGACAAATGGTACAAGCATACAGCCGCAACAGCACTCGAAAAAGAGAACCACAAAATCCTATGGGGCATGGACATACAGACGGACAAACGCATCCAAAGAAGAAAACCAGATATCGTAATAATTAACAAGAAAGAAAAATCCTGTCCCAGCTTACCATTGGGTGAATATGAAAGAAAAGTAGACACGAAGCAAATACACATAACTAGCCAGAGAGTTTGTTTTTTTTACACAGTGATCACCACTTATCAAGGCCCGGAAGCCACTCAGGGATAAGGGTTATTGCAAGTGCATTACGTTAGTGAGGAGATTTGCTGAAATGTTTAATTAAGGGGGTGGTTCATTAGGAATTTGTTAACATTGGACTTGAAGACAACCAAGTTGTAGTCCGGAGGGAAGCAGGCAGACGGAACAGAGTTCCACAGGCGTGCAGTTCTAAGAAATAAGCTTTGTTCAGGGAATCTGCGTTTTGATTTAGGCACAGATATAGAGTGGGGGCAATTTTTCACAGTAAATTCAGCTAGACGGGTGTTTTCGTGAAAGATTGTCGAGGGGGACCAGAGATTGGAGTTCAGACGAGCATCTGCCATGGAAATAACGATAAAACAAGGACAGGCTCGCAACGTCTCTTCTGTGAGAGAGAGGTTGCAGGGTAGAGAAAAGGGCATCCCCCACTAAGCCACGAAGTCTATTTTGTACTCTGTCAAGGCAGGATAGGCTGTTTTTAGCAGCTCCTGCCCAGATATTGCAACAGTATTCCATCCTTGGACGTACTTGGCTTTTATATAGATAGATAATTGCATCCGTAGTGAGATATCTTCTGAAGCGGTAGAAGGATCCCACCATCTTTCCAGCGACCTTGGCAACAGACTTGATGTACGTGTTCCATTTCAGATCAGGAGTAAAGGCCACACCCAGAAGCTTGTAAAAACACGGGGCCTCACCCAGACGAGAGCCATCCATCACAATTGATGCCCGATGGGGATCAGAGCGTTGATGATGTAAGGATAGGAGTTTGGTTTTGGATGCATTAAAGGTAACCAGCCACATCTTCCCCCACTGAACCACGCGCTCGAGATCAGAGGAGAGAGAATCCGAGAGAACTTTGTCATTTACAGCATTTGATGTGTTGCCGTAGATGGTGGTGTCATCAGCATAGATGTCAACGAATGATTTAAGTATGTGTTTAGGGAGGTCATTGATGTAGATCAGGTAGAGAGTTGGCCCCAGGTTGCCCCCTGAGGGACTACAGCATTTATATTGCAGGCCTCCGATTTTTGTCCATCTACCACTACTCTTATGAGCCTATCGGAGAAAAATGATTTAATGATTGAGAAAACATTTCCAGTTATACCGTTAGGTGGAAATCTTGTGAGGTAGACCCTTATGCAATACCTTGTCGAATGCCTTTGATATGTCGAGAGCAATTGCCCTAGAAAGGAAGCGTTTGTCAAGAGATTCACTAATCCTGTGGGATATAACCGTCAGCACATCTGCGGTAGATCTTGCAGAGCGGAAACCATATTGTGTGTCACTAAGAAGGTTATCTCTGCTGAGGTGAGTTAAAAGGGAGTTGGATGATAAAGAAAATCAAAATAGTACCGATAATAGGAGCATTGGAACAATTCCGAAAAACTTTGAAAAAAGAATGTCAGAAATTAGAATCAGAGGAATAATTGCAACAGTACAACTAACGATAATTAAAATGACTGAAATATTAAGGAATACCCTTGAATGCATAGAATAATACAAGAAGACAATATAACGAATAAGCATTACAGGGAATGAAGAACACCGAAGCTGCATATCTACAAGTTCTACATTTCCATCAAGCACCCTCCATAGTTTCACCACTGCTCCTCCCAATAGAAAAAATGACTCCAAAGAGCTGAGAAGGCTATAGAAGCAATGAACAACTGAGAAGAGATCGCAAGCCAGACCTCGTTCGGGCAAGCGCAAAGAGGACTGGGACGTTGGGGAAGCTTAGTGGCACTCAAATTCCAGTATAAACCAATGGCTACTGCCGGAGAGACATCAATGGTAAGAAGCTGTTGCGATCATGCAAATTCATTTGCCAATTCTATCGAAGGAGGTGGAGAGGACTGGACGTCTGTGGAGACTTGTTGTCACTCAGCCTCCAGAGAACGCCACAGGTTTCCAATCAGGTCGTTTGTTGACTTGTGTGAAAGCTGCATGTGAGCCAATAATAATAATAATAATAATAATAATAATAATAATAATAATAATAATAATAATAATTATAACAATAATAATAACAATAACAACAACAACAACAATAATAATAATAATAATAATAATAATAATAATAATGTTGATTTTGCCGTTCCAGTATGACACAGATTATATAGTAAGGAGGCAGACAAGCGAAGTAAATACACGAAACCAACCACTTTCTCTTAAAAAAATTATCTAAAACATGGCGAAAGTCAATGAAACCAACAAGATAGGAATGCCCCGAAGAGCAGGCAGATGTTATTTGTGAACGATCTGAAATTGTTTTGCAAAACAAAAAAGTAAATTGACACCCTCGTTCAAACTCTACGGCAATGAAGTGAAATTATAAATATATCGTTTGCAATAGTTAATATTAAACGAGTGAGAAAGGAGACATGAAAGGCATTATATTTTCAGACTGTTAAACGATCAAGATCTCCTGCTGCAGAAGGGTAAAAGTTCCTAGTGATGATTGAGATCGATACAATGTTTTGCAATTTAATAAAAGAGAATACGAAAAAGGTGTACATAAGGCGACTTAAACTTCCACAAGAATATCACGCTTCACCCAATCCTAATTTACTCAGACTTTATATCAGAAAGAAGGAAAGAGGGAGAGGGCTGATTCCGATTAGGGAATGTGTCGAAGGAAGATCTTAGAAGTGTTCCTCACAGGGCTTACAGTTATAACCTGTTACTTGCAGAAGTGACGAAAGAGCAAGGGCGACATAAAGTAATTTATTTTACCCCCAAGAGCAAAAATGAAGCAAAATATTTGACAGTGTTGATAAGAATGAAACATTACGGTCAGTGGGAGCGAGATATTAAGTCACAAAAATCTCAGAGCAAGAAGAATTTTTGCAAAAAAATTGAATGGGAAATAGAAATATAATCTTATATTTGCTACTCAGGGACAGGCGGTAAATGCAGATTCAATAAATAAAAAAAAACATCTATTACAAGGGCAGTTCTTATAAGTGCTGTTTACCTGGTATATCTCTTCAAACAGCGTCACACATTGTTCGTGCGTGTCCTATACTTTTTTTTAAATAAGTACAATAGTCGCCATGAAAAAGATTGTGCAATCTGGAGTTTGTGGCAACAGTTTCGAATCAAAGTGTCGGTCAAATGGTAATATTACCACTAAGAAGTGATAGTAGATAATGAGGGCGTTAGGATTATCTATAATTTCATAATTCAGTGTAACCGAGAGATAATTCAAATGAAACGGGGTATTGTAGTTGTGAACCAAAAAAAAACAAAAAAAACAATGAATTCCAAATTATTGATATTACTTGACCAAACGACATCAACTTAACAGACAAGACAAATGAGAGATTATGGAACTATCAGAAACCGAGGGTTGAGATTGGTAGACTATGGAATAAGAAAATTCCCATCGTGTCAATAATAATTCATAGACTGTTCTAATTCCTGATGATCTTATAACAGGCTGGAGTCCCTGGGAATCAGATTCAACAGCACTACACTCCAAACGTTGCAGACTCAGCACAAACCGGCGCCAAGTGCTTTCTATATAATTGACTGTTCCCACCCCTACTGGCGCTGGGGTTATAGTTCGCTATTTAGGGAAGAAATCGATGTATAACATTAGAACATACTACAATTTATAGACTACTACTGCTACTACTACTACTGCTACTACTACTACTACTACTACTAATAATAATAATAATAATAGTAATAATAATAATAATAATAATAATAATAATAGAAGTACTGAAAACAATTCCGAAAAACTTTAGAAAATGAATGGGAGAAATTGGAATCATAGGAATGACTGGAAAAATACAACGAATAACAATCATGAAAACAGCTAAAATATTAAGAAAAAGTCTTGAATGTGGAGACTAACACCCAAGACCATCAGTCGCGACCCAGAAAAATGCTGCAAAAGGCAAAACATAAAACACTACATGGAACCAAGAATACTGAAACCTCACATCTGTAAGTTCTCTAACCCACCACTACTCCCATTGCCACATCATTGCCCCACACAAAGAGCGAGACTAAATAACCAAATAGTCAAAGAGAAAGGAATGTCCGATGAATTAATCAGACTTTAGACGAATAAGTGCGAAGAGAACTCGGACCTTAGGGAGGCTTAGTGCTACCTAACTCCCAGTAAAGACCAATAGCTGGAGTCAACGAGAAATCAATAGCAAGCAGCTGTTTCGATAAAGCAAATTTATTTTCAAATGTTATCGAAAGATGTAGAGAGTACTGGAAACCTGGTGAGACTTGTTGTCACTCAGCTTCCAGTGAACACCAGATGTTGTTTTCAGGAAAAGATTTCTAGAGACCTGTGTGAAAACTTGTACCCAATAAAAACTATTCTTGTCTAACAACAGTAATAGACATTACCCTTGCAAAAGAGTCATATATTTAATCAACAAATATATTTTAATGAAGGAGATATTTTCGATATACCGCAAAACTAGTTTAGAAACACCAACATTTTGTTTCGTTACCTTTCTTTGAACACGGTATGTATTCTGTTTTAAGCATACAACATATATAAAATAGGTTAAGTAATAAGTAGTAATAATACTTCAAACGCCATATTTTCATACAAATAATACAACTACATTGTAAAAGAAAACGTTTAGTTGACTTTTTCAGTCCAGCACGTATTGCCAAGTAATTATATGTAGACTTTTTTTTTATATTTGCCATAATGTTACGCCTTCTTCAAAAAAGAACTATGGCACAAGCAAATTACTAATTTTGTTTTCTCAAACATCTAAACACTATTGTTATAATGATATTCGAAAACGTATTTTATCTAAATAGATAATATCAGTACCATATTCTTGGCAAAGGCTTGAACTTTGGCCATTTAAAAGTGACATCTCGCGAATTTTGGTGTTTAAATAAGGTTGGACTAGCAGAATTATTAATTTGATTTATGTAAATTGTAATATACATACTTACAATAATAGTAATTAGAAGACGAATAAGTATCGAGAAGGTGTGGTAAAAAAAGAAAGATAGATTATTTAAAATGGCATTACTGCTTGGGTATGCCAATCCACTGCGAGCATTTTGGCGACTCCTTGTCGAGCATGCAGTCAAATAATACAATAAAAATTGGAGATCACAGTAAGAACAAACACAAATCGACATTTTAATCAAAGACCTACAAAGAGACGAAATTATTCGAGCAGAGGGGCTAAAAGTCTAAAAGATCACTAAGAAAAAATAAACTACCAAAGTGTAAACTTGACCTTCATCGAACCACAGGCTTAAGGTCAATGTAAAAGAAAGACGAAACTAATCAGCAGAAATTGCGAGAGAACTGAAATGTTTATAGAACATAAGAGAAATCAATGTAATCCCATTTATCTTATGAACACTTGAAAAAGTCAAACATAACATAGATTAAAGATATTGAGAAATCAGAATATGAGCTTTATACAAAAAGGTAAACATTCTTAAAGAAAAACTTAAAGAAAACTACAAATACCATTCACTTATACAGGATCAATGCGATAACAGAAATCTACATAGAACCAGTCGAACTTAAACAGAACAATAGTAGGGTCGGCATAGGTATGTTCTACACCAAATATTAGTAATGAATCAATGAGAAGTTGAAAGGCTTAAAAGTGATACTACTAACTATATCTTTATTTGATAATACCAAAACAAAAACGTCATTATGTGCGTAGAAAAAGTGGCATAAGTTTAGTTTCATATCAGCACTTAAAAACGAAAATCACACAAGCATATGTGCGTAAACGCAAAAGCAGATATTCATATCCGATTTAATTATAACGATCGAGTAATGTATGCCAGATTGTTTATTGCATCGTTTCAACAAACCACAAATCTAATATCAAGTAGAGCGGCAAAGGAAGCAAAAGCAGAAAGAAAACTAGAAGGATAGAATGGTTTATGGATCACGAAAGAAAGTAAGATAACATCAATAATAGTAGGAGCACAAGGAACAATCTTGCAACATATCGAAAAATTGAAAGTGGAAGATTGGAAGGAGAGAAACGTTCAGAAATATGCAATCGACATCAATGATAGAACAAGGCTGATAACTCTAAACAAAACTATGGAGATAAACAGGCATGCATTCGCAGATAAAAAAAAAAACTTTAAAAGTCAAAGCAGAGGAACAACACATGAAATCAGGAAAACTGAAACTTTATAATATTAATTAATCTCCCCCCACCCACCCAAATACTTGTCAAGATTAAATACTTCTCCATTTCTCGGGAAAAGTCGAGGAAGAGAGTAATATTATAAAAATCCAAGGAATCAATACAAAATCTCAACGTGATGCGTGTAAAGAAACCTACACGTTTAGATATGTATATTTTCATCAGAAATTTAGTGATAATTAATGGTCACTGCCAACACAATTTCAATGCTTAGCGACTGTTGCGAGATTTGCAAAGGTTTGCAAACAGGGGGACGAATTGGAACCTATAGAGCGTTTTTTTCCAGACCACATGAATAAGTAAACAACTTCCAAAAAGACCAGCACAATGACCCCCAGTGAGTTAATAATAATAATAATAATAATAATAATAATAATAATAAGAAGAAGAAGAAGAAGAAGAAGAAGAAGCACAACAACAACAACAACACGAATTACTAGCGGGGCTTCTGTAAATTCCACAGAATGTTCATTCATATGTAATATATTAATATTGACATTATGTAGATGATCAAAGTAAATGTAGACGCTCTGATATGATGGTAGATTTTTTGTTAAAACTGCAAAAGGTATTTATCTTACTAGCAGAAACGCCCAGCAAAGCCCGGTTGTAAAGTACGCTTAAATATGATAGTTTAATTCTTGCAGATTCCGTATATATTATTATAGAGTTAATAGGATATCGATTTTATATATCCTAAAGTTTCCATTTCAAAAATAGAAAAATATATCCATATGACTTGTAATACATTAGCTTGAATCGAAACCGAAATAAAAGCTTTTGAATATATATATATATATATATATATATATATATATAGAGAGAGAGAGAGAGAGAGATATTACTCTATTGTTATCTATTATTATATCGCATATATATATATATATATATATATATGATTTTTCCTTTACGCATATATGATTTTGTGATATATGTATATGTATATGTATATATCTATAATATAAAGCCAACCGTCACGAATAAGCTCCTATATTGTTGACTATTATGGAAAACTGATCGCATATAATGGTAGTTAATGTATGGGGACACAGAAATGGGTATGTTTGATCTGGCATAATGATAAGTGGCCCATTTAAATTTTGTGGTCTGCGTAAATGCTTGGTCTACAAAGTATGGAAATAAAAAAATTAAAAATAAAAAAAAAATGTTTGCAAGTGTTTTGGATATAGATGTACATAATAATAATTGATAAGTGTGGTTTAACTTAAATAGCGATGGTATAATAGAATTGTGGGACCTGACTTCCATAGAATGGAAATAGGCTCACACTTTAATAAAGACTTTTCATATCTATCTGCGGAAGTCAACTTTGATAGTTATGTTTCAGTTAGAACAAATATGGCATAATAAATAGAATGGAAATATCTCACTAAGTTTAACAAGGTTTTCTTAATATAGATCCACAGAATATTGTGATAAGAGTTTCAGGGTGAACAGGTATGGTATAATAAATTATGGGGTTTATCTATTTTATTTTACTTTTATCATATTTTGCTTTAGATTTGATACCCCCAAATTCGAAGCTATCTCTTTACAACTCATCCTTTTCATAACCTATCATGCTTTCATACATCAAAGTCCATTTTCTGTAGACTGTTTTTGAACCCAGTCAACGATGGGTACTTTTGCTAGTCTATAATACAAAGCTGAATGTCTGTGTGGGTGTCTGGTCACGAATAGGCTCCTATATGGTTGACTATTATAGACAACTGATCACATACAATGATAAAAGATGTATGAAGACAATGGAATTGGCATGTTTGATCTGGCATAATGATGATTCAGTAAAATCGTTGGGTATGCGTACGCGCCTGGTCCACAAAGTATGGAAATAAAAAAATTGAAACAAAAAGAAAAAGACATTTGCAAGTGTTTTGGATATAGATGCACATAATAATACATAAGTATGGTTTAACTTAAATAGGGATGGTATAATACAATTGTGGGGTCTGCTTTCGTGCCTGGCTTCCATAGAATGGGGATAGGCACAAACTTTAACAAAGACTTTTAATATTTATCTGTGTAAGTAGACGTTGATGTTTTTTTCAGTTTAAATATATATAGTATAATAAAATTATGGGGTGTTCGTTCGCGCCTGACCTCAATAGAATGGAAATATGACACAAAATTCACCACGTTTTTTTTTTAAATATAGATCCACAGAATATTGTGACCGATGTTTCAGTGTGAACAGGTATGGTATAATAAAGTATGGGGGCTATCTATTTTATTTTTACTTTCACCATATTTTGCTTTGGTTTTGATACCCTCAAATTCTAAGCTATCTCTTTACACCCCTTTCTTTTCATAACCTATCATAATTTCATAAATCAGAATCCATTTCCTGTGGACTGTTTTTGAACTCAGTCAACGCCGGGTACTTTTGCTACTATATATATATATATATATATATATATATATATATATATATATGTATATATATATATATAACTTGTTTTCATTCAGCCATAATTGAAATCGCAACCAAAACTTCTGAAGTATTTTTGATAAATTTAGTTATAAAAACATATTACTAGAGTGCAATCAATAATAATAGAAACTAAAACCAAAACTTATAAATGTCCTTAAGAAAATTATCTATAAAAAAATAGATGAATTAAGTGTAATCAGCTATAATCGAAACCTAAACAAAAAATTATGAAGAAATCTTGGTAAAATTATTTATGACAAGAAATGGAAGTGCATAATAATCAACCGATCCAGATGAAAGCATGACAAAGAAAATAACACACCCACTATCGTATTCATAGATAGATACCAGCAAGTATAATAATAACACAAGAATTGTTACACTCATAACAATATTAATAGCAATTATAATAAGAATTACAGTAATAGCAGTTATAATAATAAAACAACAAAAACAATTTACAACACCACCACCTCCACCACCGCCACCACCACCAACAACAACAACCACAACAACAACAACAATAATGATAATAATAATAATAATAATAATAATAATAATAAGTATAATATACCTGGATTAGGACAATACACTTCCAATTACATACTTTTTAGTAACAAACAAAAAAACCTATCCCCACAGAACGCACGGGTGGAATAGTATCTAACAACAAGAAATCTACTTTTTAGGCTAACGATTTCCTCATTCCTTTAGACTACAGCATTATACTAGCAAAGCGAAAGAGAAGCGGAGCAGATTAACGACATTGATCAGAAAACTCAAATGATGAAGATGTAGATGAAGAAAATCCAGAAAACACCAATAATAATAGGGACAGTTTGAACAATCTCTAAAAATATTAAAACAGAATCAGATAGATTACAATTTGAGGAATGGCTGATAACATACAGGAGATAACAACAATTAAAACTGCGGGTTTTTTAATGAAAACGATTAGATTCGGAGACTAATACGCATGAGCTAGAGGTTCAAGCCAGAGGCATAACACTGGTAAAAACAAAATAAACACCACATAGAACCAGTGAAAAACGCTATATTTGAAACTTATCCTCTTCTCTTTAAAAATAGAATATGTTTGTGGATTCACCATAAACTAGGATGGAAGTTACGGAGAGACACCACTAAACATACCTTCTCACGAGGAGCGCAAAGGGATGTGTATTTGAAGAGGGTTATTGCCACCCAAATTTCAGTAAAAAGCAATTGTCGCTACCAACGAGAAATGAATAGGTAACAGATATTTGATAAATGGAAACCAATTTTAAAAACATAAGTAAGAACGTTGTTAGTACTAGAAATCTGAGGATACTCCTTGTAACTAAGACTCTGGGAAACACCACACGTTTTTCTCAAAGAAAATCATTTGATAGTAGCCTTTGTTAAAACCGATAGTAAGTAATAAAGATAACAACAACAACAGCTATAACAACGATAATAATAATAATAATAATAATAATAATAATAATAATAATAAAGAATACAATAAAAATAATAATAATAATAAAAATAATAATAATGATAATAATAATAATAATAATAATAATAATAATAATAATAATAATAATAACAACATGGACAACTGTAGATTTCTATGTCACAATTAACTATATATATACTCATACTGGTTCAAAATATTCAGGTCATTACATGTAAGTCTAACTAAAATCCTGAAATATGTAATCACGAAGTTAACGTGACAAATTACATGAAAAAAGAGTGAATCACACACAAAAACGTGAACCGTCCTCAGCATCTTAAAGTCTATGACATGCCTACTTAACATACAAAAAGTACAAACACCCAAACTGAGAGACAACTTTCCAACTCTCTCAATATGCACAGCCTACGTTGCGATGTCAAAAAGCAAAAAGAGGAATTCATGATCTGTTGGTCATAGAACAAACGACGTGAGGAAAGTAAAACGTTGAAAGATACACCCATTGCATGAATCCACTACAAGAAACATACGAAAGGATATCGCATGCATAATTAGTATAATTCCTAAGAACTTACAAAATGCAAGGCAGCATAATCACGTTGAGTGAAACTACAATGAGTAGTTGAGAGTTGAACTGGCAGCCGATGGACAATACATAATTGAGTTTATAATAGGAATAAACATCTTCAAAGGTGATTCCCAATCGCCACTACTGCTTATCAGCGCCATGATGCTTCTTAACAATATACTAGAAAATTGCTAAACCAGATATAAAATCATTAATATAGATAACAAATGTACATGGACTATCTGAAAGATTTTGCAAGAACATAAAAAAACTACAGCCGCTAATATACACAACGGGGATTCTAAGCGCCGATATCAGATTGAACTTACACATGGACAAGTGCGCATTGCCTATTAGAACAAAAGGAAAACTAGAGAAAACTGAAGACATTAAACTATCCCAAAACTGCTTTGAGTGCACTAGGTGTATATGACACCTAAATATATCTGTAAAATTATGGAAGCAAGCACCAATAAGGTAACAGCGATGGAAGTGAGAATTAATAAGAAAACCTTCAGAACAAGAACACCCGTAGAAAATAACAGTATAGTGTCAAACAAGTAAAAGATATAAACATCTGTGCAGTCTCGTTGGTAAAATATTCTGGGGCTTTTATGTTCAGCCAAAATAAAACTAAATTATTGAGATCAGAATACACAGACACGTATGTCCTATACACAATACAATACACTAAAACAATGAGGCTATCTGATTCTATTTTGTAATGAAAAACTGGCACAGATTGTTTTGCATAGAAGCCTGTTTGTGTTTATGTCTTGTTCCTACCTCCACGTATTTTCGCTTAGTTATTTTTCCTCAGCCATTTATATAATATAGACTTCCTTAACGGTATTCCATAAAAAGAAGTTTCAAGAACATGGCGTAGGAATAATTATAGCATCATTGCAATGTATTCAAGAATGAAATTTGAAAATTGATTACGTGTTCATTATACACATGAATAATTTTCCATAAGAACGTACGTTATGTGTATATATGTTTATCTATACCCTTCTGCGAGAGACGTTCCTATGCAATTCAACTTCCTAAAAATGTTTGAACAGTACTCCTACATGGTATTTAAATGTTAGTTTTCCATATTTAATAGTAATCACAAATCTACTTCTATTTCTCCTTCCTTTACTTTTGATAATACAGGGTGACACAAAAAAACGGACCCCGTGTATACTTTATTAATTAGAGTGGGGACTCGTTTTTGCGTCACCCTGTAATAATAATAATAATAATAATAATAATAATAATAATAATAATAATAATAATAATAATAACGTACAATCATAATAGAGTCCTAAATATTAAGAAAAATAGGACTAACGCCAACGCCTAGACATGGCAACAAAAAAGAAACTAAAACGTGGAAACTGTGTTCCTATTAAACACCGAAAAAGATAACGTGATCAGAACCAACCAAATAGAGGCACGGGTAGTATAGACACAATTAAACAGAAAATGCAGACTCTGTAAAGAAAGAGCCGAAACAATAAACCGCTTATTAAGTGAAAGCAACAAGCTTGACCAAAAAGTAAAATACACACAATTATGTAGGGAAGGCGTTTAACTGACAATTATGCAGAGAATTTCATCTTGAAACCCAAACAAACAGCACATGCACACACTGGCAGGTGTATTAGAAAACACTAATAAAAAATCATCAATTTTTAACGAAATTCGAGTTTCCCCCTTTTCTTCTTTTTACTTATTTCATGCAAAAAATATGTGTTATATACACATATATGCATATATACCAATTATTTGTTTTTAGTTTGTATATACGCATATTTTTTTAAGAGCAGAAACACGCAGAGAATATATCGAAATTCTATTTACCTTCGTCTTTTTATTTTTATTTCCTTTCTGGTTTTTTTCCTCAAACACCCTTCATTGTGTTTCCCTGGTCTTTTTTGGTTTGTTTTATTTATTCTTGCGAAATAAAAATGGTCACGGACACCAAAACTGGTCTATCACGTTATACTGTAGTTCTTCAGTTTTGAAGCGTGCCGTCTATTTAATCTGTTAAATAGAGTTTCAAGTTCGTGACGAATGTTTATAAGACAATTAGTTGTTTCACACACAAAAAAAAAAACACTTGAAATAATTTCATAAAAAGGAATTTCAATTTATTTTTGTTCAATTCTTTCTAAATGTCCTATGAAGAGAGAGAGAGAGAGAGAGAGAGAGAGAGAATGAGAGATGGGGCGTGGGAATGGTGTGGTTCACACATTTTTTCTTCTTGTCACTTTTTTCAGGCAAATATATGTGTTATATGCAGTATATTGTTTGTTTTTAGTTTGTATATACGCATGAATATTTTTTCAAGAGCAGAAACACGCAGGGAATATATCGAAATGCCAATTACATTTGTTTTGCTTTTCTTTTCCGTTTTTTTTTTCTTGCTTTCTTTCTTCAAAGAACCTTCCATGTGTTTCGTGGTCTGGTTCGTTTGTGTTATTTTAATATATTTTTGCAGAATAAAAATTGTCACAGAACTGGCCTTTTACGTTATATTGTAGTCCTTTTGTCTTTAAGCGTGTTGTCTATTTAATATCTTTAATAGGAAATATTTTCAATTTCTTGATGAATGTATGTAAGACAATTAGTTTTTTTTCATAAAAATCACTTGATGTAAGTTTATAAAAGTGAATGGCAATTCATTTTCTGTTCAAGTCTTTCTCGATGTGTTAGAGAGAGAGAGAGAGAGAGAGAGATAGAGAGAGAGAGAGAGAGAGATGGTGCTGGGGGGCAGAACATTACAACTGGTTGTCTCGGTGCCTTCTTCTCTCTCTAATTACCTTTTTTCCTTGGTGGACATTTGTTTTTATTTACAAAAAAAAAAATTAGATCGAAATTTCATATTTCGATGCCGGATTCCACTGGCCATTTTTCAATTCGTCCCATGCCAAATTTCAATATGGCAGTTTTCAAAACTTCTAAATGAAGAATGTTGCTTTCAAAGGTTATGCCTTATACTCTTCTTTCGATTATTATGACTGTTGCTGGCATTTCTTGGTTTGAAGATTTCCACAATAATTGCATGTGTACATCCAACTCCATATGCATGTGTGCACAACCAGCAACAATTCCAGCGTTGCCCAGAATACCAGCATACTATTCAAAACAATAAAATTTTAGATTCGTACATTATGCACAATAACTCTTTGTAATAACTATAGAAAAGTAAGATAAGGGATACGTTTAGACAACACGGTGACCTTCGTAATATGTCATTAATAATATGGACTCAGAAATAATACCCTAGGAAGACGCAGCTGACATACAGTCGTACTGTCGATAAATAAAATCAAATGAGGATTATTTAATAAGAATTAAAACGAACAACAATAAAAAAATAATGCAAAAGGAAAATTTTAAGATTTCAAAAGGAATGATATTCTTTTAAATTAAAACCAACAATGACTCATCTCTAAAAAGATAATGAACCATGATTTTTTTGAACTGGCAAACAAATAATAAGAAAACAAAAATAAAAAAAAATCAAACAAACAATGTTAATATAAACAAAGCTACTTGTGCAAAAATATTTCAAACATATATTAAAAGTGTAAATCTGTTGTAAAATTTTATTTTATTTTGTTTAAGAATTTTTTTTATTTTTCTTATTTTTGAAATTAGTTTTGTCATTCTGTTTTCGAGATTTGCAAACATTTTTCTACTGTTTAGTATCGTTTTTGTGACACTAAAAAACGTGATACATCAATAAAATATTATAGAAATAATAATAATAATAATAATAATAATAATCATCTCTTTTAACGATGATTAATCAATAAGTAATATATGGGAGTTTACTATGTTGATAAAAAAACGTTATGATATTCCAAATATAATTAGTAGTAAAAATGTTAAAAATGCAACACAACTATATTCACCTCGCTTGAAAATATCGTCTTTTAATAGTATAAATCCAATTGTAACTGCTGGCGAAATGAACTGCCTTAATGTTACCACTGTGTCATTTCCGAACCTTTATTATTTATTCTATTTCGATCAGTATTTTGTTTATTTTTGAGGAGTTTGAATTATTTTTATGCTTCGAATAGAGTGTTTTCGTCAGTCATCATGGTTTCTTGTTTACCTTAGTAGCGCGGCCTTATATTTTTGCGAACCAAATAAAACTTTATATTTTAGAAGATAGCGAACTAACTGATCGTGTTTTTTGTAATATTAAGTCGTTATGTATTGTATTTTTCCATTTTTTCATTTGTTGGATATACTGTTAAAATCTCCAAAATATGTATATATTTTCTTCTGTTTTTTCATAAGACATCATCTTCTGATTGCATATCAGGGACCCTTGACCATTGCCAAAAATCAAATTCAATGACTTCATCTGGTTACATAACTATACTTATCCGGTTCTTTTAATATATTAAGAAGGCCACGTAGCACTGAATCCATGTAAAATCAAGTTAACAAAAATAATTTACATCAAGTAGAAAATAGCTTAACGTATTCCTAAAATAGGCGATCAAAATATTACTAGAAATAGCTAAAGAATAGGAAATTAAAACTTAAATGATATTTTAATATAAACATATACGATAATTGAGCAAAAACCCCTCATATTCTCCAGAATTAAAACGCTGCTCGCTTTGCAATGCTGAGATGTTCCATACTCTACGGTTAATGCATTATCCAGGAAAATATTTTAAAATGTGTGATACTAATGCCCGAGAAGTTGTACATACAGAAAAGAGATACCTCCTGTCGAACTGGGACGAGAGATAACACCAAACCTAATTAATTATTTTGTATTTTGTTATATGTAATAGTCTAAAAAATCATGGAGTATAATTATTTACTTTTTTATTTTTATTATAATGAATAACGTAAAATATATAAGGGGACATAAATTTTAAGGGTCTATTACTATCGTGTACCATTTCCTTCATAAGCTTTTCCTAGGAAAGTAAATAAAATTTGGGGGAGTATAATTAACTTTTCCTCAGATTATATAAAATAATTTGACAGATGACTCATATACATTTGACAGTTAAAGGAGAATATAAGCCTGTGTTATATACTACATATAGAAGAAGAATAAATTTAAATATAAATTTTCAAAAATATTTTCAAATCCAATACTATTTTTAAAATTTCTTTTCGTGAAATCGGTCAGGCTTGAAAATGTTATCTCGCTAAGATTAGTTTAGACATTGAGTTAACATAAAAACAATTTCGGTTTTAGACCGTAAAAATTAATATTAATGCATTTAATAAGCAGATTATTTCCATCAGTTACGCGATAAATAGTTCACGTCAATAACAGAAATGTTTAATATGTACGATTCTCCCCTTTCCTTGTCCGCTTATGTTTGGTGTCATTATGTTTTTTTTTTTTTTTTTTTTTTGGCGTATAAATGAAAAAAAACTGAATTTTACTTTTTGAAATGAAGGTTTTTTTTATTTTTTTTAAAGAGAAAATTGCACGAGATCTTGTAACGTATGCGTATATTTCCACTTATGGTTATAAAGAAACAAATGTCGCCTGAAGAAAGTTGATATCGGATTTTAAACCTACGCTAACGAGAACTTATCTCATTAAAACATTCTTAACATGCAGAAACCGATGATGTATTATTTCTACCACTGGATTATAATTGGTGGACATTTGAAAAAAATAGAGGATTTAAAATAAGATTAACGATTAATCTATAGATAGTAGATTAACGATTGGTTTATCAGAGAGGCGGTAGCACTCTCTATATAGGGATGACCCGTACACGCCTATATACGCCTACAGAACAAAACTATCCAAATCTCAACTAAAATCAACTTATAAGTTTCAAAAAGCACATATTCTTACAGAACAGGGTCTTACGAATGCAGCGAGTGTCAGAACGTCGGTTAAAATGGCAAAAGAGAGCAAAAAAAGGGTACAAAATGGCCAATCGTTCTTCTTTCTTCTGTCTACTTCTGCTTTCTTCTTTCTTTTGAGACGATTTATCTCGGTGTACGAACGGTCTCTGACAACAGTTCAAGCATCAATCGACTGCTCTTTACAGGGAGAAGTGCAGTGACCCATCGCTTTTTAGCTAACTTCATAATTAAATAAGATTACGTGTAATAACAAGTTTCAAACATTATATACCCAATGTAGACAGACCACTTCGAACACGGAACTTCTCTCAAAAGGGACAGCTCCAAATTATACACCGGATGCTCACAGACGTTTCAGTTTGCCAGTGGCCTACATTTCTTGGACGCTGAATATTTGAGGTGAACGTTAAGGTTTTTTCTTTAAACAGTAACCCAGCAGTGTTAATGAAACCACGAAATCTTTATCTCAGTTGATCAAAATTGTTTTAAGAGTAACCTATCAGCAAGTACGACGTCAAAAAACAATGTTATAAAACAAATAATTCTTCAGATTTTGAACTGTAAAATATGTACAAAATGTCAATGCTGTGACCAGGATTCGAACCTAGGTTAGTACGGCCACAACGTGGGGTCCTAACCTCTAGACGATCACGGCTAACACTGACGTCTGTCGCTCTTGGAAGAAAGACACATGACTACTGTCAAACTATTGAAAAATAAGGAGGAAACTTGAAATTCTCACGCATGCGCAAAAATACACTATAGCAACCATTGTTAAATGCAGCTGAATCTCTTCGCTCGCTAAGAAAAGTAGATCAGACCAGTTCTTCTAAGAACTCACCAAACGCAAAAGGAAATAAGTTAAATTAACCGCAAAAGAAACTGCAAGACAGTCATCTTCTAATAACTCGCTGGAAGCTGACCAAAAAGAATCAAAATCCAAGCCCTAGCCACAAAAATAACTAGATAGTGTGGCTACTATACACAATCTTCTAATAAAAACAAGTAAGTTTTCTAAAATAAACTACAATAAATTAACCAAGTAACCTCACACTGTCACTGATTAGGACTTCATATAAAGATAACAACTACACTATTGGTGTATATACCGTTCCACACTTTAACTATTGGTGACGGGCAGTATCTCAATTCTACGAGAGTTGTCTTGCTATAAGATAAGTGATATTATAGTAAGATACACATACGTGTTATATGTTTACATTTAATAAAAAATGCCAAAGTCAGCACGTAGTAAAAAAGCTCAGAGAAATATAGACTATGAAAAAAACAAGGTCAAGGTATTATCTGAGCAAAAGGAATGCTATCAGAAAAATGCTGAAATAATAAAAATTAAGTATCATGCAAATCCTGAGGCAAAGAAGGCTGCCTCACGTGCTGACTCAAAAGCACGGTAAACCAGGGATCCCGAGGGAAAAAGCTGCCTCACGTACTCTTTGTAACAAAGAACCAGAAAAAAAGAAGACTTACTCACGTGCTGACTCAAAAGCACGGTATAACAGGGATTCTGAGGAGAAAAAAGCTGCCTCACGTGCTCTTTAAAACAAAGAACCAGTAAAAAAGAAGGCTGCCGTAGTGCTCTTTATAACAAAGAACCAGAAAAAAAGAAGGCTGCCTCACGTGCTGACTCAAAAGCACGGTATACCAGGGATCCCAAGGGGAAAAAAGCTGCCTCATGCACAAACTATTATAAATATAAATATCAAAAACTGTCAGATCTTTGCCAAAACCCCAAAGAATGAACCAAGAAGACTTTAATAGTGAAGGTATGAACATTTTAGAACTTTATTATACTCTAACTGTTATATCAGAGAGGCGGTAGCACTCTCTACGTAATATAGAACCGATGGAGGACCAAGAGGCAACTCCTAAGGCCCCAAACCCAAAGACCTAAAACCCAGCAGAAAGCGACCTGCTACTAATGGAGGCGGCAATGAGCCGCCTCCTAAAAAAGACAATACTATCATGAATGTAAGTTTAAAAATAAGACTGTAAGTAAAAATACTAATTAACAAGAATAAAAAACGCATAGGAAATGCAAAAGGATATAGGGATGGTATGCCAAAATGTATACAAACAAGATAGCTATGAATGGCTAGGCACATGGAAATAGAATTGCATCCAAAGTATAGCCCTCTAGCTTTTTACAACCGTAATGATGGCACGGAATGAAGATTGGAGAAAAGTTATAGGGCTATACTTTGGATGCAATTCTATTTCCATGTGCCTAGTGATTCATAGCTATCTTGTTTGTATACTTTTTGGCATACCATCCCTATATCCTTTTGCATTTCCAATGCTTTTTTTATTCTTGTATAAAGTAGTGTTGCATCTCAAATGAGACACTAGATTAAAATAAACATATATTAAAATGTTCATACACCAAATGAGAAATTATCATGCAATTCGTCAACACTCTTTAGAAATAAGGTGACTTATGTTAGCAGAAGGATACTAAGACTTAATACTAAAACTTTTAGAAAAAATAAGAGAAGGACACATTCCAAGAATAAGGTGGGGACTAGAAAATTGGTTTTACTCTGAGGCGTTATTGAATGTGTATTTTACGTTGTTACTTGGAGGAGTACTGAGAGGCGCTGGCCCTTGAATATATATCGAACATATCTTGGACCAGTGGTTGGTCATTGGTGCAGTCCACGTTTTGGAGAAAATTCAGTCGGGAGGTGCGCCGACGTCGCCTGTGTTCTATGGTGTTACCTGTCCGCCCAGTAGTTTTCTAATATTGCGTCTATTCTTATTATGTGGCGAGGTATGTTACTAGGTGGGAAATATATCTGTTACCTGTTCCCTCACGATGCACTTGCACCATTTTCTGTCTGGGCATAATATGAGGTATACTGAGGACGGGGATTTCTGCGAGATGCGGGGGTAGTTGGTTCCTATCGGATCGAGTCCAACATCTCATCAGTGCTCCATGCTTCGTATTTCATCAACTAGCGATTAACTAACTCTCTAGTTGGGGTCGCGAAATAACGATAATTTAGCAACCTTTTTACCAACCCCATCGCGGACCATCCATCCGAAAAATAGTCGGAATTAAATTTCCGACAAGCTAGAGGAGACCATCTTTTTCCATATGCTTCGGGATAAACATTTACCACATATAGACTCATAATATTTAAGAGAAACACTGTTAATGTCAGTTACTTGTCAGCAATATCGATTAAGTCCATCATTTCTAGATTACCAAAAAAGTTGGTGAACGCAGGCTGCTCCTGTACAGCAAATAATGAGTTCTAAGTAGAAGACAATTGTAGATATGATTTCCTTGCTACGAAGCTACCTTCACGGGATAATCTACACACATGCCTGAAACATACATTGGAATAATGCAACGGATTCAAAAATAAACACATCGTTAGCAACTAGCAAGTAGGAGCAAAAAAAAGGGGACCATTTAATCATTTAATTAAAGAAAAATGGCACAAAACCTTTCAAGAATTGAAACGATGCTCGCTTTGCAATGCTTAGAAGTACATTATTCTATTATTACTTCATGGTAAAGTTTAAAGATGTTTACATGTGCGGAAGTAATACTTTAATAGTTGTATACAAAGTAGGAGAGCACATCTTATATACGTAGATGATAAACATGACACCACCTGATTTTAATTTGTTGCTTTTCTATTTTATTGAATAGCTTAAAATACGGGAGTATAGTTATATATTGTTTTTTTTCTTCGTTTATATATTGAATAGCTTAGAGAATATAGATGGATATAATTTTAAAGTTTCTATTAGTATATGTTTCTATTTGCTTTAAGTTTCTTCACAAGTATCTACCCCACATAGACAAGACCGCATTAAATTTTTACATTTAAATTCAACACATTTAAATGAAAAACGCTGGAAAAATAGAAAACAAATTTATAAATCTGCTTCCATTATTGGCATCTATTCTCAGAATAGTTCACGTGAATTATTTTACATATTAAAGGCCTTTGATAGGGTATGGCATAAAGGTTTACTTCACAAGATCTCCAGCTATGGTATAGCTGGAAATGACTTCTCAATTATTAAATCATTTCTCTCTGATAGGTTTATAAGAGTAGTAGTTGATCGGCAAAAATCATAAGCTCACAGTATAAATGCTGGAGTCCCTCATGGGTCGATCCGGGCCCAACTCTTTTCCTGATCTACATTAATGATCTTCCAAATCACATCCTTACATCATTCGTAGACATTTTTGCTGACGAAACTACTATGGTAGCACATCTAAGACAGTAAACGACCAAGTTCTCTCCGATTCTCTCTCCTCTGATCTTGATCACGTTGTACAATGGGGAAAGGAGTGGCTGGTTACTTTTAATGCATCTAAAACCAAGCTTCTATAATTACATCATCAAAGTCCTGATCCCCATCTGGCATCAATTAAAATGAATGGTTCTCGTCTTGGGGAGGCCTCAAGTTTTGACAGGCTTCTGGGCTTGACCTTTACTCCTGATCTTAAATGGAATACTTTCATCAAATCTGTTGCCAAGGCTGCTGGAAAAATGAACGGATCCTTCTCTCGATCCAGTAGATATCTCACTGCTGATGCAATTCTCTATCTATATAAGAGCCAGATACGTCCAAGGATGGAATACTGTTGCCACATATAGGCAGGAGCTGCTAAAAAAAAACTTGTCCTGCCTTGATAGGGTTCAAAATAGACTTCGTGGTCTGGTGGGAGATGTCCTTTTCTCTTCGCTGCAACCTCTATCTCACAGAATAGATGTTGCGAGTTTTCTATGCTTTATCGTTTTTTTTCATGGAAAGTGTTCGACTGAGCTTCAATCTATGGTCCCCCCTCTCCAAACTTTCACAAGAAACACTAGACTAGCTGAAAACATCAATAACTTTCCCCACTCCTTATCTGTGCTTAAACCTAAACATAGATTCCATGATCAAAGCTTCTTTCTTAGAACTACACGCCTGTGGAATTGTCTTCCGTTTTCCTGCTTTCCACCTGTCTATAATATGGTTGTCTTCAAGTCCAACGTGAACAAATTTCTGATGAGCCGTTCTACTTAAGTTAACAAATTTACCGAACTTCCATTACTATTGATTACTATATTGTCCTTTTGGCTACTCTACACTCTTTAAACCTTATCCTTGAGTGGCAGATCGGCCTTTATAAGTGGTGACGCCTATGTAAAAAAAAAAGTGAAATAAGAATTTTGGAGCCTTTTTTTTGCTTTTTAAGAATTTATAATGCAATAACGTTCATTTCACCAGGTGACAAGCAAGACACTATTAATTACAATATTTATAATAACTGATTAGAAATTGAAACAAATTTGTGAACTGATAACTTACCATTATTATTAAAATTTATTATGAAAAAGATTATTGAAAAAAAACTAATTATAAAGATAATAAAATGATAACCGCTGTGCTAGTTATAATAATAATAATAATAATAATAATAATAATAATAATAATAATAATAATAATAATAAGTAATAATAATAATAACAATAACAATAATAATACTATTAATAATAATAATAATAATAATAGTAATAATAATCCTATTAATAAAAATAATGATAATCATAAAAAAGCAATCATTTAAATAACTCTTGCCGCAAGGTACAATCTCCTTCATTCTATTATTTCAAATAAAATAGCAACACTGTATTGACAATGACTCGAAAGACTGCGGAACGCTAACAACGGTTGTGCGTTTCATGATAAGCTTAAATCCTGTCTAATCCTTTAGATAAACTATGAATGAGAAACAGCATCATATATCAGTATGTTTTCTGTTTGTAAAGAGTGATCGTTCTTTCAGTTAAGTAATTTGCGGAAACTTTGTTAAAAAGTATTTTGATGATGGTTGCTTTAAATTTTTTAGTGTTGAAAGTGTATATTATAAGGGCTGAAAATCCAACAATGGGTGAAAATTTACATACATAAGATAATCATAGAGTTTTTTTTTTAAACATGAATAATGAAAGCGAAAAAAGAAACAGTTGTATTTATATCATGGGATTTTAACAGCCAATTAACTTGCCATAGTTAATCAATTATAAATTATTAAGTTATATCAAAACGAAGATTAAAAAAAAGAATGAAATTTACTTGTAGTAAAAAACGTAACAACATTTTGTTTTGAAAATCATCAAGTCAATTTGCTCAGTAAAACGAGATGATTAATATGCCTATATATACATATATATATATATATATATATATATATATATATATATATATATATATATATATATATATATATATATATATATATAAGGCTGAACGTCTCTGTGTGTGTGCCTGGTAACGAATAGGCTCCTATATGGTTGACTATTTCAAAATAACTAATTACATATATTGATAGAAGATGTATCGAGGATCAGGAATGGGTATGTTTTATCTAGCAGAGCCGTTGGTTCATAGAAATTGCGGGGTCTGCGTTCGTGCCTGGCCCCCAAAGTACGAAAATAAAAATTAAAAACACACGTTTATAAGCGTTTTTTATATAGATGTACATAAGAACACTTTGATGAGTATGTGTCAAGTTTAATAGGGATGGTATAATAAAATCGTTGTGTGTGCGTTCGCGCCTGTTCTCCATGGAAATACGTTACAAACTATAACAGAACCTTTTCATATCTATTTGCCTAAGTATGCTTTGATAATTATGTTTCAGTTTGAAGAAATATGGTATAATAAAATTATTGGGTGTTCGTTCGCGGCTGACCTCCATAGAATGTAAATATGTCACAAAGTTTAAAAACGTTTTTTTGAAAGTTATAATAAATATATTCTTCAACAATATATTTTTATATAAGTCAACAATAACAGCTTAGCTTTAGTCTTAATTCACGTAGCTTTTATTTATTTTTTGGAGTTGAATCATATTGTGTCGAATAACTTCACCTCATAAATTCACGTTCTTATTAAATTGAAAGCCAAAAAACAAAGTCAGGAATTTAGACAAATCT
The DNA here is from genome assembly GCF_053919585.1 of Euprymna scolopes. NCBI lineage: Eukaryota > Metazoa > Mollusca > Cephalopoda > Sepiida > Sepiolidae > Euprymna > Euprymna scolopes. Next base: position 76,165,797 of record NC_136489.1, on the reverse strand, counting down.
ATATACAGATTTTGCATAACTCTGTTTTTTCCTTCTCCACTTGCACATGTCACTTTTCCGAAAATAAATTAATTGATATATAATAAAAAAAATAAGAACGTTACTTGTTATCGTGTCAACAGTAGGAAAATCCTGCTCACATAATTACGTGTTTTTAAAAAAAAACAATTGCATAACCTTTTTTTATTTTTATTTATATATCTGTTTTAGCTTTTTATCAGTGTACTAGAAGGAATTCAGTTGATTACAACACTGTCTGCGTGTTCTTTAGATTACAATATTGCCACCCTGAATCCGACGGCGAAATACTACACCGTTCAATACTGTAAAACTGAAACGAACTTGTTCTGCTTGAAAGGAAGGAAATAACTCTGGGACAGGTCTAGTGACTACCATACGACAGAACAAAAAATGCGGACTAAGCAAGATTGCTACTCAAGAAAGGCTTGCGTTTAAAACTGGAACTTGCCTAAATACAGCGAAAATGTATGAGGAAAACGATCATGAAACATCCTCCGATCTTACCGCACGTATGGAAGCCTCACAAGAAGAAACAGCATAACCGAAGAAACTCTACAAACGTGGAAACCGAGAACAATAAAACAGAGCTTACAGGGTATGAAGCAAATAAAAGAGAAAAATAATAGAGTTCATAAACGATGAAAAAACGCAGTTCCCATCTTGACGGACAGAAGAAATAAAAACCGGATATAGAGTACGTTTACAATCTTATCCCATAATCAATACAGATACTATCAAAGACCTAAATAATTTAATACGCGCAGGAGCCAAGATAATATATATATATATATATATATATATATATATATATATATATATATATATATATATATATATATGAAGTTCGAATCAGAAAGACAGCTGGAAAAATGAATAGACACAATCTGGATCAGAAATATGGCTAAAAAACAAACAAACACACATAAAAAAGACGCCGAAACGAGAAACCGGAAATTAGCGACATGGTAATGATCGGAAATGGGAAATATAGAGTAGAGGCTAAATAAAAAAAAATGAAAGAATTGGACACAAAATAGCAGCAAAATAAGGGAGACTAAAACGATATAAATAAAATATGACCAGTGCAAGCTAAACAGGAAATTTGAAAACAATTTAAGCCAAATTCTAACAAAATTTGAGCGTAGGAACAACAAAAACGGAACGATCAATCCTGACAGAAACAAAACCTAACTGAAGTAAGATATCCGAAACACGACAGGGTCACAATAGAAATTTCGAATGCCGGAAAGATATGAAAGAAAAGCTACAAGAAATTGAAGAAAGAACTGTGGATGAAATTGACAAGGAAACCCTGAAGTAAACCATAGAGAAAATGGCGAAATGAAGAGTACCAGAAAAAGACGGGGTACATGCATACCGGTTTTTGTAATTCACAACACTTTACAAAAGGCTAACTCAAAACCTGAGAAACTATATACAGGAAACAAACGTGTCAGATTGGATGACAAAAGCTAGAACAACACTGATACAGAAGAACAGAGAGGGATGAACCACCCCTTGCACTTATAAGCCGATCAAGTGCTTAATCAATATGTTGAAAATATTGACAGCACAACTGAGGGAACAAATCTACCACTCCCTTAATACTCGAAGTTTTTCAGGACGAATAGAAAGGATGCCAAAAGGGAAAAAGGAAAATACATGGGCTGCTATAAATAGAACAAATGATCCTAAAGACGGTAAAAAGAAGGAGAAATAGTCTCATCATTGAATGCATCGATTACAAAAATGTATACGACAGGATCTCCCAAACAATGATAATAGAATGCTTAAAATGTATAAACTACCATGCAGGATCATTACCATGGTAGAACATGCAATGAAAACATAGGGGGTTGGAACTGACTACTGATGGGTACACATAACTGATATAAACATAAAGGAAGCATCTTCAAGGATGGTTAACTATCACCATTAATGTTCATCATAGTTATGATGACCCTGAACAATAAACTGCGAAAGTGCAAGCCGGCTAAACGTTCTCTAACACGGAGGAAAAGAATGAAGCCTCTGGTGTACATGGACAATTAAAAACTTTTCACAAGGACGAACAATATATTGAGGCACTATTAAACACTACCAGTATCTTCAGCCCGCATATTCGACACGGATTTGGTATGAACAATTGCTCACTACAAGATATGAGAAAGGGAAAACCGTAGACGAAAAAAGGTATAACACTACCCAATTAAACGGAGATGAGGGAACTAGCAGAAAAAGACGCCTATATATATATATATATATATATATATATATATATATATATATATATATATATATATATATATATATATACGTGTGTGTGTGTGAGAGAGAGAGAAAGAGAGTACTGGAAGCAGACTCCATCAAAGCAACAGAAATGAAAGACAAAATTGAAATGGTATAGCTCAGGAGACCAGGAAAACTTCCGGACACTAAATTAAATAGCGGAAACTTAATAGAACTTATCGATACATTGTCAGTATGATTAGTAAACTACTCTGGACCGTTCATAGAGTGGTATAAACATAGAAGTGAGACAGTTAGAGCAGAAGACTAGAAAACTTATTACCATACACAAATTACTATACCACAACGACGCCGTTTACCGATTCTACGTTAAAATGAAAGTGAATGCCAGGGGACTGGTATGTATAGAAGACTGCGTGAATGACACCAAAAAGAACATGAAAAATGCATAATAAAAAACACTGAAAGGATAATTATGGCAGTGAAAGAAATAAAAGTATAAACAAAACAGAAAACAGAGAGACAAAGGATGAGACAAGAAAAGAAAACTGGGAAGTGAAACAACTACATGGAAACTTCGCAAAGACGATACCAAAGACGAGTGACTGCCTCTACTTTATCGTTACTTTTATGACAAGTTCTCATCTGAACTTTAATCTATGCCCCCCTCACCAGACTTTCACGATAAAAATCGACTTGCCAAAACCACTATCAATAATTTTTCACACTCTTTATCTGTGCTTAAACCTAAACGTAGATTCTATGAAGAAATCTTTCTTCTTATAACTGCTCACCTGTGGAATTCTCTTCCGTTTACCTGCTTTCCAGATGTCAAAAGACGAGAATAAAGAAAACATTTGGACATAGATGCGAAAAAGAACACGTCAACCGAGAAACTCAATCGCTAATTGCCATAGTACATGATTACTCCATAAGAACCAACCACACCAAAGCATGCATCGACAAAACACAAGAAAACAGCAAACACAGACTCTGTGGACAAAGTGACAAAACGTTAAACCATATAGTAAGAGAATGTACTAAACAAACCTAAAAGCAATGCAAGAACAGACACAACTAGGAATTGTGCAAACAACTGCATCTCGAACGCGCAGACAATTGATACACGTATAAGCCAGTAACAGTAACTGAAAACGAGCATCAAAATCCCATGTGGCATGAACATAAAAACGGATAAAACCTTCCAAGCAAGAAGACCCGATGTCCTAATAATTATCAAGGAGGGGAAGTCCTGGCAAATCTTAGATTTTCCTGTTCCAGCTGATCGCAGGATTCATATTACAAAAAAAAGGACACACGGAACGAACACACAGAACTATCAAGATAAATGAAAGGGATATGGATGATGAAAAAATCAAGATAATACCTATGATATGAGAAGAACGAGGAACCATCCATAACCAATTTGAAAAGAGAATGGGAGAAATTGGAATCAGAGGAATTACTTGAAAGATGCAACGACTAACAATAATGAAAACAGCTAAAATACGAAGGACCATCCGGGAATGTGGAGACGTATACACATGAGCAACATGTGGCGGCTATACGAACTGCTGTAGAGACAAAACTCAAAGAGGCGTTACATAGAACCAAGATCATTGAAGGTGCATATCTATAAGTTATCTATCCCTTACCCATCCCCGTCCAATTACCCAACCAACTCCTCTCCCAAACAAGAATGATTCCAAATAGCTGAGACGAGTCAAGGAGGATCGAAAAACCAAGTAAATCGCACTAGACAAGTGCGAAAAAAACTGCAACCTAAAGGAGGCTTATGTACACTCAAATTCAGTGGAAGCCAATGGCCGCTGGTATAAAGAAATAGATGGTGAGACTTGTATCATTCAGCTTCCAGAGAACACAACAGGATGTTTTCATGGAGGGGTCCAGTATATGTATTCCAATAATAACATTACTTATAATAATAATGGTATATGAGTCGAGAAAAATATTATATATATATATATATATATATATATATATATATATATATATATATATATATTCATATTAGTTGGTTGTTGGTAGGTAGTTTTTGTTTTTATTTTTGTTTATCAACCCTTTCCAGCTTATTTAATGCCGAATCCAAAGACTTTGAACTAATTTTTTTAAATAGAATATATTTGTTTTTTTCAAGTGTTTTTTCTATTTAACCCATAGTTGGGAACCTAACAGGTACTACCACTCCGGGGCAGAGTAGACCTGGGACAAATGCCAATTAAAGGGTTGCTCCACACTCCCCAAAACCCGAAAATTAGGGACTCACCACTGGATATCGTTAAAGGTCATATCCAGGACCATATTCGTATTAAATCTATATAAGTTTCGAGGCGAATTCTCTTGGTTTAAATATAAATACATATCATTATGTAAACTAATTTTTTGATATAGCAGCAAAGCATCTTCATATACGAAAGTCGGCGATAATAACTGTCATCACCGTTATATTGCGAAAAAAAGCTTACTAATTAACAGTAAATAACATTTCCATTTCTTTTTAAATATATTTTATATTTTAATTAAATAAATGGAAATATATTTTAAAGTTTGCATTACTTTCAGGTATATATGATTCATTATATAGATTGAAACGATAATTGCATCAATTGCCCCAAGAGAAAAACATAGTAACATTTATTGATTCTAATAAAATTCTTGGAAAAACAAATTGATATTCAGATATATTTGAATTTATTGTTGACATATCGATTGGTATTCATTGCACACAATTAGCTATTTTTCTTGATATCTTCATATACAACAATTATTCAAACACCTATTTTAATTAAATAGTTTTTCTGTTTTTTTTTCCAGTTTCTATTTTTACCAACCGTTTTTAAAGGCATTTTTAGTGATTTCTGAGTTAATAAGACGTAGTTTATAAGAGTTTATAAGACAAGATTTTATTTCAAGTAGATCTGCGAATAGAAATAAAGCAGACTAATACAATGTTAACAGTATGTATAATTATATATTTTAATCTGAAAGTTTGATTCAAATTCAATTCTATACAAATTAATAGCAATTACTTTCTACAAATATTTTATGTATGGGTATGTATACGTATATATATATATATATATATATATATATATATATATATATATATATATATTCAAATATATGTATATTAAAAAAATATATATATATATGAGGAGAGAAAATATAGTCAGAATTTGAAAAGTACTGCATATATGTTTATATTTATTTCAGAAAACTATGTAAATAAGATGTAACATCAAGATCTTGACACATATTTAATTAAAATCACACTGCACAGGAAAACAAAATACATCAAAGATCTCAACTTCTGATTCAGAATAACATCTGAAGTCAAACAGCATTTGGTTGCTAAAAAGTATTGATTTTACTTGGATAGGACAACAATAATATATATGCTACAAAACTCAGTAGCATAAATCATAGAAGAAAACGTTAAATTGGCCGCGGCAATGGTGTAAAAGGAGTGTGTAAACTCATCCTTTGAATGATAATTTTTCTTGTTTTATATTTTGCAATATACCTACTAAAAAATTACCAGTTTCAACCAACTACCCGATCCGTTAATATGTCATATCATTTTCTCTTATATGTTTTACAAAGCACCGAACAGAAAGTGCCGCTTTGTAAAACGTCTGACAAATATATTACGTTATTTAAAGCAGATTTGTCTGTGTTTCAATGTCGTTTTGCAATATTTTTAAGATAATATAAGCAGAACCTAGGTTCGATTCAGATTCCAATATAATGTCATTGTCCATACATTCTACTTCCTAGTAGAGGTGTGTGATACTGATATTATATATCTGTATGTTAGTTTCTGAAAACTAACACCTTCAACATTGTGAAAATATGAACCAATAGTTTTTATTTTTTAACGGAAACGGCTGTATTTTATAAGACGCAGTTTAATTGTTATGAAATTTACATTTTGCAAACAGATAAGACCTGATTTCTAGAAATAAGTTCTTAGTCCGGTAAAGCTTATTCAACATAATTTACTTTTGAACACACAAATAAAGGTTAAGAATACCCTGTTAATTGGATAAGATGATATGGTTCTGACTTTTTTCAGAAGTGTAAAAGTCTATTAAATTTATTATTACTATGTCATTATAAGTTATGCGTTGTTATTGAACACGTAATTGAATTCTACAAACTTAACTGAACGAAGAGTTTGCTTACAACCGAAAATAAACAAATTCTTCAATTGGAGATATTGTGTAAGAACACACCTTACTAATAAATATCTGAAATGTTTGTCAAGTTCTCGCCCCTTGGCATTAGTTTCGTCAAGAACTGAGTTCATTTCTTTAATCAATAGAGGAAGTAGTTCGACCAAGGTCATCAGCGTTTGCATTGAGGAATCGGGATAAAGCAGAAAACGGGATCTGTCAGTTTTAACAACCTGGTTTGATCATAAAGGTATCCAGGCTATGCTTATATTTCAAAGAAAATGACTTCAGATATTCCAGGGGTCTGTCTTAGACAAATATTTCTTGGGGCTTTACGGACAAGTGTATCAAGAAATATGGAAGACACTCTTTTACACTGATACATACATATATATATATATATATATATATATATATATATATATATATATATTCACCTGTTGTTTTTGTTGAAATTTAATCTACAAATGCAATCTATGAGAATCGTAATATCTCGTAATATACGTATTAATTGCATACGGTATTCCGGATATAACTTATGTTTACAGAAACAATAGCGGATACGTTATTTCCTGCGCAAGGTTATTGAAAAAATAACTAAAGATATAATTATTTAAATTTCTGAGTCTTTCAAATATATTAGAAAATTGCTTAATCCAACAAATAGGAAGGTTTTGAAATAATATACGCCTAAAATATTAATAAAACCGGAACTAATATAGAGGAACGGCAACTTCATCCAATTGTATACTATATTTTGCATAACATCGAATAAATTATATAAGTGCGGAAGGTAAAACAAAAATTATCAAGAAATATATGTGTAGTCTTGTATGAAAATAAAGTATTTGATTATATAAATTTAACCAAAATATTAAATGATCCCAAAACCATACAATTGCTTCCAAATGAGTTATAGACAATGAGTTACAGAAAAAAACAACCAATAGTTACATATAAACAAAAACCGACCATACGTAACAACAGGTGTGATTAAAAAATAGTAATGGAATATTACATATATTTCAGTATTTAAATAGTGAAATAAAACATAATTACAAGTAATTCAAAGAAGTAAAACACATCTGAATTAAGAATACTCTTTTATAAAGGTTCAAATCTTTGAAAACAGAAATACCATAATTTTACTGAATGTGTATAAGAATAAGGAACATCACTACATGGTTTTATTATATCAATAGCAAATAAATATAAATTAATACTCTCTACATTTCATGCATGGAAGAGAATGGATTTAAATTCGTATTCAAAGAGCTGAACGTAAAATAAATTAAACACGATAACAGACTAATCTCCTTAAAAATTCATGAATACATAAAGATCTTTAAATACTTTATTTAAGTCAGTAATAGTTTTTATTGATAAACAAGCTCATGGTATGGTTTATATATACACCTACTATATACAACGTCTATTCTTAGAAGTGGAAATTATCGGTAAAGTTTCAGATGCCCAAATATTATATTATAATACTTTAGATAGCATTATTCTGAATAATATTATTATTAATGATAAAGTAGGACTTTAGGTTTACTGTAGCTTCAAAGGCATGCATTACCAAATCTTTAAGTACACCTATGTCCAAACTGTTTAAATTAGTTATACATCTAATACATAATTTCCAAAGAATAATAAATTCTATAATAACATTAGACTATTTCGGCTGGTAAACAATTAACACACAGTAAAACAAAATTAGAAGCCTATATTCTAGAATAAAAAAAAATCATATTAATTGTGATTGAAGCACGTTGTATATTTAAATTCCACACAAACAAGTTATAAAAGTATTAAATACTACTGTTGATCGAAGGTTTTGCAGATAGTAAAGGTAAATGCCTAAGTTTCCTCGTGTAAAAACTAGTGCTCCTTAAGGTGTTTTAAAATACTTATAAGTTATCTTATTATAAAAAGTAATTATGCAAAAGAATACAACATATTACATAAAACTATATGCATTAAAATGGGGTTAGAGCCGGATGATTAAACAGAGTGGTGAAAGGACTAACATATGTAAACAGTAAAATAAAGAATTGGTTCGTTATCCTGATGCTTTTAGATAGTAGAAAATAATCAGAATATATTAAAAGCTAACCTAAAACTTTATTCAAATGTATAAAGTGTTAAAAAAATATTGGACAAATTAATAAAGGATTACAAATATGAATTGAAAAAAAAATTAAGAACTGTCTATATATAAATATTTTTTTAATTTTATATATTTCTAACAAAAAATAAAAATGTAAATATATAAATAAAGAAAAAATAAAAGCAGAGGTGATTAGTCTCTTTCGAATTTGGAGGCAGGGACGAATCTTCCAAGTAAGAAACATGTGTTAATAGCATGGATAGTTTAGCCAAATTAATAATAATTTAAACAATTTTTCCCGTGATTAAGGAAGGTGATGTTCGCTAAAACCTGCTAGAGATATATGATTTTATATACTGTTTCGTTATTAAATCCACCGAAACAGTGTTTCATGGTAAACGGCGGCTGATTCCTGAAATAATATTAGGGCAATTGTGCATTCGAGAAGGTTAGTTTATACAGCGATTGTAGGTAGATACATGACTTACTGACTTATGATGAAAAATATAAAAATTGAAAACTTTTTTACATAGGCTACATTAGTAATAAAACCTTCCAATACACCCCCACCCGAACGCATATATATGTGTGTATATGTATGTATATATATATATGTATATATATATATATATATATATATATATATATATATAAAACAACCATTATTGAACATAAAAACACAATTTTGCCGGATTAAATGTAAATGCAGAAGTTTGTGCTAAAATGGAAGTCAATCTTTCTTCTATAAAAATGTTTAACTCTTATGATGCTTATTGACAACATACGTATGGTATATTTTGTCAAATAAGTAGTCTAGAAAGAAAAACATTAATTCATGTGCTCCTTTCCTCAACCATGAATAATAGCAATTCTAAATCTTTTCAATTGTATTTTAAGCGCCATCTGCATTTATGATGATATCATATACTTTTAAGAAGAGTGTAAATTAATGTAGACACAAATATTTGCAAGCAAATCATGCATTCAATCAGAAGATTTATTAAAATATGAATAAACTCTTTTAAACAGTCACATAAACTAAAACTGATAGTAACTTTGAAAAACCGGAAATATGTTTTTATTAATATTTTCTCAAAATAAATAAATTTACATATGTCGAAACGCACTAGTTCCCAGAGAAAAATAGTGACGCCAAATACTTAACGTAACTTCATATATGTTTTTCTATCCTATTATTTTTTTTTACTTTAACTGTTTATACGATTAATACACTGCTGATTCAAAATTTAAGACCATTTAAAAATCTTAAAATAACAGGATACATTTTAAAGTCTTCCGACCTGAGGTCAGCAATACTAAAATCTAAAATATTATGGAAACAAAAAGCTTCATTCCAAAGATTTTTTTTAATTTACATTTTTATTAAATTTGGCTTTTTATACATGATCAAAATTATAAGACCAGAAACAAAACTTCTATTAAATTGTACAAAGGTGTATAAAAAGTGCATGAAAAGATTCAACAATCAAACTGTATAATGAGTTCTACTTCCGATGCTTTTGCTGACTCCAAAAATTCTTCGGAGAATGCTAAAAATAAGGGGTTAAATTAAAGTGCGGGGGACTCTGCTCCAGTTTCTGAAGATGGTTCCAAGGAGTTCATTTTTTGTTGAATATTGTTTACCATTTCGATAAACCTCGCTTGTCATCCATCCCCAACCATTTTCAATTGGGTTCAAGTCAGCTGAGCATGCAGAATATCCCAAGAACTTCATTTTCTTGTAGGGCACATCTTGCAATGTGGATTGCAGAATTATCGTGTTGGAATACCCACCTGCTGTCGTACGACCCTGCCCAACCTGGAGCTTCATTGTCCCTCTGTACTAAAGGAACCCCATATCATTACGGGTTCTCTACCACTATAACATGTTGAAAAATTTAAATAAGGCATGCTTTTGTCATGTCCATAGGGCTGAAAGCCATCAGGGCCACATAAATTTAATTTTACCTCAACAGAAAACATGACTTTCTTTCACTTCTCAACGCCCCAGGTTTGCTATTCCCGATTAAATATTAAACGGCCCACTTTGTGACGTGGAAGCTATCGCGGAATTTGTGTACGCTTTTTATTTACCTTGCATTTTTGTTGTAAGTGTCGTCTGATTGTTAAGAAACTGCAATGAGCATCAGTAACCGCCTTAACTTACTTAGAAGCACATCCTCTGTCTTTCACAACAACCCGTCTGATTCTACTACTTAATGCAGGAGAAGTTTTTGGGAGCCTTCGAAAGGATTTTGTTTTCCATAATTCCCAGCGTTGTTTAGAAAGTTGAAAATATCAGTTTTACTGCGATTTACCTTAGCTGCTATCGCTTGCTGTGACAAACCTTGCGTATGGAATCCTAGAATTCGAGAGCGCTCAACGTCGGTAGGTTGTCTTGTTTGAGGCATTGTAACACCTTTACATAGTAATTGCTAATCTCTAACTGAACTAAAAAAAATTAGAATTACCATATATCTTACAATTTATACCTTTGGTCTTATAATTTCTCTCTTTCTCTCTCTCTCTCTCTCTCTCTCTATATATATATATATATATATATATATATATACATGTATATATGTGTGTGTGTGAGTGTGCGTGTGCGTGTGTGTGTGTGTGTGTGTGTGTGGATAGGTGTTTTTTGGAAAATGGGGAGAAATATGACAAATTCTAAAGGATTTGGCTGTTCCCTTTTTCATAAAAAAATATTTTAGGTATGAATATAATTCTATTATATTTTCTGTTTTCACTAGTGACGTATTTCCTATCGACTCTCAGGTTATGTTATGTAATCAGATTTCTTATAGAGATCCTTCAGCCACCCCTTTTAGTAAGATTTTACTAATTTTTGGCTGCTAAAATGTCAGGTTTTTAGGCATGTTTTATATCAAACAATGTGACTGCGTTCGACAGTTCTATTCTGTACGCATTGCTAATTTCTTTATTTTTGTTTTGATTTGCATCATTTCGATTTCTAGTAATTATACGGTCGCTTTGATGTTATTTTAATTGTTATGTTTGTTCCTTTGTTATTCATGCTATTATTTTCTTTTTTTGTGCTTATTTAATTGTTTTTTATTACGTAATCCAATTATACATGCACTTACAATCGTAATAGGTGAAGGTTACTTTCCACCCAGATATATTGTTCTTGGTAGGAAACAGCTCCTTAATGATTTTTTTTCGAAAAGCAATGACGCTGTTATATTATAATAATGTTTTATGGGGTTAGTGCTTATGCATATCACTGCCACGTAAAGAAGACGAAACAAAATTAAAACACCAAATGGGAAATTTATCACAATGAAGTATTATTCATAAGGATTGATTATTCAAGAGAGGGAAAAACCTTCACGTTTTTAAATACATCACTCTGACTAACTCTAATAAACATTAAAAAATAAATGTTTTCATTTTAACAGTATTTCCCCCGGTTTACGGTAGCTGAATTGATTAGCTCCTTTCTAATGAAGACGGGGATTGCTTCTCTTTCCGAATTTCAAACTATCTACCAGTGTTAATCGTGACACCTTATACTGATGATTCCCGGAAAGAGGAAACGTTGGTGTCTGTAGGTATTTAATACATATATTAGTAAATAATTATGCCAACCCTTTAAGCAAACTCGTTTCTTATCTTGCGTACTTTCAATGTAAATAAAATTGTCAATTATCTCATGTGTGCAGATCAACACATACGATTAGGTCATTCTGACTGACGTAAAAAAAAAAAACTTTAGAAATAAGTATTAAAATTTCAACAGTATTTATCCAGGTTAACGGTGGCAAATTGGATAAGGTTCTTGCTTATGCAACAAGAAATGCCTTATATCGCTGGGTTCGAATCTATCGACCGGTGTTAATCGTGACACCTTGCACTGATGATTTCCGAAAGTATGAAACACCACAAGTAGTGTGTAGGTAAATAAAAATTATTATAGTAAATGTATTTATATATATATATATATATGTATATATATATTATATATACATATATACATATATATATATACATATATATATATATATATATATATATATATATATATAGGTATAATTGAAACTGAAACGTACTGTTTATCTCTTTTAATCAAACTGTAAAAGATTAAGGGAATATTCCAAAACTATGCACGTTTAATTTCAGAATATAGCTTATGAAAGTGTTCTGCATTGTGATAAACTATATGCTGGTGTATTTTAAAAGGATACACACATTTTTTATCCAAATAAATTTAGAAAGTCGACGGTGACTATCATAATGACATCAGCATAAGCGACGAAGATTTATTTCTCTGCATAGACACAACCAACGCAATGCGCTTTTGTTAAACTACTGTATTGAAAAAAATCATGTAGATCCTAACCTGATGCACGCCCACGGCAGGGATATTTTTCTGAGAGTATTACACGGTCGAGATTTGTAACAGGAAATGCACAGTTTTGATCATGAATGCATCTGATAAGTTAACATGGCAATCCAAATTCAATTTCATCCATTTTTTAAAGTCTCTCATGTTTTGAATAATGATTTGCACTGTTCGTATTATAAAATACATTATTATTATTATTTTTGTTATTACTCGTAAGTAGCCACAAAAAGAACACAGCAACGAACAGTTTAAACATGTAGTACAGGAAAAACCGACAGGTTACAAGGGAAACGTTACAAATGAGAAGTGTAGTTAATTTACTAAGCATGCGAGCGTCGCTCTGGAATTAAATCCCTGCCTGGGACAGTCATGCGTAAAGTTTATATGGATGATGGATTAACCCATATAGAGAGTGCTTCTTCACAACACCTCACTCCCAAACTGATTTCTCCGGGTGTGAAAGCAGTACTTTTCCTTTTTGGGCAGATAGATTTGAAGATGTTTATGACATACGCCCTTAGATTTTTAATAGCCCCGTTTAAATTTTACTGACAAAATTATTAAAACAATAAAATCAATTTTATTTACAGTCACTGTACGTGCTAACCTTACAGGGGTTTGATCTTTTCATACCTTCGCGTCAATCTTTTCGGTAAATATTGTGTGTCCGTATCCGGCATGATCATGGTTTACACTTAGGGACACTACACACCATTTTTCAAAATAAAGGTCAAATCTCGAGGTCACAGGGTATGTATATTATCTCTGCTAGAGCCCACACTGCGGGACTGACCATGACTAAACTTGGCATGATTTCCCTCAACCAAGTATTGTGCATACAATTTCTTTAAATTAAGGTCAAAGTCAATATATTTGTTTATGTATATACACGTTCCTAGAGCACATAAACAAGGCCACTCAGAACCAAATCTGGCATGGTGCTCGTTTTCAATATTTAGAAAAACAGGACAGACTCATAATCTATGTGTATATTTTCTCCTACAACAAAAAGAACAGGACAGATTATTACCAAAACTGGCATGATGACAGTAACTTATACATAATGACCACAGCACTACTGAACTTATCTTGGTCAAACCTCACATGGTAAAAGGCTTCGACTATTTCTTTAGGATTAAATATTACAAACATCACTTTTCATATTGTTTTTATATTAATTAAATATATTTTCGCCTATTTCGTGTAATAGCAGAAACCCAGCGTATAACTGCTTAAAGAGAATAGTATATTGACCAGAGACTATTTGGTCGGGTGTTCTTAGAATGGAAACTTAGTTTTTAAAAAAAAATGTTTATGATTAATTTAAACTTACTTACTTCTTTAAGTGTTTATGGGCTTTCCTACGAGAAAAAATATTAAATCTAGCTCACCTGATATAATATCAATCTAATGCAACCATATATATATATATATATATATATATATATATATATATATATATATATATATTGTTCTCAGAGAATTAGCTAGATACAATGTGGATAGTGTTGCCTTATACGAACCGCGTTTTTATGATTAAGATACACTTACTGAAAAAAGTGTAGGATATACGTTTTGCTGGAAAAACAATCCCAATGGAGTAAATATAAAAGAAGTTGCTTTTTTATCACTACAGAGATCACATCTGAGTTAGAACAATCTTGTTGTGATCGAATTATGTTCATATCATATTTTTGATTATGTCATCATGTGGAAGCGTGATCTTCGGGATATTTGTACTGTAAGATTTTGCGGGGTACAGACAGTGGCACAGATCACAATCTTGTTCGTGCGACACGTAATCTGTGTACAACGATAAAGATGAGAGCCAATATAGTAAAGGTGTCTAAACGCGTCTATGTCTCCAATTTAAAAAATAAAGAGGTGAATGAAAAAACTTAGGACCTCATTTATTAATACCTTCTTTAATGCAACTTGGGAAAGAATCAAGTCACAAACGTATAAGAAAAGGGGCTTATATTCCTGGTTTCAAGAAAAAAGGGACTAGTTTGATGAAACTTACTTCACAATCACCAATCGATCAAATATGACTTTGCATGCTTCCCCAATGTTGAGGGAATCATTGAAGGATAGGCATGAACTTTGCAAGTTATTTCTAATAATACGTCTGAAGTAAATGTTATTGTTATTGTTTTAGGTGTGTCTAAATTAAATAAATAAAAATGGTCGAATGAAAACAAAAACAGCTATACGTGTTAGAGAATGGATCAAGAGAGCGAGCGAGAGGGAGGTGTGTAAATTATATTAAAACACGTTGACCGGAATCAGGATCAGCTGACCGGATTGCGTGTGAGTCACGTGATCAGGTTAGCTGATTCGTGGATAAATGGTTTGGGCTTCTCCCCTTCACTGGGGGGGCGCTGACTTCTCTAGAAATGAGACAAAGAGAAACCACGTAGACAAGAGATTCACTTTCTATCTGTCTGCGAGACATCTGGAAAAGTGAATAAAAACTATAACACCAATTACTTGTGTTGGAGTGAAATGAATCTTCGTCCAAAAGAAGCACCAGTCGCTGTTCAAGACACGAGATGAATTTAAATGAACCAACATCGACAACACGGTAAGATATGCTGACCAATACATGTATCAACACACACTCACACCCAACGGCATATTGAAAAATAGTCAGAATATCTAGATGATCACACAACGTAAACTCTGATTAGACTATCCCACACGATCCCCTTTATGATACAACACAACAGACGTCTCGCTCTCCATTTCTCCCTATCTCAATCTCTCCCGTGCCGTCTCTATTTCTTTATGTTGTAACTGTGTTTAACATTTGCGAATGGATTCACAATAAAGTCAATGATAAATGACTTACGTGTTAGGAAAACTATAATATATATATTTTTGGTGTATTATTGTTTTTTTTACAGAAATAATTACAGACCACTTTACATTTCTATCTTTGTGAATTTGGTACTTGTGCAGATTTTGAACAAGACGTAACCCAGCGTCCGATTGGCCTTGCTCTTCCACTTTTTCTCCCTCTTTACCTTTCTCTCTCTCTCTCTCTCTATTGTAAGGACACTTGTTAATGGATTCACAATTAAGCTAACGATAAATTTTACTTACGTGATAGGAAAAAGGATAATATTGTTTAGTATATTTTTTTAAACAATTACAAAACACTTTAAATTTCAGCCATTATGAATCTAATTAAACCGTCCTTAGCTAATGGGCTATGTGAACGAAATCAGTGGGTACCGCGATATTTAATGTAAATGGTATTTTCAAGTTAAATAAACGTTCTACAGTATGTTTTTGTTTTTGTTAGGTGTATCTAGATTAAATAAAAAAAAGTTTGGTCGAATGGAAACAAAAAAAAATATAAGCATCTCTCTTTCTTTATTTCGTTTCATTCTCTCTCTTCCTCGATCGTTACCGTGTTCGAAAACGCGTTAATAAATTCTACACTAAAGCAACGGTAAATGTAACTTACATGTTAGGAAAATATTTTTTTTTTGTTTTGGAGACTAATAAACAATATAATGTAAGAGTTTTTCATTTTGAAAATGTTGTGAATTATATTAATATAACATAAAAATATTGTGCACGTAAAAAAATTGTGCCGCAATTTGGTTTCGAACTGTTCGTTTAATGGAGTAACAAACGAATAAGAGAATTATAAAATGTATAATTCTCAGCCAATACATTAATTAATGGAAGGGAGAAATCTTTATTTGTGCAGGTCGAATGTGCTAAGCATATGTATTTTTTAGAAAATCATTATTCAGATAATGACGGAGATTACCCTAAAAGGAAAGAATGGACGCGGTGTAGAATGCAATCGTAAAAGGACATGTGTGAGGGTGGGTAACAATCTAGGAAGTTTCTCTTTAGGTTACGAGCATGATAACCATAGAACTCAACGGAACAAACATACTATTACGTATTAATGTGTATGTAATTGCGTTCTATAGTTAATGAAATAATGGCTAATGGTGTAAACAAAATAAATTTTATATGAGATAAGTTGTTGTAAACATACTCCCCCACAATATAAAAATAGATGAAGGCTGCAATATTTTGGACTCATAATGGAATATGGTCTCTCAGAGTTCAGAGAATATATTGGTAAACGCTGCTGCTAAGTATTGACGAATCAAAATAATCCACGATATCAACGATTTCAAAAACATAATTTCTCCATAAAAATAAAGACTTTTAGCAATGTTGCACATGTTTTTTGTGTGTCAAAAAGATAAGTAGCATTTTCTCTTTGGCTGCAAATTTATAAAGTCCGAAACCTGTGCACAACTGCTTTCTACTGAGAATTTGTCATCTCAAGGACGTGTATAGAATAACTACGCATCGGTAATTTTCTGAAACTAAACATGGCTTACAAGTAATAAAAATCAGTATTTTTTAATTATTTTATTCTTTACATTGGAAATACAGTAGTAGAAGACCGATTACGATTCCGTTGAGCAAGGGTTGTAGTCACTTTATCGATACGACCACAATATTACAAATGGATAAAAATTGAATTGGATGAACTAATCACTGTCATACAATTGAACAAACAACTGTTGATCAAGCGGAACATATTCTCTAAAGAGTTTCGTTTTCAAATGTAAAACTGATATACATACAAAAAGGGCAATTATGAAATAGACTAAGATACGCTCCCTGATTGACGCTCACTATTTTATAACCCAACTGTCGAAGGGCTGAAATACTTAGACAACAGAAACCTGCAGATCAGGGGCCATTGACACTAATACTAACCAGCAATAAAAGCAGAGGTAAAATAAAAAATAAACATCAAAGCACTGAGTGATGAGGAAAAACAGCAACCACTTTTAAAGGAAAAAGAGTGGAAGAACATAAAAGCTGAAACAGAGAAACTAAAAAGGTCCGGCAAACATCCGAACATATACTCGTGCTATTTCATACGGAAACAATTTTATTTATGCAAGTGTTAAAACAATTTATATGAAGTTTGAAGTAGAAAATGGGGAAGGACAATGCACCTTATAAACTAGATGGAAATTGAGACACAAAACTCAGATCACCAAATTTAAATCAAAGCCAAAGCGATAAATAATATAGAATCGATTACAAGAGGATAGTACGGGAGAGAGTGTCAAGCAGGGAGAGGCAAAACAAGAAACAGAAAAAAATCATAAAAAAACGATTAAGATGATACAGATACGGTGCATGCAAAACAGGAACTCAAATTCTGAAGAGAGGGGAACAAAAATAGATTTACTAGACGCGGCAGAAATAACGCGATATTAGGGCCAGGTATAGAAAGTGTGACAAGGTAACAACAGAAATGTCGAATGGCTAAAAGACACGAGAAGACTCACAGCTGATCGAAGAATTAATAAATTATAAGAGAATAGGCAGGAAACACTCCAGAAAGCCCTGTGAAGAATGGAAAACAGGATAGCCTCAGGTTACTACGGAATACACACATACTAGTTCTAAAACCACTAAACTCTACATGACTGGTTAATTTAGAACCTTACTATATGTATTCCTGAAACAGATGTGCAGAAATGGATCACCATAATTAGAATCGCAGTTTTGCTAATAGATGCAAAACCATCCGCAGTAATTCTATGCCTATACTATTTTCAACTACAGTGTGAAAAATACGAACAGAATACTAGAGTGAGCAAATTTATAATCTCCGTCATAATAGCAAACTACTTTTCGAAGAATAGAAACATAACAAAAAAGGAACAGCATGACTTATTGTACGCATGCCAAATGATCCTTTATAAGAGTAAAGTAGAAAAACAATCATGACCATCGTATGGATCGACTACAACAGAGCGTAGGACAGGATCCCGCATCCACGGATAATAAAATGCCTAATAATGTACAAAATACTAGGCTAAGTTATCAATTTGTTGAAAAATGCAATGGGACCATGGTAAACCGAACTAATAGCTAATGATAAATACATAACTAAGATTAATATACAATAATACATTTTCTCAAGTGATTATTTACCACAACTATATGATATGATAACCATTACGTGCCTTAATAATATGGTAAGAACACACCAAACCGGAAAAAGTGCAAAAGAAAACACTAAACCGGATAAGAGAATATATCACCTAATGCACATGGATGCCCTTAAACTGTTTGCAAAGCTAAATATCAAATAGAGACGTTAATAACACAACTGGAATATTCGGCTAGAATAGATTATGGAAAGGTAAAAAAAACCTGCTGATCAGAAGAAGGGGGAAAATGAAAGCAACGGAAGGTATGGGACTACTCAACTAAACGGAGATGAGACACTAATTAAACGGTGTTTGCTACAAATATATGGGGCTTGTTATAGCAGATACCCAAAGCAACAGAAATGAAATAGAAACATGAGCAAATAAAAATCTAATAATAACAAGCAAATATTCGAAGCGAAACTACATAAGTTTACCCTCATAAAAATATGAAAACATGGGGTGTGT
This sequence comes from Euprymna scolopes, assembly GCF_053919585.1. Lineage (NCBI taxonomy): Eukaryota > Metazoa > Mollusca > Cephalopoda > Sepiida > Sepiolidae > Euprymna > Euprymna scolopes. The sequence continues at coordinate 76,146,384 of NC_136489.1, read as the reverse complement.
CTCTACTAAGACACTTAGGGTACTTTATATCCTGGACCAAAAAATACTTGGGGCATTTCGACCAGTAGTCTATAAAACGTATGACTATGGGCAATGCAGTATACACTAATGATGATACTGCCAGATTCTATATGAAAATGAACGGCAGAGGAATAGAATATATTTTTTAACAAAGCTGTGTAAAGTATACAAAAAGAATAAGGAAAAATACATAATGCCGAACACCAAACGAATAAGTACCGCGGAAAGTGACAATAAAAAACAAACAAAGTACATATCATAGAGGCAAGAATAATATAAAGAATGGAAAGAGTAACAGGCCCACAGGCGATATATTAGAAAATAAAACGATTGACTAACTTACTGACTAAGGCATTGCTACAAAAAATAAAACCTAAACAGAATCCCTACTTAGATGTAGTAGTAGAAGTGATGTTATTCCTGTTTTATTTTTTTATATTATTGCACACAAAAGATTTTCAAATAGACTAACAACAGAGATTTTTATTAGAGAACAACCCGTGCTGATTTCCAGAGTCCGACTAACAACACGCGTCTTTCCAGTATAGTCAATATTTTTCTGCAGTTTTGGAGATCTTTCCTAGTGCTCTAACTATAGTTGTTGTCATCATAACGATTTTTATTCCCCACATCATTTATTTAGCTCTCTGACCAATGTTCTAGATTTTATTTGCCTTCAGTATCTTGCTGTATGTTGTTATCTATTACAACATCCTGCATTTTGTCTTGATTGGTTTTATCTGCTTATACGGTCATGTCGCATTGGTTTTTGTAAGTTTTGTCTCCAAGTCAAGTTGGCAGTTTCTTCTTCTACCAGTTTTCTAGGTGTTCAAGATGTAGTGTGTTGTACATTCCTCGTGTTCTTCCTTCTTAACTTGATCGTTCCTTGATTTATATTCTATTACGATAATAACACTGTATTGTTATTCTGCATTTTTGGTTTGTTATTTCTTAGTGTTGATTGGTTGTGGAGTTTTGTTATTGCGTTATTTTCTGCGGTTGTTAGTATGAAACAACCTCCTATGTTAAGGTTTACTTGTCGTAGCCATACTTAAGTGTCTTCGTGCGCCTTATTTCTATCATACTAATGAACAAAATGTGTACCGGTGTCTTCCCCTTTCTTTTTTTCGTCTAATTCCTTGTTTATTTTCCTGTCTCGTCGACGTTCCTATATATCTTGCTGCCAGAATGCCAGAATTATTCTTTCTCTGCTCTACTATATACGTATGTTTTTTAGGGTGTCGTTCTTCTTCTGCTTCCTTTTCTTCTTGGTGTTATTGTTATTATTATTATTATTATTATTATTATTATTATTATTATTATTATTATTATTATTATTATTATTATTATTATTATTATTATATGTATCAGCGAAATTCGATAAAGAAGACGAGGCATAAACGGCTTTTCTACATTTTATGAATTAAAAAATGTGACACCAAAACAATACTATGTACGATAAATGCCAATGAAAATGAATTACTTAGTTATATGGAATAAAAAGTGTATCTTGCGAAAGAAAATTGAATAAATCCTACACAAATAAATACGTTTCTTTCTGGTCTAACATAAGGCTTATGTGTTGCACATATGAGCACATAACTAATTTTCGAAAATGTGAATTTCATCTCTGCATTTGTCTCACATAATAATATATTGATTTGTAAATTATTTTCAGGATACTGATTCTTAAGGAATATCTTTTTATAAAAAGTCAGGTTAATGTAGCTGTTGCAGAAAAAAATAGAGGATGGCAGTTTTAAGAACAGGCGGTAAATTGTTATAAGTAACACTAATAATAATTATAACGACATAAATACATTAAAGAATTATTCAATGCAAAATCAACATGTTCTTGTAGATATAAAAATTAAATTAAAAGGGTTTGTACTATTTCTCGTTTTCAAGATAATAATGGAGGTTTTTGTTGCAAAATATTCCATTATCTAAACTTTAACACATAATCAAAGTATATATATATATATATATATATATAGAGAGAGAGAGAGAGAGCAGCATATATATATATATATATATATATATGCACAAATAATTAATAAAACATGTTAAAAGACATCTTGAAAAAGAGTTAAAAACATATTTAATTTTAAAAAAGGAAACAAAAGATAAGTGGATAGTCCTTAATCCGCGGAGTTTCGAAGAAATACTCTCCTTCTCATCAGAGGGCAGGAATAAGCAAAATGTAGGATTATATATATATATATATATATATATATATATATATATATATATATATATATATATATATATATATATATAGAGAGAGAGAGAGAGAGAGAGAGAGAGAGAGAGAGAGAGAGAGATCAGCAACATCAACATGCCTCACTTCTAGATCTCTTTCTGACAACGGTTCCCAATGACTGTACAACAAATGCCAACAACCCACTCGGGAATGCTGATCACGCTGTGATAATGGTAGAAATCAGCCTAAATTCTCTCCCTAAAACTGAAAACCACTACTTAAAACAACGAGGTATTACAAAAAGGCTGATAGGGAAGCCATCAGGAAGCTCATCAGAGATGCCCCATGGCAAAATATCTTTTCTCTTCCAGCGGAACAGTGTGCAAATGAGACCACTGAATGGTTCAAAACTGCTATTGAAGCACATTTTCCCGCACGGAAATTCTATAGCAAACTCCACTTTCCCCAATGGTTTACTTCTGCTTGTGCATCTGCCATTTGTCAAAGGCAGCATGTGTTCCGTAGATTAAACAAACATAAGTCCAGCTCAATTAAACAGAAGTTTATAGTAGCTAGAAATAATTGTAAGAGAGTGATAGAGACAGCTAAGACAGATTACTCTGAAACCACCAGAAAACGGATGGAAGCACAGAAATTGAGGCACCCGGGGTTTTTGAAAAATCTACAACAGCGTAGTAAACAATGGACAGTCAACTATTCCCCCACTATCAAACAATCATCAGGTTGCTTGCACGGCAACTGACAACGCTAATCTGCTTGCCAGTCGGTTTGCCTCAAACTCCACACTGAACTCGGTACACCACTCACTCCCTGATTTTCCTCTGCGAACAGAAGCCACACTGGACGATTTGAAAATCGCCCCTTTTCAGGTACATGCTATTATAAAAAACCTAGACACCTTAAAAGCATGTGGACCAGACCTCATCCCGGCTGTGCTATTTAAAAAAATGCTCTGCAGAGGTTGCTCCAGTTCTGTCCAAACTTTACAATAAATGGCTTAACGAATCTTGTTTCCCCGACTGCTGGAAAACCGCCTCTGTGGTACGAGTCTTCCAGAATTATAGGGAAAGAACTGACCCACTAAATTAACACATAATCAAAGTATATATTAGCCTCCTCCCGCTTTTCGCCAAAATATTTGAGGCCTTAGTTAATCAAGCCCTAGTCCAGCACCTAACAGCTGCTAAACTCCTGAGTGACAAACAATATGGATTCAGGAACGCCCGTCCAACAGCAGATATCTTAACTGTAGTTTCTGAACGTATATACCGTTCATTGGATAAAACAGGAGGGGGTAGAGCGGTTTCCCTTCATATATCAAAGGCTGTTGACAGGGTATGGCACGATGGTCTTCTAAGGAAAATTAGATCATATGGAATCACTGGAAGAATTCATAATGTAATTAAATCCGTCTTAAGTAATAGAAAAATCAAAGTTGTCCTCGACGGTCGTACATACAAACAATATGACATAAATGCGGGAGTACCTCAGGGGTCTATCCTCTATTATTCCTGATATTCATAAACGATCTCCCTGATGAAATTGTTTCGGAAATGGGTATATTTGCCGATGACACCACTCTCTATAACAGATATGCGGTGAGAACAAATGAACACATATCCAAGGAATTGGCAGACACTAGAGGGGCGCCTCCAATCCGAAGTGGAATGGGGGCAAAAATGGTTGGTCACATTCAATGCTGCTAAAACTAAGCTTGTTTCCTTCAATAACTACAAGAAACCTTTTCTACCACTAATAGCAATCGCCAAGAACACATTGCCTGAAAGTACTTCTTTTAAACTCCTCGGCCTAACGTTTACAGGGAATATGAACTAGAATAGATATATTGAGAGCATTGCCAAGGCTGCTGCAACGAAGGTTGGCTCCCTCAACCGCGCTAGAAAACTACTTACGCCTGACAGTATCCTATATCTCTATAAGGCAACCATTCGCCCATGTATGGAGTGCTGTTGTCACATCTGGGCTGGTGTATCTGCTGCTTGTCTCTCGGTTCTGGACAGGGTTCAAAAGAGAGTCGCCAACCTGATAGGTCCTGAATTGTCATCTAGGCTTCAGCCTCTGTCCCATCGACGAGATGTTGCATACATCTGCCTGTTCTACAAATACTTTAATGGTGAATTCTCTGACGAACTGCAAACACTTGTACCTCCCCGACGTAACTATCCCCGACAAACACGACAAGCTACTAAGTCTCATCCCTTTACAGTAGAGATCCCTAGGTGCAAGAAAGCATTTTACTCCAATAGTTTCTTCCCCAGAACTGCGGGTCTTTGGAACTCCCTTCCGCGATTCTGCTTTCCCAACTGCACTGATATGAAGAAGTTCAAGTGTAATGTTAACAAACACCTTCTACTAATCTCCCTTCATAATGACCCCGCTAATTAAGTCCCTGATAGTAGCCTCCTGCTTCAAAGTAGCACTGTGCTTTGATTGGGATGGAAATTTAAATATATATATATATATATATATATATATATATATATATATATATATATATATATATATATATGTATATACCTTATTTATGCAATGCTGAAATCTACTATACATTTAATAAAACAATAATATATATATATATACAAATATGTATGTATATCTATATATCTATAAAAGTGAAAGTGTATGTCTGTTTCTGTGTGTGTCTGTGTGTGTACATTTCCCTACGCAATAAATCTGTCAATTTAAATCCTACAGACTCGAAATTTGATATACAGGGTACGAAGATTTTGAAAAATCGATGTGATCGGTTTTCGGGGAGAAAGTTTGCGATTAAGGGGTTCTACGATTCGTCCTTTGAGAATTCTACCAAACTTTCCTACAACTTTGGGTCTAAACTTGAAATTTAGGATATAGATTTCCTGGACATGTATCTAACTTAATAACTTGATTGGAACCCTAAAAATAAATCGTAAGGGGTCATAATAGGGGGCAAAGTTAAAGAAAATTGATTTTTTATGTTTTTGTTTTTCCTGTTTGCTCAGCATAGACCTCAGAACACCCAGACAACGCCGGGCACCCATGCTAGTATGTATGTATGTATGTATGTATATATATATATATATATATATATATATTACGAACTGATATATATATATATATATGTATATATTACGAACTGAAATAGATGAAATACATATTTGCACTAATAAAACATATCGCAAATTCAACCATTTGTTTCTTCAAATGCAAAGTATTAACGATTATCTAAGGATGAAATTACAACCTGCCTTTGAGAAGATATAAAACTTTTGTTATTGTAGATGTTAAAAGTGAAAGGGTTTTTGTTACATTTTTCGTTTTCGAGATAATAATTGAGGTATCTGTCGTCAATTTAGATATTTCATTATCCTAACGTCAACACATAATAAGAGGATAGATACTACTGATTGAAAATGATAAACATGTACATTTCTGTTTTTGTTTTTTCGTTTTTAACATGTCAATAAAAAATTTCAGATATTTTAATGAATGCGCATATTCTATTGCTTAAAGCCCGCGCAAACCTGCATGTCAGACAATAAAACGATAAGGGTATGTGTAGGTATTTTAGTAAAATAAAGGCGTGTATATCTTAATGGTGTGTTAGTTAATAAATAAATGAATATAATTCTCCCCACTTAAATAGAAGATCTCTGAGTGTAATAGCAATTGTAGCTCAAATGGGATTATTAGTGAATTAATTAGTGTATATGACACCAATGTCGATTGAATGAAGCAAACCAACGATTTAAATGTTACGTATTTCACAATATAAAATTATGTATTTTTACTAATTTAGTTGGTACGTACGCTGATCTATGTACACACAGCCGATTTTGAGCTTTCTAATATTATGCATACAATAGGAGAATAGTTTCCCATCTCCCTGGAAAATTTCATCAGAATGCCCTGTATTTAAGAATTCAGGTGATCGCTCATCACCCTCTTAGTACAGGCCAATAAGTCTCCTGTGCGTCATGAGTAAGTTGCTGGAATCTGTGTTAAATACAGAAGTAATCAACCATCTCACCAAAAATAACCTTCTTAGTGACACTCAATATGGTTTCCGTTATGCTAGATCTACATCAGATGTGCTTACAGGTATATCTCATAGGATTAGAAAATCTCTCGACGGAGGCAACCTTTCTAGGGCAATTGCTCTTGACATATCTAAGGCCTTTGATAGGGTATGGCATAAATGTTTACTTCATAAGATCTCTAGCTATGGTATTGCTGGAAATGTCTTCTCAATTATTACATCATTTCTTTCTGATAGGTTCATAAGAGTAGTAGTTGAGGGACAAAAATCAGAAGCTCACAGTATTAATGCCGGTGTCCCTCAGGGGTCCATCCTGGGCCCAACTCTTTTCCTGATCTACATTAATGATCTTCCAAATCACATCCTTACCTCATTTGTAGACATCTATGCTGACGACACTACCATTTATGGTAGCACATCTAGGACAGTAAACGACCAAGTTCTCTCCAATTCTCTCTCCTCTGATCTTGAGCACGTAGTACAATGGGGTAAAGAATGGATGGTTACTTTTAATGCATCTAAAACCAAGCTTCTCTCTTTACATCATCAACATTCTGATCCACATCAGACATCAATTGAAATGAATGGCTCTCGTCTTCAGGAGGCCTCAAGTTTTGACAAACTTCTTGGCTTGACCATTACTCCTGATCTTAAATGGAACACGTACATCAAATCTGTTGGCAAGGCCGCTGTAAAAATGGTGGGATCTTTCTATCGATCCGGTAGATATCTTACTGCTGATGCAATTCTCTATCTATATAAGAGCCAGGTACGTCCAAGGATGGAATATTGTTGCCACATCTGGGCAGGAGCTCCTAGAAAGGACTTGTCCTGCCTTGATAGAGTTAAAAATAGACTTCGTAGCCTCGTAGGAGATGTCATTTTCTCTTCCTTGCAACCTCTATCTCACAGAAGAGATGTTGCGAGTTTGTATCTGATGTATCGTTATTTTCATGGAAAGTGTTCGACTGAGATTCAATCTATGGTGCCCCCTCGCCAAACTTTCACAAGAAACACTCGTCTAGCTGTAGACACTATCAATAATTCCCCCCACTCTTTATCTGTGCCTAAACCTAAACGTAGATTCCATGAACAAAGCTTTTTTCTTAGAACTGCACGCCTGTGGAATTGTCTTCCGTTTTCCTGCTTTCCGGCTGACTACAATATGGCTGTCTTCAAGTCTAACGTAAATAAGTTCTTTATGAGCCGTTCCATATAAGTTATCAACTTTACCAAATTTTCATTACTAATGATTACTATAATGTCCAATTTCTACTGTACACTCTTTAATCCTTATCCTTGAGTGGCCTCTTGTCCTTGATAATGTGGTGATGCCTATGTAAAACAAATTTAAAAAAACAAAATAACGTTTTAACGTTACAGATAAATATACTTTATTTTACGTAGTAGTGATTATAGATCGAGCACAAAATATTGAATAAGTGATAGATTATTACTTAAATAAAGATCATTAATATGACATTTTTTTTACTGTTTACATATGGAGGGAACACTTCACTTATTTCTATCAGAATAAAGAGAAGGACAATAGTGATGTTGCTCACACTTTACTCTAATCCCTTTTCTTACACCTTAATATATTCTAACATCTTAGAATTCACCATTATTCGCATGAAGTAGATGTATATAAGTAACAGAACACTCATGACTTTTACTCTCGTGTATAATTCCCAATTTTATTTTAATTGTTGTGTGTCAGTAGATTGGATATACAAGTAATATCGGATAGGCTTCTTAACTATAAATATGCGTTCACAATTACTGGAAGATAAAAAAATCACTAAATTATCCTCATCTGACCTGGGAGTTGATAAAATAGAATGCTCTTCTTTATGATACCGAAATCGACCAGACGAGGCTTTGCATGACTAAGAAAGAACGTATTTGCTGCAAGTATAATTCTTGTTACCAGAGAGGACAGACGCGACTTTAACTTATGGTTTTAACTAACACTTTTATATTACCTTCTTATAAATGTAAATTAAACAGTCAAATATATGCAACATATGTAACAAACACTTATTAGAAAACAAAAGTGTTACACATGCCTGACTATGTAGATAATATCTGGTTTTAAATATCAGATGCAAAAAATGAGACCAACACAAATATGAAATTGGAAAACCTTAACAGGTACGTTGTATTAAAAACCGTTGATGAAGTTACAGATTCTAATCATACACGCATGTAAAATGTACACGTTGAACATATTAATTTAATAAAATGCAACCAATATTTACAGATATGTATTTTTCTATGAGTAAAATAAAAAGGCAAAACAGCTTAATTTCAGCGCTTTTTTGTAAAATATAATTTCAATACATAAAAAGAATTTAACAATAAAAAACGTAATCTTAACAGACAGTGTCCTCTGCGTTTGCTTTTAATTTTTACATGATAATTCACGTTCATTTTTTGTGATATGTGAATTATTTGAAACAAAATTTAAGACGTTTACTGAAGATGTGCTTACAAATTGTTACATTGCAAGTTTTTTTGTTTATTTATACATTTAACGTTATCTGTCTAAACAGATTAATCAGAAGGTATACCACAGAAAAAGAATAGGAGATCCCCATCGTTTCCAGTCAGACAGAACTAGCGTAGATATATGTGACGTATATTCATTTAAGCCCACTCGCGCATAAATATTGTTTCCGTTACAATGCAATACCCCGACAATGATATAATGCAGACAAACTCCAATGGAATTGGAACAATTCTGTAATTCAGTTTGAAATCGTGATATGAATGGCTACAAAGGCAGAAGCCCTTTCTTTCAATATTCGTTAACTGTTTACCATTTTTTTTTATTTTGTGCCTCCTATATACTTTTTACTTTTTTTCATTGGTCACGAATTATACTTATCGAATTATACCTCTCTCTTATCCATTCATCCCCAATCTATATTCATATGCGTCTGTTATTGTCTGTCTCTTTAATCTTGCAGCGGTCGATCATTTGCCTGGAATGCGAACGAGTTCGACTTGGAAAACTTTAAAACAGAGTCAAAAAATAGGGAAAATAATACTAAAAATATGAAACATCCCCAGATATGACAATAGAAATGAAAAGACACAATAGACGAAAAAATGACAAGGATTATAAAAGTGGTTGGGACATATTCAGTGCAGAGCCAAGAGACATAGGTTAACGTCTGTCCGCTCAACCGCGTGCTTGTGGCGGCACACGACCAAAAGAACAACCTGCTTACAAAAAACGCTAAAATTATGGGATGAATACAAAATGAATGAAAAAAAAACACGTAAAGCGGAAACAATTGGTGAGATAAATATTTCTACTTGAAAAAGAAAGCAAATACATTCTGAAAAAAATCGAATAACACTAGTGGTGAAAACGTGGCATTATACATAAGGAACATAATCAGCAAGAAATAGACGCACATATATTTATACATATATGTGTATTTTAAAATATATACATATTACTACATAGAAGAATATTCGTAATATATATCTATATCTATCTATATATTTATAAAAGTGAACGTATCTGTGGGCCTGTCTTCGTGCCTATCTGTCTGTGTGTCTGTGTATATTTCCCTACGCAATAGCTCGGCCAATTCTCAGTCTACTGACTGGAAATTTGACATACAGGATACTAAGATTTGGAAAATCGTTCTGATAGGTTTTTGGCCAGCAATTTGGCTGATAACGCGTCAAAGTTTTACGATTTGACCTGTGAGAACTCTATCAAACTCCTCCGACAATTTTGGTTTTAAACACTTTAAATTTTAATTAGAGGTTCCTTGGACATGGATCTTACTTAATAATTTGGTTTGAGCCTAAAAACTAAATCTGAAGGGTAATAATAGGGGTCAAAGGTAAAAAAATATGACCCTTGCGGTCTCTACCAAATTACTCTGACAATTTCTCGTCTAAACATTTAAAATTTAACATAAAGGATATTCAGAGATAGAAGATATTTAATCGGTTTGTGTCGAAAAGTTTTAGTTACCAATATATAAATGTATGTATTATGTATGTTTGCATGTCTGCCTTAAACCTTCGACAGCGGCGACGGACCTCAACAAGATCAGAATCATTATGAATTTCGACCTTTCAGACGACAAATATCGAATAATTGGCTAAAAATATTCGTATTTTCACTTTCAACTAGGCACTTTCCTTCAGGGGGCGGGTCGACTTTTCGCCGGTTTTTATGACCGTCATCATCTCCTTTCCATTGTATAACCTTAATTTAAGCATAAGTCACTTCCGGTTTGGCGATGACGTAACAGCAAAAACGTCAGATTTTTACCCCGTTCTTTTCCTCCGTCGCGGTACAGACTCGAGCCTGCCTTCCTACTACCATATTTTTTTTGCTCAACATACACATCCAAACACCACGCCAACGCCGGGCTGAAATGCTCGTATATCTATAAAAGTGAAAGTATCTGTGTGTGTGTGTGACTGTTTGTGTACATTTCCCTTCACAATAACTCTGTCAATTTTCAGTCTACATACTCGAAATTAGATATATAGGGTAGTGGGATTTGGGGACACATTTATAATCCGTTTTCAGCCACAAATCTGGCAGTTAAGAGGTCTAAGTCCAACCATATGACATGTGAGAACTCTACTAAACTCCTCCGCAACTTAATGGTATAAACACTTGAAATTTAAGATAGAGGTTACTTGAACATGGATCTAGCTTAATAACTTGATCTAAGCCTTACACAATAAATGTAAAAGGGTCATAATAGGGGTCCAAATATAAAAAAAAATGACCTCTGCGGTATCTACCAAATAATTCAGACAATTTATTTTCTAAACATTTGAAATTTCTCATAAAAGGTATTCAGTGATACGGCAAGCTTTTTAGTCGGTTTGGTGGAACATTTTTAGTTACCAATATATAAATGTATGTATGCATGTATGTTTTCATGTCTGCCTAGAAATTTCGACGGAGGCGACGGATTTTAAGAAGATTAGTATCGTTTTGAAGTTCGACCTTTCAGACGACAAATATCTAACAATTGGCTAAAAACATTAATAACTCCACATTAAGCTTTTCTACAGGGGGATCGCTTTTTCGCGTATATTTTCTAAAGTCGTCTTTTCCTTTCGATTGTCTAGCCTTAATTTAAACCCACGTTCTATTCGGTTTGGCAGTGGTCGTAACAGCAAAAACGGTAGGTTTTTCCTGTACTGTTCCTCTTCTGAGATACGGATTTGAGCCTGCCTTCCTACATCCACTTTTGATTCTTGCTCAAAATACACCTCCTAACCCCCCGGGAAACGCCGGGATGAAATACTAGTATATATATGCATGCATATATATATATATATATATATATATATATATATATATATATATATATATATTGGCAGAACTCGAATACATTTTAATCATTAGGTTTGAGCTACCCCGTGTTTTACAAGACGTAAATTCGTTTTGCACATACTTCAGGTATCACCGTTCGCGTCCTCAAACATGTGCCTGACATGCATGTAAAGTAAAGCATCTTGCAGCAGGTTGCCGGTACAAAATTACGTTTAATACTCCGTTAGTGCCTAAGCACCAGCCGAATTTACTTTAGGGGGCATCTCTCCTAATCGATAAAACGCGCCACATTACCAAATTTTATTCAATAAGTCTGAAGAAAGGCTGTTATGTAAAAAATTTTGAGCGCCATAATGCTTCAAATTGTCCACCTTGTCTTGAAACAATTGTAACTTACAATGAAATACATTTTTATCGCTATCAATTCCTTTTTTGAAGGCTTGGCTATGTTAATAGAGTATATATATATATATATATATATATATATATATATATATATATATATATATATATATATATATATATATATATATATGCAGATGCATCCGCCGTTGCCTCGTATTAATATATATATATATATATATATATATATATATATATCATTCCTAATCCTATCTGTCCGTTTGTTTGTTTGTTTGTTCATCATTTGATTAATACATACAAAAGAGCAGCTACATTACTCTTTCATTTATTTCTATATATAGAGTATGATTTTTTCAAAATATACAATTAAGAGGAACCCTCAAGTTGCATATTGCATTAAGGAAAATCGAGTTTACAAAATAGCGGTATGTTAGTTAATGTTTATAGCGAGCGTATTGTTTTAAGTTTTCTATTAAAACATGTAATTTAATAAACTTTAAATAACTATCTATTTTATAATATATTTAATTGAATTTATTTGGACTTATTTTCCACATCGACTTTTTTATCGCCATAGAGTAATCTCCCTCTTAAAACTTCACCACATAAAACAATTTGATTATCTCAAAAGGTTTCACGCGTGGCAAAATAAGTTCGTGTTGACAGGAAAACACTCCTAACATACAATCAAAAAAACATTTAGGAATAAACTAAAAAAAACATTTATTTGTTGTGAATATTCTTGAAACGGTTACATAGGACCTGGAACATTTTGAATTTAAATTTGGAAACAAAAAAAAACACCCCTCACAAAAAAAACAAATGGAAAATGCCTTCATCCTAAAAAAGCAAATCGAAAAATTCTTAAATTTACGAAAAACAAAGTGCCTTTACAAAAAATATAAAATAAAATAAATGCATATTGCGGACGCGTTTAGCTAAATTGTTGGTGGTTCGGACAATCACTGCTATTTTGATTCATTTTTATTTATTTATTTATTTAGTGGGGGTCTCTTTTTAACGCACGAACAACAACAAGTAGTTACTATCCGGAAAATAGTTTCTTCTATTTGTATCATATCTGCCGAAATAGGGTATCACGTACTTCTTTTATAAATGGGGCAAATAAGTAATCGTACAACAAATAGCTGTTACCAGAGTCAATAAAACTTACAACTCATAATAAGCTATTTGTTTTAAAACGAAAGATGGAATTAAAACCATTTGATTGCAAAATATTATATCAATCTATTTAGTGTACGTTTCTTAACTCAGCTGTAACCAAACGTTATGTGCCATTTCTTTTAATTTCTGAAGAGAATAAAAAAAATAATATTTTAGACAGAAAAGATAAAAAATGATAGCCATTGGCATATAATGAGTTGTTACTATATATATATATATATACATATATATATATATATATATATATATATATATATATTAGCACACATATATATATACATATATATATATATATATATATATATATATATATATATATATATATATAATGTAATGTTGGTTCGTTAAAAGCGAATAAAACCATATTGCTACGTTACCAATTTAATTAAAATTTTCAGAAATTCTATTTTTAAAGTCAAGGAATGTATTTATGTCATTAAAATAATTTAACATTGTGAATTATAAAAATATTAAATTAAAAAAAATATTTTTCTTAGCTGCGAGATTATCGCCATTTTATTTTCGGTAGAAATTAGCCTTTCACTTATTGAGATACGTATTATTTGTATTAATTTTTATGATACTTATGCAGAGAGTGACCCGTGCTGAAATAATGTTATTATTTAAAAAGTCATTATTAACATGGGGAGCGAATTCATTGCTGTTTTTATTGAAAACTATTTTCCCCTGGATGTTTTATATAACTTTCCATTTAGGGCCGTGCGTCTCACGTTCGTAAATAACACCATTTTTTTTTTTAGATTTTGGTGTGCTAAAAACGAAACTGCAAACCGTTTCCGTCGCAAAAAAAAGTTGTTATGATATGAAGAAATTACTTTTTCGAAGAAGTGGCGATCTCTTTTCCATGTAAATTTAACTTAAAATGAGCACCAAATTTCTAGCCCCCTGAGAGAGGGGGATTTTTCCCATGTTTATTGGCTAAACAGCTTTCGTTTATGCTCACGCATAGTGTAAACGAAGGCTACGGCTGTGAAATGGAAAATAGTCCCAGAGTTCAGAAAGAACTCAAACAAAGAAAAGAAATCAAACAAAACAAAATTTAGCCAAGAAACACAGAAAAATGCCCCTCTCTCAGGTGTCCAGACAGTGGGTGCTCATTTACATCGAAAAGTGATCACACACTTCTCGCCAAAGTAATTTCATGAATATCATGAAAACTTTCTTTTTGCTACGGAAACGGTTTGCAGATTCGTTCTTAGCACACCGAAATCTACAATAAAATATGCCGTTATATATGAACGTGAAACGAGCCATAAAGTAAACTAATACCGGATTTTTTTGAGCAGATTTGCCGTTTAGTTGTACAAATATCCTCAAACCAGGTAATCACTAAAAGGGACTTTTAAAAGTCGTCACCTGTATCGAGCAAAACTTTAAAACCACCGATTATATGCCAGCCTACGTCATGGTAACATATATTGAGTGAGTTCCTAACAGTATTTTGTATTGTTTTTTTTTAGTTTAAACTCATTTTCCCAAAATTCCCCCAAACTTAATGTGATCGATACAGTCTGCCGCCATTTGTAGTTTTTCAGATATACCGATAAACATTGACTGTTTTTGAACCGATTATACATTACATAAAACTCTAAAATCTTATTCAGTTAGGTAGAGCATTTACTTTCTTGGCTTTGATAACATTTATTTATATATATTTATTTTTTGACAACTTCTTTGTATCTGTGTTTAGTAATATAAACCCTTTTCATTTAATGTAACGTTTAGTCGGCTCGAAAAACAGTGTTTATCGGGGTATTTGAAAGCTACAAATGGTTGTGGACACTGTCGATTATTTTAAGCTAGAGAAAGTGAGTTAAAACTAAAAAGACTATAACAAATACTGTCAGACACCCACCGATTATGCCAGCCTATGTCATAGTAACATATATTCGGTGAGTTGCAGGCACTGTTTTGTATAGTTTTCAGTTTTCAGCTTACTTTCCCAAACTTAACGTATTTAACAGAGTCCGCAACCATTTCTGATTTTGAGCCGACTAAACATTTTACATTACATAAAAACACTAAACAATTATCCAATTAGGTAGAAACGTAACTTACTTTTGCTTTCATTTATTTGTTTTTGGAAAACTTTTTGGAATCTGTGTATATTATCCCCCCTCCCTCCACCATCAACCAAATATTAATTACTAACTCACATTTTTGTAAAACAACAACAAAAAAAAAACATTTAGCGTTTCAACATTTTTGCTCCGTTCGGCTTCACCCAGTGATTGTTGGACGAGTCCAAACCATGAATGATTGACCGAAACTCCCGAGGATCCAGATCAAATTCTGCAAGAGTACATTTTTTTTTCATTTTCGCCTTCTTTTTGACTTTTGGCAGTGGAGGTTGCTGTACTAATATAAGAAACATGCATTTTCTTTTTTTATTAATTTTTTCCATTACACCAAACGTAGCCACTGCAACGCGTGGCAGGTTACAGCTAGTATATATATATATATATATATATATATATATATATATATATACAGTGATGATCATATTTATTGGCACGGTAAAATAAAAGTTACATTTTGTCTAATAAATTCTAAAAAAGGGATTAAATTAAAGAAAATAACAAAGTATATCATGTATTTTTAACTGGCCTTTCTGATGCAGCAATCGGATTTTAGAAAAAATAAATAACAAAGGAACAACAAACATAATTGCAAAAAACCCTTGTTCAAAATTATTGGCACGGCTTTGTTTTTCTTTTAGTATCAGTATACTATCAATCAATGTCCGGTTTACGTGCTTTCTGAACTTTTTTATAGCCACATTATGCATGTTTAACGCTAATTCAGTGAATAATTTTTTCAGATAATTTTTAGATAGCGATTTATTTAAACTATTATAAGTGACTAAATTATAATTTTCAATCGCCATGGTTAAAACTAAGGAACACAGCGAAGACGTCAGGAAGCTTGTTGTAGCATGCCATACCAATGGGGAGGGCTATGATAAGATTTCAAAGAAGCTAAACCTTCCCAAATCCACTGTTAGAGCCATAATAAACAAGTTCAAATCGCAAGGCCACGTTATGAGTTTAGAGGGTAGAGGGAGAAAAAGGATTCTTTCCCCAAGAGATGAACGGAAAATTGTTCGACAAGTAAAACAAAACCCAAGGATCTCTGTTGGGGAGATTGTTGATGAACAGAGCACCTCTGGAGTGAATGTATCTCGACATACAGTTGGTAGAGTTTTGAAGAGAGCTGGTTTAAAAGCATGTCGTCCGAGAATGACTCCCTTATTGAAGCCTATGCACCTGAAAGCAAGGCTAGCCTTTGCAAAACGTCATATTGATAAAGATGTTGCATTCTGGAAACGTGTTCTATGGACTGACGAAACGAAAATAGAGTTATTTGGCCATAATAAAGTGTCTTATATTTACAGAAAATCTGGCGAAGCTTTCCTGCCTAAGAACACCATACCCACAGTGAAGCACGGTGGAGGCAGTTTGATGTTTTGGGGATCCTTTGCTGCCTCTGGACAAGGGCGACTTGTTAAGGTCACAGGCAGCATAAAAAAGGAAGATTATGTTAAAATATTGGATGAAAACCTGAAAGACTCTGCTAAAGAGCTCTCACTTGGTCGTCGTTGGTGGTTCATGCAAGATAATGACCCAAAGCATTCGGCTAAACTGACTAAGAAATGGCTTGAGGGCAATCATATTAATGTTTTGGAGTGGCCATCACAAAACCCAGACCTTAATCCAATTCAAAATTTATGGAGAACATTAAAATTGAGGGTAATGCAAAGGAATCCTAATAATCTTATTCAATTGGAGGATTATTGTCAGGAAGAGTGGGCTAAAATTACTACTGAAGAGTGCAACAACTTGGTTGTAAACTATGAAAAGCGACTGAGGAAGGTAATCAAGGCCAAAGGCTATACAATTGATTATTAACTAAATCGTGCCAATAATTTTGAACAAGGGTTTTTTGCAATTATGTTTGTTGTTCCTTTGTTATTTATTTTTTCTAAAATCCGATTACTGCATCGAAAGGCCAGTTAAAAATACATAATATACTTTGTTATTTTCTTTAATTTAATCCCTTTTTTAGAATTTATTAGACAAAATTTAACTTTTATTTTACCGTGCCAATAAATATGATCATCACTGTATATACACACACATAGCAAATTATACTGATTCAATTAAGGTAAAAAAAACCTTTATTCAAATCAACGATTTTTTCTTATTCAAAGTAAGAAAAAGATTACTTCTGAAATTGCATCTCCTTTTCAATAGTGGTTCAATGCCTACAATCTCGTCAGAGGAGAAATATTAGCATTACATATAATGGTATTCACCCTATCGCGTAGTTTATCAGGAAACAATATTTGCGAAAGAAAATCCCAATAACAAGAAATATTAGGTAGGTAGAACTTCCTTTAATTTCAAAACCCGATACTATGACCACAAAAGTACATTCAACAATAAAAACACCGTATAAAAACAACACTAGCGAATAAATACGGGGAACTCAAAGAAAGCGGACATTCGCGGGTAGTCGAATGGAAAATAATAAGACAAGCTACCACGTGCAGACATTTAGACGACCCATGTAAATTATGCCTTCATGACAAATTTGCTATCCTGTACTTTAAAGAAGCCCCAAATATATTAAACTGTAGAAGAGAAATAACAAATAACGGTGTTCCCGAAATAAAACTTACTCTAGGATAGCGATACAAAATAGCTTTAAAACTAACAAAAACAATAGAAAATAAACAAATAAATAAATTAAACAAACATGAATATACATAAACGATCATATATATATATATATATATATATATATATATATATATATATACATATATACACAAATGTACATATATGTATGTACACATATGTGTATTTATATTAAAAAAAGGAAAATGGCTGCCTTAAACCACTAACCTAATTATGAAACAGATCCTTTGTTCGATCAAATGCATGCCCATTGGCTGATAGGAAGGGGCGCGGTAGATACTAGAAAGTTGATTGGCTAACTAAAATCCTCAACAGAAGAGGACCATATAAAAACCAGAAAAAACACAGACTTCGCGCATGAGCCTGACGAATCCTAGAGTGGATGAAACGCCGAATATTCAGTGTAGCTTAATCGCCATATATATTTTAAAAATTACTAACTAGCTCTACCTACGTTTTGAGCACGTTTGAAGTAAATACTTAAAGGTTACGAATAAATCTATTCGTTCGTATATTAATTTTATGCGAGTAAATGAAGTAGTTATATATATATATATATATATATATATATATATATATATATATATATATATATATATATATATATATAAAGCAATATATATGTATTCTTGTAGTAATCCCACATTGTGGGTGAGAGTTTATTTCCTAATAAGTTTCTACACGGCTGAACCTGTCTCTTGCAAAGTGAGCACAAAGTAAAGGTATATGTTTAGCCGTGCTCTGTATTCTTTAGGATTACATCTGTTAATGATAAAACATCGAAAAAATCTGATTGTCTAAGTAGTTTTTCTCTATAATAGATAGAAGAAATGCTAATTTTTACAGGGAAAACTATTACGTTACGACTGTCAAAAAAAAAAGATAATTAAATCTCACAATTCATATAATGCAACCTTGTCCAAACGCGCATGTAGATCGCTATAATGTTTTTGTAAATAATGTAATCAAATTTCAACAGAAAAAGATGTACCGTTAAGAAAGATTAAAATTATTTCCTCGCCTGCATATTTAAAAACTAAACAAATATTATAAGTTATTCATCCAATGATTTTCTATCGCCAAGCTTAAATATCAGTTGAAGTGATATGGGAAATATACACAACCGTGATTTGATTAACGTCATTATAATTTTAATAGTTTTTTTTTTTTCGGGAGTTCAAAAACCAGGCAAAGGATTGCTCGTAATATATGATAATCAACAGAGAATTGATTACATAAAACATACGCAACAGAGAATTGATTACATAAAACATACGCAAATATTTATATATATATATATATATATATATATATATATATATATATATATATATATATATATATATATATATATATATATACACTTGTGCCCGATATTATTCATACCCCTCGGATCTTTGAGATGTCTATAAGAATATTGCTCAAACCAGAAGGTAGACAATATTAAAGGGATTTCAAACAATAAATCAAGCATAAGTATTTAATTTAAACTCAACAAATAAATAAGTTATGCAAGTTTGAAACATTATACAAAGAAAAACAATAATGGCACTAGTTCAAAATTATTCATACCTCTCTTACTAATAGTCAATAGCATGCCCTTTATTCTTAATAACTGCCTGTAACCGTTTTGGATATTTATCAACAAAGTTTTTACAAGCATCAACACTGATTTTTGACCATTCTTCAATGCAGTAGTTCTCCAAATCCCTCAAATTTCTAGGTTTCCGCTTTTTAACCTCAGTTTTCAATATGTGCCAGAGGTTTTCGATAGGGTTCAGGTCGGGACTCTGGCTAGGCTATTCCAAAACATTAATTTGATTATCCTCAAACCATTTCTTGACTATTTTGGCAGTATGTTTTGGATCATTATCCTGTTGAAGGACCCAGTTTGGTCCTAAATGGAGCTTCTCCGCATCCTGTCTAATGTTTTTCTGGAGTATCTCCAAATATTGCTGCTTCTTCATGGTTCCATCTATCTTGACCAAACTACCTGGACCACTAGCCGAAAAGGAGCCCCAAAACATTAGGCTACCACCACCATGTTTCACCGTGGGTATGGTGTTCTTTGGGTTGTAAGCTTCTCCTTTCTTCCTCCAAACGTAAGAAGCATCCATATGGCCAAACAATTTAATTTTTGTTTCGTCAGTCCACAAAATACTTGAGAAAACAGACTCTGGAGAATTCACATGGGTCCTAGCAAACTTTAGACGTGCAGCAAGGTGTTTTCCGGTGTGCAATGGAAGCCTTCTTGGTCTCCCTCCTTTCAGACCATTTTCATGAAGAGACCTTTGCAATGTTTGCCTTGATATTTTTATGCCAGAAGACTCCAGATTTTCTAAAATATCCTTAGTAGTGGTGGTTGGATTTGCATTAACACTTCTTACAATATTTCTGGTGGCTCTAGCAGACAGTTTCCTTTTCCTTCCTCTACCTATCAAGTTGTTTGTTGTGTGGTGGCTCTGGAATTTTTTGATGATGCTCTGTACTGTTGCTGTAGGGACCTCAAATTTCTTGGAAATTGACTTGTAAACTAAACCATCCTCATGTGAATTCACAATTTTAGTCCTAAGATCATTACTAAGCTCTTTTTTCTTCCCCATTCTAATAATTTTTATTCTTTTATTGGTTTTCAGTTGATATCATTTTAATTTCTGAAAAATGCAAAAAACGAAATGAAATTAATCAAAGGTTGTATAAAAGCATTCAAAATAAGCATCAAACAGGAAACAAACAGTCAGAAACTCGATTAATACTGAAAAAATAAGGGGGTATGATTATTTTTGAACATTGCAGATTTTATAAATAGCTGTATATTTCTTTTATTACAAGTATCCCGAGATTTTAAAATGACGAAAATGATCAGAAGAGGTTTATAAAGAATATGTATCAATATGGACGTAAACAATAAATTCTTACAAAGTTACACCTAATAAACTCAATTTTCAAGGAGGGGTATGAATAATATCGGGCACAAGTGTATATATATATATATATATATATATATATATATATATATATATATATATATATATATGTATGTATCTGTTAAACACACTTGCTAGGGGGTAATGTTTTATTTTGATATATGTATATATTGTTCGTTAGACATTAAAGTTACGATATAAGATTAAAGTCTAACGAAGACAACTGCATTTTCTTTTGTAAAAGTGGAATATAAATTAAAAATAGTTAGTAATCAAAGATATTAGCACCAATATTATTATCGTTACCATAATTTAGATTATTTATATTTTACTATGTTTAACATCACAATAAATATAAAATTGGTTTCTGAAATATTAAGTTATCTCCTTTTGATCAAATATATACTGACTGAACTTAAATCAATTAAATACCGCAGTTCCTCTCTTATTATATAAAATGTTTTCGCTTTATCTTATTTCTTATTATATATGTTCTTTTACAACTTAAACTTATTAGCCTTGTTCTCATGTTTTTAAATATTTGCAGGTATATTCGACAAAAATGCTTATTTTATTTTGCTGTTCTGAACTCCCTCCCCCATTGCCGCTGATAAGCATATTATTGTCCAAGACAAGACTTTGTCAATTATTGTAAATGATTATTGTCAATATAAATAAAATGAACATAGTTTCCGAAACTATCATACACCCCTATTCTATTTGGTTTATATTTTTATTTTTAAAATAGATTTTGACTTCACAATTGTTAATCATTTTATTAAATATAAATATAGCTCGAGTATACACACACGTTTTTAAGCATGCGTACCTGTATGTTAAATGTTTTGTATTATTATTATTATTATTATTATTATTATTATTATTACTATTATTATTATTAAGACATCTTTATCATCATCGTGATCTTTTGATAGCCTTATTAAGCAATGATTCTGCAAGACTTAAAACATTATAATCATCAATCCTACATTTTTTTTAATACTGACATCGAATGTAACACTTTCTAGAAAGAACTGTGTCATTCTGTCTAGACAATTACCGGTCAGAGTAATATGCGCTTTCACAGACTGATTTTTATTTTCCGCTTGAAAGTACTTTATCCTAATTCAGGCGATGATGAAAGTTCTTATATTGGATTTCTCTCTTTTTACTCTTACGTCCCATTTTACTCTGTACAAACTTCTCTTTGGGCTACTTCACTTCCCGGAAAAAAAGCAATGTTCATTATTTCAGCTGTTTTGAAACTTTCACATAGGATTACATCCATCGTCCTGTTGGACTTATTTTGGAGTACATTCATTCTGGAGAACTATTTTCATTTTGCTGAAATATTATGCGCAGTTTTTGTTTTTATATAAATGTTTTTACGTATCCAACATTTTTTTCATTTTTTTATTTGGCAAATTATAATTACAATAAATTGCGGTTTCACTTGATGTCTTAACTAGCAAATTGTAGCTGTGCTACAATAATAATTTGCTGATGAAGAAAATAATAAGAATAACATTCTTTGAACCTCCGTAAAATAAGGACTTTGTATTTTCGAGTATTCGGTCGAACAGAAAATTTTGATTGTAAAGTTAACCTTACGGTTGTAATTTTCTTTCTGTAATAATAAGTTCTACCCTTTATTGCGTATTGAACTTTTTTAATTTTATTAGGATTAAATTTTCGCGCTCTCCCTCTCTCTCTCTCTCGCTCTTTATGTATATATATATATACATGTATATATATATATATATATATATATATATATATACTGTTATTTATATTAGTTTCAAGTCACCCATTGCATCGCTTAGGTAAACACTACTTCCCTAGATTTCATGTTTAGTTGAACAAAGTTTTCTTGGATTTTAAAAAGTATAATGGAGTCATTATAGGAATTATGGAATAAGTCATTGAGGAAACAACTAAACTCGCAGAAACGGGGCTGTCAAACGTAATCGAGGTTCTATTTTTAAAATCATTTTTTAGTCAAATATGCTGTTGACAATTTTTCTGCTGTTTATGTTTCCCTATTTATCTTCCTAATTTTAGGAATGACTCGATTTTGTAAAACCCTAATATATATGTATATATATATATATATATATATATATATATATATATATATATATATATATATATATATATATATTAGCAAAAGTACCCGTCGTTGACTGGGTTCAAAAACAGCCTACAGAAAATGGACTCTGATTTTTCGAAATTATGATCGGTTATGATACGGAAGGGTTGTAAGGCGATAGCTTCGAATTTGGGGGTATCCAAACCAACGCTAATAAACATAAAATAGATAAACCCAATAATTTATTATATCATACCTGCTCCTAGAGAAACACTTATCACAATCTTCTGTGGATCTATATTAAAAGACCTTGTTAAACTTTGTGACATATTTCCATTCTATGGAGGTAAGTAACGAACGAACACCCCATAATTTCATTATACCATATTTCTTCAAACTGATACATAGTTATCAAAGTATACTTACGTATATATATATATATATATATATATATATATATATATATATATATATATATATATGAAAATTCTTTATTAAAGTTTGTGTATATTTCCATTCTATGGAGGCCAGGCGCGAACGAAGACCCCAAAATTTTACTTTACTATCCCTATTTGAGTTAAAACATACTTATCAAAGTATTATTATGTACATCTATATCAAAAATACATGTAAACTTTAAAAGAAAAAATTATTTACATACTTTGTGGACCAGGCGCGAACGCAGACCCCACAATTTTAATGAACCACCTTTCTGCCAGATAAAATATACCCGTTCCTGTGTCTCGATACATCTCCCATCATTATATGTACGCAGTGTTTTTTTTAAATAGTCAACCATATAAGAGCCTATCGTGACCAGACACAAATACACACACACACACATACACACACACATACATTTTTTTTTACAAAGGCATCACCACATTATCAATGCCCAGAGGCCACTCAAGGATAAGGGTTAAAGAGTGTACAGTAGAAATTGGTCAATATAGTAATCATTAGTAATGAAAATTTGGTAAATTTAATAACTTATAATGAACGGCTCATCAAGAACTTATTTACTTTAGACTTGAACACAACCATATTGTAGTCAGCCAGAAAGCAGGAAAACGGAAGACAATTCCACAGGCGTGCATTTCTAAGAAAGAAGCTTTGTTCAGGGAATCTACGTTTAGGTTTAGGCACAGATAAAGAGTGGGGGAAATTATTGATAGTGTTTACAGCTTTCAGTTTCAGTTCGCGTGGTCGCCTTTTGCGTATTCAGCAAAACAATTGCTAATATAAATACAAACAGGAAGTACGTGTACATTTAATTCTAAATTTAAAAGTAGAAGTGGAAAGGTTCTTATTTCATGGAGTTTCTAAGACTGGCTCTACTACTCTTATCTATAAACTTAGTTTTCTTTTTTATTGCTCGGCTGTTTTAGATAATTGAATAAACGTGTTTACTTTTTTCCTCTGTGGAGAAGAGCCACTCTTTTTAAAACCAAGTAAATAAATACCACTTTCATCTTTATTATTGCATTCTCTTGTTTTTAATAAAATATTTTAAACTTAATACTACAATATCTTAACTTCTACATATCTACCTATCTATCGATCTATCTAGAGAGAGAGAGAGGGGGGAAGAGAGATGGACAGATTAATAGATACATCATACATATTGAGTTGTGTCTGAAACTCTTATTATATGAAAGAAAGTATGTATCTTCATTGGGAAAACGATTCCTTATAACCTGGTCGTTAAAAGTCTAATGTATGAATAAGTGAAAGGAAGAAAAGTTTTACTGTCGTCTCTTTAAGCTCCAAATCGCTGGCTTTAAAGCCGGGAAAGATTTATGGTCGTTTTTCGTCATTCATTGCGTCCTCACATATGTCATACAGGACCGAATTCTCCAGGAGAGCCGTTTAATAATAGTCTCATATATCCTCGGATTTTCTTTTGTGCCAAACAAATTCTATCCCTTCTATATTCTGCGTTCTCACTAATACTCTGATCTGACGAAACAATTCATCCACTGTGTGACATTTTGAACATTTCTGAGTTATGGGTACGAATTAAAATGAGATGTCGCGGGGATAAGGTTTTATCATTACGACTAGTATCTTAACGAGGCAGCGTTAGGGAAGGACGCTGGACAATTGGGTGACGTTTGTATTCGCACCGCCTTTCAATTGGCCAACAAAAGTGAAAACTGGATACGGCATAATTAGAGGACTGTTTTTCATGATAAAAAGAAACCGCCATAATGTATGAATTGCCTACCGTGGGACGAATGATGCCCAGTGTATAGGTGTGGTGATGATAGTAGGTAAAGATTACTGGTTTGTTGAGAAAAAAGTTTGCGTAATTTTGAAATCAAAGTAATCTAATTACTCAAAAAGTTTAATATACAGGCTTGTCTTTGACACTCACATACACACATACACCCACGCATATATATATATATATATATATATATATATATATATATATATATATATATATATATATATATATATGTATATGTGTGTATGTGTACGTGTTTGTGAGTGAATACATTTATATGTATATACATGTGTATACTTATATGTATACGTATATATATATATACGTATATATATACATATATATATATATATAAAAGATATGAGATAAAATGTTTTTGTAATAGTGTGAGTTTGTTTCCTATGCACTCGGAAACGCTTTTGTTTAAGAATTTCACCAGAAAGTGTGGTTGTTCTTACGTAGGTTTTCTTACGAATGCGTGTGATAAGCATCGAAAATCCATAATCGAAACAAAATAATGAAAGAAAGAATTCCTTCACTTTTCTAAAAGCTTCTATCACAACTAATGCTTTTTCTCACCGCAAAAAAAGGTACATCATTTTAATTTTACTCTAGGTTCTTTTATAAAACCAGGTTACGTTTGATGTATTTTTGTTTGTATTTAGAGCACAAGAGAAACAATATACTTGACTGTTTGCTTAACTATAATTATAATCATTATATAAAAAGTGCATTAAATAAAACGATGATTGTTTCATAAGGGACGGGCGTGTTTTAATGAATGATTCTGTTAACCTTGGTATATGACTGTCATTTTAAATTTGAAGTTAAGTTATTATTCACATACAATGTTATTAAATTAACAGCAGATTCTCTACAGTGTATTGTAGACTACGGTAATAGGGAATAAATTCCTGCCGGAAGGCATATGAAATTCGGTCACGGTACACTGCGGGGAGAACTTCTTCAATAGGTGCAATTAAACAATTAGCTTAGCTCCACTGTTCGATGACCTGAATCTCGTGTCATGCGTTTATGATCGTGTGCCTATACTATTACGCTACAGCACCAAACTGATATAACGTTCTATTATATCACCTTTAATGTAATGTCGATGTATTTGCTGTTGACTTTTTAAAATAGGTATATATTTGATATAAGTGGCAATTACCTGTGATATTAGGTGAAGTACTTTTTCTCTAGAAATATCGCTTATACTTTCTGAACTCAGATAACTGCTACGACTACATGATGATACATATAAATGTACATGGATTTACGATGAAACTTCAATTAGTTCCCAGACTATATTCGTATAAGAACATTTATTCGGAGTACATACATCAAACTCCTGTCCATTTTTGAAGTAATCTCCTCCGACTGAAATGCACTTTACATACCATTCAAATAATTATGAAGGTTATCCTTTTGTGACCATGTAAATGACCCTTGACACAGCCTCTTCAATCTCTTAAATTCTCCTATAATGATAGCGTATACGGGTTTCCTTAAGCTTAGAGCAAATAAAAGTCACAGAGAGCAGGGTTTTGACTACAGGGAGGGTGAGTACCAGCATTGTTTTTCATCTTTTTTTAATATCCTGTTACAAGAGTGGGGTTGTGGAGTGGTGCATTGTCCTGGGAGCAATGCCACTGATCCGACGGCAAGAGTCGTGGCATCTTTCGGAACAGTGTCTTCCTGAACCCATTAAAATCTGCACATAATAGTCCTTCTTAACTGTGTTTCCAGTAGGAACCTAGTGAATGCACATCATGCCATTACTCTCATCCAGGGACCATCATATGTTCTTGGTGCAATTTGCTATGTCTGGATTTTATGAGTCTTGTAGAGTAAGCATGTTTCAACTTAGAATGTTGTCTATTGGACACTGAGTCATAGAATTAGGTCCATATTTCATAGCAAGTAATCATAGAATCAGAAACTGCTGATCGGAATGAATCATCATGACTGTCTCCAGTCAGTCCTGAAACCGTTTTTCATTCTAATCTTCTGTGATCACCCTCCTAAAAAAAATTTCACCCAAATCTGCCTCTTCAGTTACTTGTAAATAATTATGTGTAGGGCTCCCTACCCTGACATTGAAACGTTCACTTATTCTCTCTGTGGATAAACGACGGTTTTCTCCATGGAATTCTTTATTTTAACAATCGACTCTGGTGTGTTTACTTGTTTACTCCAGCCACACCGGTCATAATACATTACTAACTCTCTTCAGTGATTGAATCGCTTATATCACTCCGAAATGATACATGCAAAGTTATCCAAAAGCAATCTTATTGATTTCCTACGTTTCTATAACATTTTTGTCAAGTTTAAAAAAGAGTTTTCTTGACTATCGTTCTTCTAATATGCACTCACGTCCAGATAGCCTTTTTTTAAATCCACCATTTGTGACAATTAGGCTTTGATAAAGTGCATTATGATTGCTACTGTGGATGTATAATTAAACTTGAAATCATAAAAATATGTTATTCATATAAGGTGTATCGGAATAACATATTAAATTTAGATGACTATGACGATTTTAAATACCGTTACAAAAGATCTAGAGACTTATTGTTGTGTCGTAAAACAACAGTGAAAATAAGAAAAATCAAGTCGAGTTTAGTTAAGGAACACGTGTAGTAATAGTAATGTACAAATATAGGAAAGCGTGTATATCTGCTGGGCATCGGCTAGCAGTCGAAGTGCAGTTTGCATCTATCTCACCGCTGTAGGAATTACTAGCGCTGTTTATAGTGTTAGTCGGTGAAAATTCCTCTGTTAAAGAAAGGCCGGTAGAACACCCTCCTTTAAAAGTACCCGCCTGAGATTAATAGCGTTTTTGTTTTGGGTTTACACTAATCAATTTCCGTTTTCTGTTTGAGCTTCTGTTCTCCGGAGCTATCTCTGGTATGGGCATCTGAAAATTATCAAACACTGTGTCCATGATGCCCTCCTCGGGCGGGCTGGTTACCTCACTATTCGTATTATTTTCCGAATTTGGTTAATGTGACGTTTTTGCACGAAGTCTGATCCCTTAATCATGTAGACCATGTTACCTATTTGTTTCTCTATAATGACGGACTCCCAGAAAGTGTTATTATTTTTGTGACTCTTGTAGGAGACTCTTTCGCCAACTTTATGCCGTTTTTTTTGTTATCGTTTTTTTAGGTTTGGCCTGTCCTTGTTTGGTAACAACTTGTGAAAATCGATCTAACCTTGCGTCCGCACATAACCTCAGCAGGTGTCTTCGATATTTCGATGTTTGCATTCGAAGTGACTCTGTAGACTTGTAGAAACTGTTGTATTGACTTATCCGTCGGCGACCCACTATCTTTTTTCCGCGCCCTCTTTAATGTGCTAAAGAATTTCTCTGCTTGTCCATTACTTCTTGAGTCGTATGGCAGAATTGTTATATGCTCGATTAGATGATCCTCGCAAAAATGCTTAAATCCGGTAGACGTAAATTGCGTTCCATTGTCTGTAACAATGCAGTCTACTACTCCAAACCCAGCGAATAGTTCATGCAGGAAGTTGATAGTTACCTCGGATGTAGGCTCCTTACATTTTAATACTTCCGGCCATTTAGATGGGTTGTCTATAACAATGAGATAGTAGAACCCATCTAGCGGTCCTGCAAAATCCAAATGAATCCTAGACCAAGGTCAGTCCGGTTTTGCCCACGATCCGAATTGAGTCGGAGGAGCTTTCGTAGCTAATGCGCATCCTCTACACTCCCTGATTTTTCCTTCTGTATCCTTATCCATGTTTGGCCAATAAACAAAAGATCGCATAAGACATTTTGTTGTTGATATACTTCGATGTCCTATATGGAATTCCTTTCTTTTCTGTAATATCGCAGGAGTTACGACCCTGTCGCTATATAATAGGACGTAATCGCAAATTGAATAAAATTCTTCATATAGTTCGTTATTGTTGATCCTTTCGTTCATGCGTATAACAAATTAGTCCACCTCTGCCTTATGCTTGATCTCATCAAGCGTTACTGGAAGATCTCTTATTGTGTCACATAACGTATCTTTTACTTTGACTTCCTCTAATGGTTCTGACTACTGAGATATTTACCTTGATAACCCGTCTGCATGACCAAATTTTTTAGATGGTACATATTCCAGTGTTTTGCAATTATAATGTCAAATGTTAAACTTGAAAACCCTCAACATATATCTTTCGTTTGTTTTTGTGCATTGTGTAGTTACCGTATGTTTATAACCTGAATATAGATAAGGATTTTTTTTTCAAAATGACGTTCAAACAATTAAAAAAAGGTTGTGTCTTTTTGATTCAGGGCGACGTGGGTAGTATTTTAGTTTGTAAGATAAACCTTTTGACAGTTCTCAAGATGTACTACTAACTGTTGGATTAGGGGAAGCCTTTCATGAATAACAAACCCTAAAATACGAAAATATTGTTATTTAGTGTCGATATACCGAGTAAATTTATGGCTAATATTTATGTGAAAAAATCATGGCGCCATCCCTTCAAATATATATATATATATATATATATATATATATATATATATATATATATATATATATATATATATATATATATAGTAAGTTATGAATAAAATGTATATGGCGATTAAGCTGAACTGAATATTCCGTATTTCATCCACTCTAGGAGTCTAGAGTGGATGAAACGCGGAATATTCAGTGTAACTTAATCGCCATATACATTTTATAACATACTAACTAGCTTTACCTACGTATTGAGCACTTTTGAAGTAAACACTTAAAGTTTACGAATAAATCTATACTTTCGTATATAAATTTTATGTGAGTAAATTAAGTAGTTATATATATACATATATATATATATATATATATATATATATATATATATATATATATATATATATATATATATATATATATATATATATAAGGAGAGACAGAAAGAAATAAAAAAAGAACAAAGCTGCGTTATGGATCCATAAACATTTCATTTTTATTTTGATACTTCCTCTGGATGAATGAAATTAAGGAAAAATATACCAGTAAGATTATTTGAACATTTTCTTGTGAAAAGAAGGACGCCGTTACATTTCAGCAACGGAAAAACACGTTGGAAATTTTAAAAAAATTGATGGGGTGCGTTCTTACATATTTGTAAAAGATATTACGCAATTAATATTTTTTCTGGAAAATTATGTCTATTAAAATTAAAATATATGTGTGTACCTAAAATAAAATGAGTAGGTAATGTTTTGTAATTTATTGATTGTGATTATATGTATTGTCTTAGACGAGCTGTTCCTATAGTGTGAGAAAGTATAACTGTGTCTACACTTAAAGTATGTTCTTTTCATACTTGGCACTACATTATAGAAATCCCCATGTTGTTTAAGTTTGCCTGACTCGGTTGTGTTCCTTTTTATTGCTCTCTCTCTCTCTCTCCCTCTCTCTCTCTCTAGGTATCTCTTTTGTCTTTCTCTTTATATATATATATATATATATATATATATATATATATATATATATATATATATATATATATACATTTTTAAAGGTGTCTGATGCCACCATGATTTCCTTACAAACAAATGCTAGTCATAATGTTACTCGCAATATGCGCAAAAATATAGCATTTGGGGTTTATTTTAGGGTATCAGAAAGAATTTTCATATATTTCTATTGACATTTTGATTTCTTTAATTTCATTCCTCATTCTTGGATATACCTTAAACTATATCCGATGGTGAGGCCCCAGCTTCCGGGCCCTGGGGAGGATGAAGCCACCCTTTAATTGGCATTGCTCCAAGGTCCACTTTGACTTGGAGTGGTAGTACCTGTAAGGGTCCCAACTATCGGTTAAATAGAAACCAACTTGAAAAAAATATATATTCTATTAAAACAAATTTTCTTAAATCACTAGATTCGGCATTAAATAACCTGAAAAAGGTTGATATGCCGTAAATCAACCAACCATATATACACTTAAGCCAATTTAATTCATCCAGATGAAGTATAAAAAAAGATATGAAGTTGATAAACACATACCTAGTGTTCCTTTTTATTTATCTATTTCGTTCGAATACTAGTTCCATAAGTCTTTCACACGCCCCCCACACAAACATATATATATATATATATATATATATATATATATATATATATATATATATATATATATATATATTTATGGGGGTGCGTGTGTGTGTATTTGTGGGTGTGTGTGTGTTTGTGTGTGTAAGTGTATCTGCTTGAGTTCTTGATTCTTGTATTTGTTGATCAGGCAATTCCATCATTTTAAATAGCGATGCCAGGTTAAACATATATATATATATATATATATATACATATATATATATATATATATATAAACTGTATATATATATATTTATATATATATAGCGAATATAATGTAGATCTCACAGAATATATTTATATATATATATTTATATATAGCGAATATAATGTAGATCTCACAGACTATATATATATATGTATATATATATATGTATATATATATATATATATATATATATATATATATATATATATAGCACATATAATGTAGATCTCAAAAAATTACAAAAATATTCATTCATCTTGTAAGCATTGAATGTATTTTAAAGTTAGGGAGATTAAGGTATACTCCATTTATTGTCTGCTTCATACGTTCCACCCATAGCTTCAAAGACAATCTTCATACGTTCTTTTTTTCTATGGGAGTGATAATCATCCCCACTAAAATCTTAATCAAGTAGAACAATTCATAAGGTATCATTTTTCATATTCGTCATCAACTATGCAAATTTAATTTCTATAGATATAACCACAAGACCTTTGCCCCATGTAATTTTACTATTTAAAAATAGCTACATTTATTCGTATATCAGGTACCACAACTGATGAAATAGAATAAATTTGACTCCAGTTAGTTTTTCTGGAAAGCAACAATAATAAATTCGCATTAGATATCTCTTTCTTTTGCACCTTAATTCTGTGCATTTAGTAACGTGGTGGGCCAAGGATTTCCGGTGTGTTTATCACATTCATTACCTTGTTTATTTTCAAGTGAGACGCCCTAGGCAACACATCATATCGATTATTGTACGTTTTTACTGGTAGAAATTCACTTAAAGTCCTTGCCACTTCGCATTTGAGGGCAGTGTATAAAAAATTCATGATTTAGCATAATCTCTGTCATGGTATTGCATCTTGGGTTCTTCCATGCATACATTCTGAACTACCTATTATGCTAGCAGGTAAAATTCATATCCGACGTATATATTTTCCTTGCCTACCGTTATTTATATAATCTTTGAGATGTGTAAGGATCGATCCATAGCTTGTTTTTATGAGTTTTGATAGATCAAAGTATTTCCGTTTTAACTTTTGCAAACAAATCTACTGCGAACTGATGGAAGGGATTTGAAACAGTTATTCGTAGAATTGTACGCATAAAAATCCATAAACGAAATATGTTTTGTGGTGTGTTAAAACTGTGTCATCCAAAAATTCAACCATCTTCTCCTTTTTAAAAAAACTATGGTATATTTAAGGATGTCTTATGATCTGGGCTCTGAGAAGTTTCAGCATTTCATCTTTTGAATTAAAAATAATGTCTCTATTGCCAGAATTTCCGTCGGTAATTAAAGCTTCCACGTCATTACATTTTAGTAAATTGAATCGCCTTACATGCTCCTTCGATGTGTGTTTTTTTTTTTAATTCGAATTAATAAGTACTTAACATTCTGTTGAACTTTTCTAGGTGGCTGCTTAAACATAAAATAGGGTGTTTGTCATGTAACATAATAATAAAAGAGTGATTCTATAAAAGATATTTGTACAAACAAAAACTAAAATATACACACATCTATTAAAAATCATTTTTTTTGTTTACATAGGCATCACCACATTATCAAGGCCAAGAGGCCACTCAAGGATAAGGGTTAAAGAGTGTACAGTAGAAATTGGACAATATAGTAATCATTATTAATGAAAATTTGGTAAATTTGATAACTTATATGGAACGGCTCATCAAGAACTTATTTACGTTAGACTTGAAGACAACCATATTGTAGTCTGCCGGAAAGCAGGAAACCGGAAGACAATTTCACAAGCGTGCAGTTCTAAGAAAGAAGCTTTGTTCATGGAATCTAAGTTTAGGTTTAGGCAAGATGAAAAGTGGGGGGAATTATTGATAGTGTTTACAGCTAGAGGAGTGTTTCTTGTGAAAGTTTGGCGAGGGGGGACCATAGATTGAAGCTCAGTCAGACACTTTCCATGAAAATAACGATACATCAGAGACAAACTCGCAACATCTCTTCTGTGAGATAGAGGTTGCAAGGAAGAGAAAAGGACATCTCCTACGAGGCTACGAAGTCTATTTTTAACTCTATCAAGGCAAGCCAAGTCCTTTCTAGCAGCTCCTGCCCAGATGTGGCAACAGTATTCCATCCTTGGACGTACCTGGCTCTTATATAGATAGAGAATAGCATCAGCAGTGAGATATCTACCGGATCGATAGAAAGATCCCACCATTTTTCCAGCGGCCTTGGCAACAGAGTTGATGTACGTGTTCCATTTAAGATCAGGAGTAATGGCCAAACCAAGAAGCTTGTCAAAACTTGAGGCCTCCTGAAGACGAGAGCCATTCATTTCAATTGATGCCAGATGTGGATCAAAATGTTGATGATGTCAAGAGAGAAGCTTGGTTTTAGATGCATTTTAAGTAACCAGCCACTCCTTACCCCATTGTACTACGTGCTCAAGATCAGAGGAGAGAGAATTGGAGAGAACTTGGTCGTTTACTGTCTTAGATGTGCTACCATAAATGGTAGTGTCGTCAGAATAGATGTCTACAAATGATGTAAGGATGTGATTTGGAAGATCGTGAATATAGATCAGGAAAAGAGTTGGGCCCAGGATGGATCACTGGGGGGCACCGGCATTAATATTGTGAGCTTCTTATTTTTGCCCCTCGACTACTACTCTTATGAACCTATCAGAAAGAAATGATTTAATAATTGAGAAGATATTTCCAGCAATACCATAGCTAGAGATCTTATGAAGTAAACCTTTATGCCATACCCTATCAAAGGCCTTAGATATGTCAATAGCAATTGCCCTAGAAAGATTGCCTTCGTCCAGAAATTTGCTAATCCTATGAGATATAACTGTAAGAACATCAGCTGTAGATCTAGCAGAACGAAAACCAATGTGATGAGAAGAGTATAAGTACACCCCTTTAAGTAATTATGGTATAAAAATCAGTTAATTAATGGGGGCAAAAAACAAAGACAAAAATAATATCAAATAGTAAAACGTTGCCATTTTTCATAATACATCATTTAAATATCGGTAAAATATTATTTCAATCACAAAATCTGGTGTCAACATTATTCACAACAACATATCTTAAACTATATTTCCGTAAAAATATCTATTCTATCAAAACTAATACAGTCCATTACTGTATATTAATAAACACTTACAATATGTTTTTATATATTTCCATTTCATAGAAACCAAGCATGACACAACAGCATACTTTTATTATATATTTCTTCAAACTTACGCATTTTTAGCAATATATAATTCCCCGGATAGATATGAAAAGTCCTTTTCAAACTTTGTGGCATGTTTCCTAATTTGCGGAGGCCAGGTACAAACACAGGCGTTCACAATATTATTATATTATGCTTGTTAAAATCGAAACATGATTCATACAATATTCTTTGCGAATCTATATCTAACTCTCTTTTAGAAGAATTTGATCGGGTGGGTTTAATTACCCTACAATTTTAATACAACCCCTCTGTTTAAAATGTAGTAAACCTATTTTTGATCGTTGATACTCCTACTATCACAGTATGTGGACAGTTCACTTAAAAAGAAAACCATATAGGAACCTATTAGAGTGCAGGCACACACAGACGCACAGCTTTATCATATATTAGCAGGACCCGTGAACGGGCGTTGCCCGGGTGACGAAGCTCCCTCCCTCGTAAATATAAAAATACGGTTGGTGTTCGTAGCCAAATCCAACCTCCTCACGTTAAAAACGGTTTTCGGAATAGACACGCCCGACCGCTGCATGTTTAGCATGACTTTCCGAATGGACTGCCCAAAATCTCCATGTTGAGAACGGTTTCGAAATAGCCACCCAAACACGAAAAGTACTTGTCTTTACCAAATTTAAATAAGATTTTCGCAATCAGCATTGTCTCAAATATATAGCTAGTCCTTTTAAAAATATATGGAGCTGATGAAATAACTTCATCACAAAAAAACAAAGTTAGTGTCTTCTGTGTAAAGCGACGCTAATCGTTTTATGTGTTTAAATCTGTATGTTTTTTCCACACGATTGTAATCCGTAGAAGTGCTGACAGTCCGTCAATATGTTTAATGTTGTTGTATTTTAGCGAGCCCAATCGTTAGTATGTGTAATTTTATTATTTTTTTTCAGAACAATTGTAATCTCTAAAATGCGACGACAGTTGGTTAATATGCTAATTTTTGTGTTTTTTTTTAGCGACGGCAATCTCTTAATACATCGACACTTGAGTATTTGCTTGTACAGTATGTTTGAATTATGTATGGAGCGAGGACAATCGATTAATATGTTTGATTCAATAAGATTTTATGCTGCTTTTCATCTTTAGGAATCGATCCCATATTGTAAAATGTCTGGGGAGTTCGTTGATTTATTATGGAAATGGTTTCGGAATATGAGAATAGTCGGGTATCAGCCAATAAACAGAGGCCGAATTTTTGAGGGAAAATATATATTATTTTTAATCGGGAAAAGGAAAGATTATCTGAATGCATGTAATAACCAATTATTTCGATGCAAACAGAATAGTGTATAAAAATATAAAATTTGGCCTTGTTTAACCTTGTAGCAGTGGATAACAATATACACGGAGAGAAAAATAAAAACTTCTTCCTCTGTAGATGTGGCTATTATAATGGTGTTGCTCATCGGATGTAAAGTAGTATTTTGTTATCACAAGTAAATGTAGCAAACACGATGGTGGAAAGCTTCATCAGATAATGGCTTCCAGAGTAGACTTATTAAATCTGTGTGTGGCGTCACTTGTAGCAAACCTACAATACTTTGCTCCAGAAAATTCTGCAATGAATATATATATATATACGGACACATGCATATATACATATATATATATATAAATATATATATATATATACGTATATATATATATATACATATATATATATATATATATATATATATATATATATATCACCGTTTTATCTGCTTAGTTACACATGCTTCGGTCACCGAATTTTCTCAACGGCCCAGTAACTTCTTCAGACTTTAACAAAAATGATTATTACGATTTGAAAAAAAGATGTGAGAGGAAGCAAGAAGAGAAAAACAGTTGATGAGGGGAATTTCAATTCGTAATTGTCAAATATAATTTGTAAGATTTAATAAATTAAATAAACAGATAAAACTGTAATAAAAATATAGAGATTTGCTCTGAAATATTATTGAACACTATCTTCAGGTATTTTTTCTGATTATAATTATAATATATATATATATATATATATATATATATATATATATATATATATATATATTCAAAGAGGATTACAACAGTGGTATAAAGAGCAGATTGTATTTTAATGCGATAGTAAAATTATTAATTTAAATAAAATATAAGACAAATATATATATATATATATATATATATACATACATACATATAAACTGGAAGACAAAGACTTATTTTGGATGTGTCTGACTGATGAGCCCAAATGAAGGCGAAACTTGAGTCTTTAACTTCCGGTTTGTTTTCTTTCATGACTCTTATTCGCTTGCTGGGAAAAAAATTATATATTCTCTCTCACAGTCTAAAAATTATATTGCTTATTATTTGTAAGGTAAGCGAGTCGTGATGCCATCATTAGCGAGCATAAATCCCAACTAGTTAGACGTGAAATTGGGTGTATAACTGGTCGCGCTGATCACATCATTTGTTCGAGAAAAAAGTAGGTTCATTCTACTCTGGGATTTCGTTGTGGTTTAAATGATCTGTAATAGTTAATAAGGCTTTCTTTGAGGGCGGCGCGTTTGCTCAGTTGGTAGAGTGCTTGCCTAGCATACAAGAGACTCGGGTTTATAATCCTGAGTTTTTATATGTCAAACTGATGAGCCCAAATGAGGGCGAAACATTAGTCTTTAGTTTATATATATATATATATATATATATATAGAGAGAGAGAGAGAGAGAGAGGAGAGAGAGATAGAGAGAGAGAGAAAGATATGTATCAATATATAGAGAGAGGGATAGAGATAGAGAAAGAGAGAGAGAGCCATGGATATATATTTCGATGCGCTTGACGTATTTTTTCATCGCTGTATCTTTAGTTTTCTCGAGATAAAGTTATTTTTCATAGATATTTTGCTAGTATGGAAAACGTAATGCTAAAACGTTATGCGTATTTGAGTGAATTTGGAAAGAAATAGCATATTATACTATCCTTTCATTGTAGTACATTACAATAAGTATGCTGTTTTGTCATGTCTCCGATCGATAGAGTTTATTAGAAGAATATAACCCCCGTTTATTTTATTTCTTCGCCGATATAATATCACTTTCGTATAAGTCTCATTTCATTAACTCAATAGTACGAGATTAACAAAAAATAGGAACACATCATATGCCAATTACATCAGAAATTATTGCTTCTAATTGTTTTTTTTTTTTCATATTATTTGTCTGTTTCAACTTGACAGTATTTCATGATTAATGACTATTGATGAAAAATACACAACGTGTGATGGACTAATTAATCTTTCTCGCAGAAAAATCGAAAGTTGAATAGATTCTCATATTGCTGTCATATTATAACTTTTACAAAACATATTAAAAGATATTAATTTCTATTACTTCATTGAGTTCTGAAGATCGAGAGTAGCATGACCTTGGCTATCAAAATGTGTAATAAGTATGCAATGTTTTATATTGAGGTTAAATACTTTTGTCTTACATCCCCTGGCTACAGACTTCAATATCCGTCTCTGTTCAATAGGCTATGAAATACCACGGACCTTCAGCAGTGGCCTCTCGACATTTGGTAACTTCAATGTAAGATTTGAACCGACTAGTCTTCGAGCAGACAGAAATCAGAGCAATATAAATATTTGCTGTGTCATGTTTTTGCATTGAATTCTTCGGTTTTATGCTTTCTCGAAAGAATGGTCTCCACAGCTTTAAAAGGTGATAGAGCTAAAAGTAAGCATACACTTTTTTCTCCAGTTCTTCCAATCGATTATCATCTTCCTACAACGCACGCTGTCCTTTATGTTTACCTCTGCTGTTAATTCTATAATAAGATTATACAAAAATTACAATCAGAGGAATCAAGCAGCAACGCACACAAGAAAAGCATACACCTACGTATACCGGAAGACACAGTCTTCATGGAAAGAAGATTGCGTTATATTTATATAATAACTAGATAACACGGCCCCGTTGGATCAGTGTCTTATATAACCTATTGAATTATAGTATGAGCGTGTCACTTGTGACTTAAAGGAAATAGTTTTTTTTTTTTTATACATAACCGAATCATTTCTATGAAAGTATATTAAAATGAAAAAAAATATGTATAGATTTCTATGCGTCCGTCTTGTTTATAATTGTCTATGTTTGAAAAAAAAACTTTGAGCTATTGAGTTATATGTTGGTTGTCATACTTTTAGGTACATGCGCATATCATAAAAATAAAAGTAAAATTGAAATTTTGATATATTTTAAAATGAAATTGTTAATTGAAAGTACAGAATAGTTAAAAACAGTCTCCTCGTGTTAAGAATTCAATTTTAAATAGAAATGAAAATAAGCTGTAACTTTTTTCATTTATTTTAAATAAATATTTATGACCCATTAGGTCAAATATTTAATTTATATTCTAATAATCAGGTAAATAAAACTAATAAAAACAATGTTTTGCTTTTTACAACATTTTTGTACAATTTGTGTGTGTTTTAGGAAAACTTTTCTTATCCTTTCGCTTAGTTAAGTAAGACTTCTTATCAGATTCAAACAGGCTTGTTTATAATAATCCATTTGTTTTATTGAATATGTACCTCCCAAAACACGGGTGGCTATGTATTTTTTGTGCATCAAACAAATATTTAATGTATATGTTAATAATAATGCCGAAAGTATTAACAATTGTTTATTTGGATAATTGGGATGCTGAAAAATACACAGTAAAACACAAAGTGTTATGCTCGGGTTGATTATTTATTTGTAAGGCAATATTAAACATATTTTCGGGATTATTTATGTATGCTAATATTGTAGAAGAAAATGTATGAATGTTTTTAAGAAAGGTGCATTAGAAATGGAGATCAAATTTTAATAAATAAATGCGGTGGATGAATCCCCCTTGTAAAAACTATTATGATTAAAGTGGATTTATTTTTAAGAAAATTGTGTTAGAATAACCTAAACGTAATATGGAAATGAATGTTCTATAAAAAAAGTAGAAAGTATTGATAATTGTTTATTTGGATAATTTAAGCGCGAAAATTAATTGGTACACTGAAAAACCTACACAGTAAAGCAATAGTTTTATTGTCTCGTTAATTAATCATTTGTAATACGAATTAAAATATATTTTCGGGGTTATTTATTTATGTTGTAAAAGAAAATGTTTCAATGTTTTTAAGAAAAATTAAACATGGAGAATAAATTAAAAAAAAACTCGGTGGGGAAATCACGTTGTAAATCGTTTTTATAGTTTGCAACGGGTCAAAGTGGATTTATTTGTAAGAAAATTGCGACAGTTTGGTTATAATACAGAATACTTGCAAAACATCCCCACTCTTCTCATATTAAATAATAATTTCTAAATAATAACGTAAATATTTTAGTGCACAATTCACATTCTGCAAAAGTAGCGATTTATGTTTATTTGTTTACGCTGTTATGGGTTTATGTTTATGTAAGCATGCGCAACAAGAAGCCGTAAACCGGATGGGTGGTTATAACACGCGTTACAAGTTCATTTTAATTTTATAATTACATATATGAACTGTCAGATATGTATAAATTCATATAAAACGCTGCTAAAACATATGTTTACTCAGAATGTAAATATAGATTTACCGAAAATGGATCGAGCACAGAAAGATATTACACAATAAATAATTCGATACAAATATTTCCAAGCAAATTTACTAATAAAACAGCAAAATAATATGAATGTATACATGCATATTACATACAGCCGAGGATTCTAATTCAAATGTGCTAAAATGTTATTTAATTCGATTAGAAAAGAACCGGTAATAAAAATGGCTTGTACATTTAAGACGTTCACTGAGAAGTTATTCTAGTTAAACGCAATAAACCATTGTGTTATTATTAAATTATGTTCAAAATTGTTTCCTGTTGCACGTAGCAATAAAATACGTTTCGTCATAATTGCACGTGCATGCGGATAATTAATAAAGGTTGTATATCTAATGTGTATAATAAGTTCGCTTATGTATGAAAAATAGAACTGATCTGCCTATATCTGTTTGAATGTAACACATTTTCATTATCGGTGACACACCAAATAGTTTCTTTATAGTTGTCTCTTGTTTGTTAAAAAGAAAATGTTGGTCATTTAGGCTGCGTGCGAGGTCGCGACATACTAATCGCGACATATTAGTCGCGCCATAATTGTCGACCGTTTTTGCATTCATGAATGTTATATTAAATTTAGATATCATTGTTTTACAGTGGCCTTTTGATTTTCCTTGCTAATAAAGAAAGTGATTGCTTGGCTGCGGAGTACGAATTCTAGAACTAGCGTCAGCAATAAATTCTTGCACTGATCATTCAAAAAGTATTGGAAAACTAGTTTATCTACGTAGGAAAAAAATATTTGCAATTGTACTTCTTCCCCTACTAGTAATGCGTCGAGTGTAGGATGCAGTTTTGTACTTCAAGATAATTTTGATATTAATTTCTCGGAAAATACAAAGGGGAGTGTTAACCTATCATTGGCCGTTAATTTCTGTAGAAAACGCAAATTTTTATCACATCCTCATTAGACATGATCTATAGCTCGTTCAATATATATATATATATATATATATATATATATATATATATATATATTCAAGCATGCATTATTAAATGCAACGGAGACACATTGTTCTCTGTTTTTTTGTAATTTTTCGATTTTCCGTATAATATATTATTATACCCAACTTTAAAATATTAATAAAAGTTCCATAGTTGTCGCTGTCACGAGCACTTTCGATTCGCCCATGAATCATTTAAATGTTTTCAAGTAAATGTACGAAAAAAACCGTAAAAGTGAAAATTTAAATGTACAGTAAACGGTGTTAGATGATGTAAGTTAAAATATACAGGGGCGATGAAAAGTCGATTTAAAATATAGGTCGACAATTAAAGTTAATTATTTAATATTTTTGGCGTCGAATCTTATATTTATTTAGTAAATTGTTAAAATGCATTGAATGTTATTCTTATTCCAGAAGGAAAAGATTGATTTATCTCGACATTATTTCTTTCTCCGAGTATAAATATATTTGAAATTATTGTCGTCACTATGTGGTTCTTCAATCTTAATTAACAGTTACAAAGGCAAAGGCTAATGATGAATTGACCACAATTTTACTAAGAGATATGTCACTTAAGAATCATGCTTAATGAGATTACGGCTTGGATTAATCTAATGGGATTATAACAGACACTATTGCCGAGCAAGCTTTATTTCTCTTAATGAGATGGTTCAACAATTGTTTGTTTAAACTCGCTTTCAAATCTTACATTGTTCAAATACATGGCAAAGAAACTGAGAGTTATTATTTATTATTTAGTATATATTTTTATGCTTGAGATAGGAACATGGAGAAATAAAAAAATGCGCTTAGAGCTAATGCCATTCTGACTGTAAAGATTTTACAAGGATGAAATAAAGAGAAAATACTTCCATGATATCCAATTAAGAACATAAGCATATTACTTACGGCCATGCTGTGTAAATGTGGCTGATCGAAACAGAGACGATTCTTTGCGAATATATTAATGTATTTCTGACATTACACAATATTAAACACACTATTTTATGAGTACACTTACATATATATATATATATATATATATATATATATATAAATATATATATATATATATATACTTTGAAGTATTCATATGAATTAGATTACAGATTCGTAAATCTAATGATTTCTAGTCTGATAGAACACTAGTAATATATAAGACACTTCCAGCCTAATAAAATTGATCAATATACTATGTATAGCAAATAAAGATTCTAGTTTATATACTCAAATTTCATTTAATAGAGTCAATTTGCAAATACAATTTAAAAGGTGTTGCTTGAATCAAATAATACAATGTATAACTAAAAGTCTTAATCAATAGATATTCAATGTAAAAACATCTCCTCAGAGGAAAAGTTCTTGCAAAATACTAATATTAGTTTGCAATAATTTTTCCAACTAGAACATACGGAGAAGTTATTAAAGATGAAATCCCTTTAAGGGACATGGATAAGAAGAATAGATATAGAAAGTAAAAAGTATATGATAATTGGTATCCAAATGCAGAATTAATCCTTGACAAAAATTATGAGCGATATTGTTTGAAAATTAGTGTAGTGTGGTGATTTTTGTGATAATAACTGCGTTTAATTATTGGTAGATTTTGAGGATATACCTAAGTTCATTTGCATAAAGTTTTTTTAGATTCAAATAATTTACTTGGCATTCAATTCCGCCATAAACATGTACTTACCTTGAAAATCCATGGATTATGGACACTCATTTAAACGTTCTTTTTGATTTCTGAAATAATTTTTTGAATTTATTAAAAATTGTTCCTTATAAATAAAATTT
This sequence comes from Euprymna scolopes, assembly GCF_053919585.1. Lineage (NCBI taxonomy): Eukaryota > Metazoa > Mollusca > Cephalopoda > Sepiida > Sepiolidae > Euprymna > Euprymna scolopes. Next base: position 76,103,358 of record NC_136489.1, on the reverse strand, counting down.
GAACATGTAAACTGGAATTTATATATAAAACAAACATTGCGTGTGTGAGTGTTCGTTCCATGTGAGCACGGAAATGATTGAACTGATTTATTTGCAATTTCGGACAAATGTACGGGATAAGCCTGGCCGTCGTCTCTTTCAGATTCTGCATATTAATGCGTTTGATAAGCATGGAAATTTAATAAAAAAACATCCAATTACCATCCAAAGTTAACACGTTTCTTTATACAATCTACCATCACAAGTGGATTTGAAATGGTTTATCACAGCACAAGAAACAATATCAAGTCTATACATCGTTTTATATGATAAATCCGAGTTCGATATTAGTATTTATCCCTAGAGCAGAATTGAACCACGACTATTTACATTAACATTTTAAACTTAAAATAACACAATTATTTACAAGGTTAATTAAATAAAAAAAAAAATCAACGGTTACTTTTCTACAGTGCAATATAGACTACAATGGATTTTGGATTAAGTAACTGCATATAATATATATATATATATGTATATATATATATATATATATATATATATATATATATATATATAGTACACTAGTAAGTTCACAAGACGTTGCCTGTGATTGAATAATGATACATGTATATTTTAAAATCCTATATTTTTCTGATCGAAATTGATGAAATAGCTCATCTTTATATCAGATCTGTAGATTGCAGAGCACATAGCTGGCGTTGTAACTTATAACACAATACACTCTAGTCCATATTGCACTGAAGAGAACTTACTCATCGTTTTATAAATTAATCGTAATATATTGTGGTTAAAATGACAGTGCACAAGTCTTAATATATTGTGGCTAAAATTACAGTTCACAAGTGAAATACCATGCCGAACTCATGCTCCCAACGTAAACATTCTTTTCAAGCAGGCACTTGTAATATAAAATAACTTACCCTTAATAGTATATACCTGGCATTATTTTTTGTGAAGTAATGGCGGTTTAAATTATCATGGCAAAATTATGTGGTGAAATATCTTCAGGAATCCAAGTTGGCCACTGGTTTCGTGATCATGACATGTTTCGACTGGTCTTTCTCCGTTTCCTTCCACGATCCGTCGAAAGAAGTACTGAGATCGGTCCAGTCGACGAAGGTTGACTCTGTTGCTGGAGAGGAGAAAAGTAGCCAAGCAAGCAAAGGAAAATGACAGAAAGCTCATAATATAAACAATAACAACGTTTATTAACACAAAACAAACACCACAGAATGGGAGTGGATGTGCTTTACTGGAGAAGTAAAGGTTTTTTAGAAAATCTTAACTGCAATTAGGCAGCGCTAATGATGAAGAATGGTGACACAACGGATTCGGTTCTTTTCGCGGTTATAAAAATGAACAAACTCGAATTTTTCGCTTTGTATATCTTCTATTTATTGACCCGAATCCTTGAACAACCAGTGTCTGATTGGTCAGCAAAGAGAGATTATCGTCGTAACAATCTCTCCGTGGTTAGACTCTGATTGGTGTTAAATAATCGCCCAATCAGTTTCCGTCATTGGGAGAGGCTATACGGAGCAATGCTGTGATTAGTTGATGAATGGTGTACAGCCGCCCAGTCCTTCTGCTAAATTTTACTCAATTCCAAGTTATGCCGACCCGAAATGTTTGCGAACTTAGAAATATATTTATTGTTTATAATTTTTAAAATTATGATTTTCAGCAGGTGAAAACAGCTGCACTTTTTCTTTTTTTTTTTAGTTTCAGAGGTCTTTGCGTGAGTCACAATTTATTTACAAAACTAATTTATTTCACTTATATAATTTGTTTATAATTTTGAAAGGCGCATACTCCTTCAGATGTTTGTTTTTTATATTTATGACAGTTTTATAGGTCAATTCTGTTCTTCCTCGGGTCACAATCTTTTTGCATTCAATGCCAGTTAATTACATTTGTTTTAAAAAAATATGGGCTACTAAAACGAATTTTATAATGTTTAATAAAACAATTATCATAATTTAATTAATTTTTATTTAATTAACTTCGCGAGTAAACTTTTTGACGCAACTAAAAGTCTTATATTTCTCTGCCACTAAGCGACATTAAAACGAGGGTTAAATGTCGGCTAAGCATGTTTAACGGTTACACACAGAAAACATATAATTATAATGATTGATTATATAGCGCAATTTGTGTATGTCCATAAAAAAATCAAATGTCTGTATAATTTTAGAAAAAAGCGTTAACTCGATTTAATAGAAAAACACACATTTCTTGTTGATTTCGGTGTGCTGAAAAAGAATCTGAAAACCCTACACGTCACAAATTAATAGTTTTTAATATGTGAATGTTTCTGTGTATAATCAGCCATCATGGCGTAAGTCGCCTGATAACGCATGCGCATAGACCGAAGAGAAATAACATATATTTTAAAAAAACTAGCATTTTATTAATTTCTGTCAGTAAAAATAAACATCACAACGCATCATTGTATTTGCTTACGTAACTTCGGTTCTTGTGTGCGCGCGAGCGAAAAGTGACTTGTCACATTGCAGAAGAATTTTAAGCGGGTATTGTACATGACAATATATATTTTTTAATCTGGTTAATTTTTTTGGTTGTTACGTAGTTTTTAATTCTTTTTAATTGATATAAAAAATTCAGTTTTCATGAGCGTTTTACAAAAACATAATTAACCATTCTTCCGTGAGTAATGTGCCGCCATTGACCGAGCAGGGTACTGATTATCATTTCACAAAAATTCAGTGTTTTGCTTAACGGGACGCCCTCCTCCGCTCCGCCAATGTAAACACTGAATTTTTGCGAAATGTTAATCAATATTCGATAAATGTGGGCACGTTACTTACAAACAAACGGTTAATTAAAATGCTATAAAAGTTCTATAATTGAATACCCCACAAAAATTAAAACGAATAACATAAAACTGTTTTTTTAAACCGGTCGTGAAAACTTATTTTACTATTAAATGAGAATTTTTTTTTTCTGAAAATATTTATTTTGATTTAAAATGTTCGCCTGTATTGATGCACCTTGTGAAATGTCATGTGACTATTGTCTATTATATGGCAGCATGCTCACTTATCGGACTTACGCCATTATAGCTGATTTTACAAAGAAAATAATCTCTTAGAAAAATGTGAATATATCAGAAAGTATTAATTTGCGACGTATAAGATTCATTTTTAGCATACCGCAATCTACAAAACACATGCATTTTCTACTAGTTCGAGAGCTCGCTTTTTGTAAAATAATACACAAATATCGATTCTGAAAAAAAAAACAACATGCATTTGTTTTTTTTTTGTTTTGTAATTTTTGACATTGTTATGGATAAAATATTATGAAAATTTTTTTTTTCAACATTATTATTTTTGTCTTGAATGATTATAATAATAGTGCATGCTCATTGCAGAGTCCTTCATTTTTTTCATGCATTTATAGGATATTTTATAATCAATTACTCCAAATAATTCAGATTGTTACACTGGAAGTATCTCCACCGATGGTAATTGCACTGGTTTCTACGAGGGATTTTCTGGTTTGCAGAGTTAGTATATGCCCTATTGCTTCAAGTAAGATTTGTTGCCCAGGTCTCTGCTCTTGATCAATTACAACCATTCCTGAGATCCCAGCATTCTTGTGCAATATAGTTGGTTCATTTCTCTTAAGCTTACTTAAACGATAACGTACTATCAGACTTTATGTTAACAAAACTCATACAATTATTAAGCTAATGACTATTATGAAAATTAACCAGGTAGAACTAATCACCTGTTTCCTTTCTTTTGGGGAATTTTCCTCTCTAAGTACATTGAGTGTATTTATTATTTCCATTAAATTTATTTTCTTTAGAAAACTTAATATATTAGGGATTGCATTTGGAGTAATGTGTGGCATTTTTTCTACTAGAGGTCCCCATAGGTCCAATCTACTAGTAAGGGTGGTATTAGTCAATGATAAAAAAGTGTAGACGATGTCAAATTTTTCCTCGGGCTGTTAATAGGGGGGAAGGGATATAGCGATGTCATACGGCCACATCCCAATGCAACTTGCAGTATGGTCAATGGAGAAAATATTTGAGTATTTCTTGGAGGTTTACCGGTATATACCTTAGATTAGTCCGACTAATATCTCGCCGTTATCGTCCAGACCTTCTCTGTTATCCTAATAGCTTTTGGTAGCATTTAATCTAGGAGGACTTCTATTTGACAATGCTGCCCCATTTCATTTCTATCATCTTTGACTGATTTCATTACACATAAATGGTGATTAATGAATATATATACCGGGCTATTAGACACGCAGCTTCCGAGTAAATCCTATTTACATTTTTCTGCTTCGGAAATGGTAAGCAACATTAACTTTTCTCTAGTATTGTCAAGAGCAATATTTTCGGATTATATTTCGTATTTTGCGACAGTTCCCAATTCCTGTTTCTCATGTGGATAAGGAATCAGTCAATAAATACATTTAAAGACTTCATATATGCTACTGGAATCTAACAACGGAAGCGACACTATAATTAGCGATCTACTATCTTAAATGAGAGTAAGAAAACCCAGTGGATTATAGTAATGCCACAACACAGCTGTAAGTTTTATGTTGATTTTGGAGGAATTCTGGTGGAAATTTCTCCCAGATAATTCCTACGGGGTTTTAATAGATTATCACTATCCAGGATTCTATATCGTTCAAATCGTAAGAAATAAGGGGAAAATCCGGTCACTTAATTTATCGAAAATCTTATGGTTCCTAATGACTGGATCAGGGATAACTCCCAAATTTTCTACTCGCCTCATTTGAGCCTATCCAATGTATCTCCCAAAAACGTTGGAAACGCTCACCTTTAGCATTAGCTTGTGGATGATAGAGGAGTGTTAAATGTGCTTGATATTGAGACTTTCCATTGTTTATCTCATTATCTAATAAATGCTTTCTCAGTCATTATCAAATACCAGTTCGAAGGAGCGAGGTATTATTCGGTTAGTAATAGTGAGTGCTATTATCTGGTACTGCTAGGCTTCTGTCCAGTTAGCCAGCCAATCTACAAAGCCAACTATGCATTAGTTCCCTGTGATGTTTCAAACTAACGGCTAGAGAACTCTACACTAATTTTTTTCAAAGGCCATTTTAAATAAGAAGATTTTTTTTTAAATGTGGTTCTATTTTGGGGGGATACGTAGTTATCAATGCTTTTTAATTGATGTAAAAAAGTTTTTTTTTTCATGAGCGGTTTACAAAAACATAATTAACCGTTTATCCGTAAGTAACGTGCCGACATGTATTGAACGGGTTATTGATAAACATTAAAAACATTAAGGTTTCACTGGCACATTGGCACGGCGGAGGTAACGGGGCAATGTTGTATATATATATATATATATATATATATATATATATATATATATATATATATATATATATATATTGAAGCGTTTGAGGAAAAGAGCAAGCTCTATTCAATGAGAGGAGACTTACCTGGGCAATATGCCTTGTCATAAAGTCCCTTCTATCAATCAACGAATCAATTGTATTCCCTTATTGAATAAATGAACTAATCCACCAATATATAAATGAACTAATCCACCAATATATTGTTCTGTGTCTTCATTTCCAACTTCCATTGTCTTCATATATAAGCTCCCTTGATACTTGTTGAGCTTTATAATGCCCAAATAAGTATCTTCTCATAGAATTGAGCTTGCTCTTTTCCTCAAACTCACTGAACTACAATAAGCTCCCCCTTTGTTGAGCTTTACTTGACTTATCCAGATATGTTTAATAAGGAATACACCCCTATCACCTAAGAATGTCCCAACCCCATCCCGAAAATCCTGCATCTCTAAATTGATAGTAGCTATCAATAAATTCATAATTAATATAAGATGGAAGACATACCCCCATGACCTGAAGATGAGCTTAAAGCAACCCCGCTTTGACACTCCACAACACAACCTTTCGCCCCACAGAAACTTAGGTCAGCCCACTCTTCCACTAAATAGTAAATCCCGACAGAGGGAGAAGGAGAGAATGGCAGCTACATTTTACGGATTAAAATCAACCCACTTCCCTAAAGCTAACGAACAATCAGAAGAATTTAAAAACACCCTTATTGATCTAATCCAAAAAATAAAATTTAAGAAACCTAATAAACATCCCAACCTGATAGTTAAAAAAATAAACGGCTTCGCACGTAAGATTAAAAACGGGGCAGAACTTTTGTACCCGCGGATAAAACTAAAAACTATTGTGAATTGAACTACCAAACTTATGAAGATATCATATGTAGAGAGCTAAGAAAATCGTATAAACAATCACAGCTAAACTCAGTACAAACTATCAATTACCAAGCGAAGAATATCCTCACTAGCAGGAACCTAAAAAACCCACACACACAGAAATCATCACCGAGCTACCCCAAGATTCTCTGTAAAGGACCATAAACCAAACTTCATTAGCAACCGATCAATCAGGACCATTTATCCTTCTAAATCAGATCTAGGAAAAATAAGTAAAAACATATTATATTCAGACAATGTCATAAATCGGTTCCTAAACCTTAAAAACAAATCAAGGTTAAACTTAATAACATTTGACATCGACAACTATTACCAAGCTATCTATCCTATCCAATTTAACAAGGCACTCATCATTGCAAAAAATAACAAAGCCCTCTCCGATTTAGAAATTAGACTAATTCTACTAGAAAGAAAGACTTTAATACAATTTGATAATTAACTGTGGACCAGAAAAGACACTCCTGATCACATCGATATAATGATGGGTACAGACTCTGCCCAAGTGACACATTTGGTCAGAATCTTCCTATTAAATGAACTTAAGCACAATTTCAACAATAGCGATCTGTAATAGGGACTGTACAGGGACGACACCCTATTAGTAACTGCAGCTAGACCCAGGATGTATAACAAAACCATAATTAAACTAAGACAATCCTTTAACAGCTATGGGCTTAGTATTACGCTTTTTTAGAAAAACACTTCAAATTTCTTTGTCGTAACCTTAAATCTAAAGGTAGGATCATATTGCCTGTACCATAAGCCGATTTTTTCGCTGCACTATGTCCACAGAGTCTCCAATCACCCCAGATCCGGCATTAAGGCAATCCCTATATCAGTGTCCAAACGAATCTCCAATTCCTTGACAAACCATGACATATTCAATGAAAACTCCACCTTTTATAACAACGCACTAGCAAACTGAGGACACAAAGACGCAATTAAGTACGATACGAATAATGGTAAGAAGCACTCAATCACCTTAGGCATAGTTATCAAGAACATGACTAAACGCAAATCCAATCAGAACAATAAGGCAAAATCGAATTAAAAGAATCATTTACATAATAATCCAAACAATGAAAAAAAGCAACCCCCAGAAAACGAATTAGAAGAAAGGATGATATTTGGTTCAACCCCCCATACAAAAATAACGTCCAAACTAATGTCCCAAAAGAATTCTTAAAAATAGTAGAAAGTCCATTCAAGCATAATCACAAATACAGATCTGTCCTAAATAAAAACCCTATTAAATTATCCTTCTCAATCATGCCTAATATAGCACACACTATTATAAGCACACATAATAAGAAAATAGAATTGGCGCAGAAAATAATTAACCGCAACCCAAGTCTAGCTCAACCAAACTGCAACTGTAATTACCCAAATAGCTGCTCACTGGAGAATGACTGTGTAAATCCAGACGTCCTATATTCTTGTACACTAACCGAACTCCCGAAAAACACGACAGCAAATAGCAAGATAGCCACACCCCATAGAACAATTTATTCCACCGAGGATCAGCATAACCCAACAAATTCTAACACACTAACTGTACAAGTTATATCACATACACTGTACAATAGGTGATAGTGAGCCAGAACATGGACACTCAATTTACCCCCAGATAAATCAAGAATTTTTAAATACACGACACACAAACCCAAAATACTAATCTACATAGGATTCTCCTCCTTCCCGATAAAAACAGAATTGCAAACCATCTACAATAATTCTCTAGATAGACCCCTTAAATGAAAACCACTCTATCTAACCTAGTAAGAACTCTGAAAGTAAACAAAATAAATTTCTCATTAAAATGGAAGATATTAAGAAAATCCAAATCTTTCACCTCAGGATCTAAATACTGCCTATTATGTAACCCAGAGGCGACTGAGATTATAACGGCACCTAATAAATTAATCATTCTCAACTCAAAACTAGAGATAATCTCCAGTTGTAGGCATAAAAGAAAGTTCAAGTACAGAAATACAAATTAAAAATATACCACCAGAAACCAACTAATACTTAGCACATCTAACAATAACAATGATTAAAACATAACACCCTCCTTCGCTTACCCCTCCCCTAGCTAACGGTTAACACCACATAGGTTTTTTTCTGCAATCTACTCTAAGACTTATTTATCAGCTGCGCTCGCCATTAAAACTTGAACTTTTCTCACACTGCCTGAATATATAACAATTATTGAAGCTTAATTTAAAATATCCCTCCGTGAACCACATGCCCCCGGCAAGATCGTACTAATGCTTCAACTACTTTTCTCCTAGCTTCTCAGACAATTATCCCTAACCAAATCTCATCCACGCATGTCATCACCTATTAAGCTACAACAAAACTAGCAATTAACACCAGTTACACCATAAAATATACCCTTACCGATTTAAAGGCCATAGCATAATAAAAAGTAACTTAGAAACCCCCCTCCATGGGCCTCTAATCTGTAAATAATAAATATTGTCCCTACCTGAAACCGTCCTTCTACTAATCGCACTAATCTAAATTCCCCTATAATAATAAAAAAATACCCAGCACATATAAACTTATGCAATTAAAATAATACTAACCCTTCAATTCAGAATATTTATATTTATAGTTAAATTCACTGAACTTTACTTTACAATAAGTTCCTCCGACTTTCAGTCACTCAATATAGCTACTCCCCCCCCCGGCATCTACACAGACATATTCCCTTTCCCATCCATAAGGAAAGAACAAAAACGCCCCCGACTACTTCCGGAGAATGCCGTCACAATTTTTAACCAAACATGAATTCTGCCATTTCATACACAAACGAGGGATAAAAAAAAACTCATCGCACCAGCACAACTAACGAATACCAAGAGAACTATATAAAAAGAAAAAAAAAATCTGCAAGACAAACACGGATATTCAAACGGATTAGAGGTATGTCTACCCTCAACACAAAAGAATAAAAAATAAATTCAAGGATACAACACTCAGAAATGTATTTTCCTCGTTTAGAAACAAGCATGTATGTACTCTGTTGTTTTATGTCATGCTCATTTATAACATAGAAATCTGGTCTTACCGATCGGACATTCTCGTGACTTTATTGTGGAATATAACAGACCCTCTCCTGAAAAGAAATATTAAAAAAAAAACAGGTTACTACTTTCCGAACTCTTTGCTTCTGCTGGCGAAGTCCATTATATATATATATATATATATATATATATATATATATATATATATATATATATATATATATATATATATATATACATTATATATATATATATATATATAATGTGTGTACATGTATGTATAAGCGGGTGTGTATATGTATGTGTGTATATGCAGTATTCTAATCCCTTATACTTCATTTCAGTATATTTCAGTATACAATACTGTCCCCTTTTAACGAAAGTAACTTTTTATTTTTATTTTTTTATCTTATTTAATATATATTTTTTTTCGACTCTTCTTTCTTTGTTTTTTGTTATTTTTACTTTAACCTTCACCCTCTATCCCTTAAATATATTTCATGTGTCTTGAATCTTGCTATTATCTGTACCCCTTATTTTTTACTCAAATTCTAGTTATTATTACCATTATCATTATTATGGTTATTATTCTTATTAATACTATTATTTTTGTTTACAATATTATTGTTATTTTAATATCGTCGTCATCACTGTTATTATCGCTACTATCATCATCATTTTTATTTTCATTACGATCGTCGTTATTACCGTTGTTATTATTAATATTGCTATGGTTAATAGTAAAATTTCCCCTATTACACCACCACGCCAATCACTCATATCCAACATTCTAATTTTTCCCTGATAGACACACCCAAAGAATTTGCCACCCTACCTCTCTAACGTTTCCTCCTAAAAAAGAACACATAGATAGCTTGCCACATATTACCTAGCGTATATTATACTTTGAAATCGAGTATAATAGCCTTATAACTACCCACCCAGCCCCACACATTTCGCCTTAAATCACCACTATAATATCCCTCCTAAAGGTATACACTAATTCATAGTGATGTCGTCTGGCTTGACTATGTTAAAAAATTCCCTCCATAGATAACAGACACCTTAACCGCCGTTAAATTAGCACCACCACACATCAAGTTGATCCCAACTTTAACCCTAAAACATATACTAAATACACTTAAGACTATGAAAAATACTCTATACACCTTTCTGCACTACACTATATGTAATATGTTCCTCCTTTATTTAGAATTCAACCCCGCCAACATCATCTATTATTTTAATTAGTATTGATCTATCTCGTACCTAATGAAGCCAACGCAAGGCGCCGCATCCCCACTATGCTACCTAGCATCTTCTCCACTCGTCTGATGGAAAGCATAAGGCTTCGAAATGCCTTTGCATAAAGAGTCCTATCTATCCCCCAACTAATCGATTGTATTCCCTTATTGAATATCCACCAATATATAGTTATGTGTCTTCATTTACAACTCTTATTTTCTTCATATATATATATATATATATATATATATATATATATATATATATATATATATATATATATATAGTTTCATAGATTTGATCGCCATCCTTACTGATTTTTATATGAGATCCAGAAAAATGTCTTCTGTTAAAGCGTTAAGTAAATTCTCTTCCTTTAACTTCGTTATTAGTGTGTCTAGTATATACACACACACACACGTATATTCATATATATATATATATATATATATATATATATATGTATGTATATATATATTATAACTTTAATATTCGTACGAAAACTGTTTTGACACATTGATGAATTGATGAGAAAGAACATTTTTCTGAAAACGTAAAATCTTAAAATTGTCATCCTACTTACAAAACGGGTGTTATGAAGAGACCCAAGAGTAAATGAACAAGAGTTATATACAAGAAAATATGTAAGACTACGAGTTTCAACATAATTTGGGACTATATATATATATATATATATATATATATATATATAGAGAGAGAGAGAGAGAGAGAGAGAGAGAGAGAGAGAGAGACCATCTTGTTCAAATGGTATTCCAGGGTGGTACAGTGTACATGTGAATTGTTGCCACTTTGCGCAAATCTTCTGCATCTGCACACACACACACATATATATATATATATATATATATATATATATATATATATATATATATATATATATATATATATGGTACGGGGGTTGAATTATCAATCAGCCACTCCGATTTTTACTAGTCAAAAGATTTTATTGTCATGCACGTGAATGCTGACAGCGTACACACAAACAGGATATTTATTAGTGTATTTTATTGATTTTTCAGATGGTTTATTTAATCTATTTTATGCGACAGATGTATAAATGGTGCGACGGATGTATGTACTCGATGTTATTGAACGGATGGAAGTTTTCATTCTCTCACTTTTTATATTTTTCCATAAATGAATATCCCGTGGCGACACTTTCCCTATTTTAAGATGTTCCATGTCAGCGACTTTCCATTTTTCTTAAAAGCCCATCCTTTGTAAAAGTCGATGCACGCATGCCTGTGGTGCGCTGGTACATTGGCATTAGACCTTATCGTTTCGTCTGTAAGACTCCCAAAATAACCAATCCTCACCAGTAGACGAGGCAGTCAATAAGATGGCAATAAGCAAATGCCTTTTAACTTGCATAATGGGGCAATTGGCAAGGACATTTATAGATGGCGCCATCGATGTGGCTCTAGGTTCAGATGTGAGGAAATTAGATTTCCTCTCGAGGACTTGCATACGATTTCAGTCGTTCTATGCCCTAAAACACTTTGATATTTGAAATAGTTCAGTGTATAGTAAAATGAGAAAGAATAAAAACGAGTGAACAGATTTTTCTGAAAGAAGGTTATTTAATAATTCGCCAAATCTACTGCGTGTCTGTTGTGTCATAAGGAAAATGTATATTAAAACTCGTCCATACGAAAAGGTGGGTTGCGGTAATGTTACGTTGAGGATTCAGTTTGTATCTAGTCAGGAAGTTAAGCAATGATCACCCTGGACAAAAGTTGTATAAGAAATCGCTTCGCAAATACAATAAGAATAGTTACCCAAATTGAATAGATAAGCTCTCTCTTTTACTAGATCATTTGTCAGTATTTTAGGAGATGTTTTGTACGGAGGACATACTACTACTTTCTAAGTGTATACGCATCCCATATAATGACACCTATTTGACGAGCTTAATTTGAAGTATTAACATATTCGTGGGAAAATAATATGGAAGGCCAAAGACTAAGAGAATAGCCATCCCGACAAAACCTACATATTTATATACGATAAAATATCTAGGAAATTTCACGCACTGGAAGGCCCCCATACGGGTTTTAAAAACCAATCTTGAACCATACTTTCATAAAGGTTCACCATTTTTTAGTTCAATAACTAAGTAAAATATGGTGTCTTCCACAATCTTAAGCACAACCCTTCCCAATCATGCTAACTGTGAAACGATATCAAAAAATGTTTTACTTTTTTTTTAAATATTGAATGATTAAAAACATAACGTTCCGAAACGATCGTACATATTAATTTGATTTTGTTATGTTTCCCCCTGTGAAAACTTGAGTAATAATTTAGAAATTATTAATTTTTACTCTTTCTAATAATATATCTCTCGATAATTACACCTATTGAGTTTATCATATATCTTAAATAAACCTTAAAAATATAGTAATACAGTTGTTTTCATATATTGTGTAATCATATCCAGATGTATATTCCGCACACAATTCGAAAAATATCAGCGGCTGTTTCATGGACATAATACTTACGTAAAAAAGAAATATATTTTAACTACTACAATCTTGGGTATGCAATTAATAAAAAATTGAAGGTTACAATTGTTTGCTTTAGATTTCCTCTATAAGTGGTACAGTAAACTTATCTCTATAGATATTTTCATTTCCCTATTTTGACCAAATTCCCGGTGGTTTGCAATAACAGATTACGCAAAGAAATGTATTATCTCTTAATTTTTATCAACTATTTTATGTAATATTACAACGCCGTTTTATATTAGTTATAATTAAATCCTTTATTACATACTACGAGAAACGTTATCACGATCGCTAAGGTCTTAAAAGGGCATAGTTATTATTTTCCTTTAAGTCTTACGTCCTCATTCCGCCATGAGTCAACACTGAGGACTAATATACACATTATACACATACCACCTTGTGTACTTTCGGAAATGTCTCATAAACTCGTACCCACCCCATTAATTTTACTTTTGAAGTTACAAAAAAGAATAAGTCACCCTAAATCTGTTCAGGATTTCTCATTGGCTTAAGTTAACGCATCGCTTATTCTGAAGTAAATGCACATCCTTACTCTTAAATAAATGAACATGGAGAACATTAAAAATATGGCCGCTATCATTTTAACATACATCAAGTCAATTGATTGTTTATCCTTAATACAATACTTTGTTTACTACATTAATGTTTAGTATACTTTCGTTTCTACATAAGCGAAAGAAATGCTAGCACGGAATTGAAGATTGTACAGAACAGCTTGCAAGAGACTATAGAAGCAAATATACGTGGATAATATATATATATATATATATATATATATATATATATATATATATATATATATATATGTATAGAGAGAGAGAGAGAGAGAGGGGAGAAAGGAAGCGAAAAAAGAGGTGCTAGAGAGAAATGGAGGTAGATAGAAAGCGACGGGAGCGTCGTCATCAGACGTGCCAATTGTTCTCCTCGTTTTATTTGCGTCGAAAGGTTTTCTTTATCTTTGTTTCTCACCACATGAGTTTAACTGGATTTTATGAATTTTTCTGTATATATAGAACTTTTATATGTCGGATGATGAAACTAAAAAAGTGTTGTCTTTGTTTAATTCCAAATATAGTCTCCTTTTTATATAAACAATGTAAGTAAAATGTAATTGTGCAAAACGCATTTTGTGTTTAATGAACGGTTCCTGCAACGCACTGCGTTAAACAGTGTAACCGGTATCTACTTTGCAATACAAGCCTGACTCGTGTACTCCGTCTGAAAGAAAGATATATAGTGAGAGAGAGAGAGAGAGGGAAGGGAAGGAACTGCTTGGCGAGAGGGAGGGGGTCGGACAAATAGGGATAAAAAAGGGGACAGATAGAGATAAAGAAAGGAAAAGAGAAGAAGAGAAAGAGAGAGGGGTAGCGTCGGCATCAACCGCGTTACACTTTCCTATCATCACACCAATCGATACGTTTAAATGCGTTATTGCGAAGGCCCTTTATTTCACAACTTCACCGTGGCAAATAGGGCAAACGTGTTTTCTTTTTCTTCACCTAGAATTCTATTTAACCTTACACGTTCCAACCTGGGAATTGCGAGATTTTTTTTTTTTTTTGCGTTTCGCGCTCGAAACGGTACTCGGTGTTGGTTTAACATTTTATAGGGTTTGTTGAATTTTTGCTACATTTATTTCTTAGGGCTTGTATGGGTAATAAGTAATATTAAATATCATGTTCCTATTTTTAAGACAAATCGGTCACAACGAAAAATACAACTGTAAATTGTATTTATGTATGTATGTTGAAAAATAATTGTGTGTACTTTAAATAATGTACCATCAATCGCAATGACCAAAGTTTCATAATCTGAAAGTACTTATTTTAATCTCCTCGGCCTAACGTTCACAAAAACATGAGTTGGAACGATTACATTTAGAGCATTGCCAGGACCGCTGCGAGGAAGGTAGGCTCTTTCTACCGTACTAGAAAGCTACTCACGCCAGAAAGTATCCTGTACCTCTATAAAGCCAGAATTCGCTCATGTATGCGGTATTTTTTTCATATTTGGGCTGGTACATATACTAGTATCTTCCTACTAGAAAATCCAAGAGAGAGCCTCCAAACTGATAGGTCCTGAACTGTCATCTAAGCTCCAACCTCTGTCCCACCGACGAAATGTTGCATCCCTCTGCCTGTTCTACAAGTATTTTAATAAACTCTTGTCCCCTCACGGCGTAAATACCCTCGACACACCGTACAAGCAACTTAATCCCACCCATGCACAGTGGAGATCCATAGATGTAGGCAAGCTTTCTACTCGAGTAGGTTCTTCCCCAGAAACGCTAGACTTTGAAATTATATTCCGGTTCCTTGCTTCCCCAACTATACTGACATGCAGACGTTCAACTGTAACGTGAACCGACATCTTATTGCCAAACTTCCTACATAGTGCCCCATTAGCTTATGCCTCTGATAGTAGCCTCCTACACTAAAGTGGAATGTGCCGTATTTGGGGTTAAAATGTAATAAAGTTATAATATATATATATATATATATATATATATATATATATATATATATATATATATATACTAGCAAAAGTGCCTGTCGTTGACTGGGTTCCAAAACAGCCTACATAAAATGGATTTATGAAAGTATGATAGGTTATGAAAAGGAAGGGTTTTAAGAGATAACCTCGAATTTGGGGGTATCAAAACCAAAGCAATATATGATGAAAGTAAAAATAAAATAGATAAACCCCATAATTTATCATACACTACCTGTTCACACTGAAACACTTATCACAATATTCTGTGGATCTATATTAAAAAAATACTTGTTAAACGTTGTGACATATTTCCATTCTGTGGAGGTCAGGCGCGAACGAACAGCCTATAATTTTATTATACCATATTTCTTCAAACTGAAACATAATTATCAAACTATACTTACGCAGATAGATATGAACAGTCTTTATTAAAGTTTGTGGCTTTATCCATTCTATAGAGACCCGGCGCGAACGCAGGCCCTACAATTTTATTATACCATCCCTATTAAAGTTGAAACATACTTAGCAAAATATTCTTATGTACATGAATATGCAGCCGTATCGTACTCCTTATGTTAATAAATTATATATATACATATATATATGTATGTATATATATATATATATATACATATATATATATATATATATATATATATATATACATTTGAAAAAAGTGGGGGCAGTTTAGTATTATGGGCATAATAAAGCTTTCTTTCGGAATAATGCCTTCCAAAACTTTTCCAATATATTTGTTTCATCAATGTTCTATGAATACTCATTACATTTAAGTTTAGATAGATATATAACACAAGCCAAAACAAAAATTCATTTTATTATGATCCGATGTTGATATAGAAAGACCTGATAGTTCAAGGATACGCTGTATACATTTGGCATCGAATGAGACTGCCTCTAATTGTTCAGTGCAATGATTGTATTATATAGTTTTATATTTCTCTGTATATGCTTTGGGAGCAATTTAATCTTATTTACTTAATATCTTATCACGTCATTTATTGAACAGATGGAACGAATCGGAGGTGATATTAAAGATCATATTCCTATACAAGTATATGTAAATGTACAGCCACATGCACAATGACACCCCCACACCCCGGCACACACACACATATACAAACACACACACACACACACACACATATATATATACGTACTTATATATATATATATATATATATATATATATATATATATATATATATATATATACATATATATATAATAAAAAAACAAACTTCAGTAATAAAAAATGTAAAATAAAGAAAGGAGGAATGCATTTTAAAATCCCGTAAGATTTAGCTTATCGCAGACTCGTTACCTATGTAAAGTCTTCTAAAAATCTTATAATTATAAAAAATGTCAATTATATAACGATGAAAAGAAAAAGCTATAACGAAAATTGTTAAATAGAAATAGACTTACTACTTGCCTTAACCGATTTCCCAAAATACTCAATTATAAAGAGAATTTTACAATAAAATAATTAAAAAATGTTAACTTTAACTAAAAGTTTCCAGTAGAAAACGGGGTTCCTCACCTTCCTAACATGTAGCCTTCCGGAGATGTAAAAACATAACATCGATTAAATACGTTGTTCTCAGGTGGATACCACCACTTTCCATAAAAGACAAGGTCGATAGCCTTTAGTCGCGTGTTCTCATGTAATGAGGGAATGCGTGAATGTATGATTGACATGAAATTCTTAAAGATGAACTAAAATAACCGAAAAATGGTCTGAAATGACTTAAATTAATAAAAGATTAAATAAATTAGAATTACTTTAATGAACTTAAGGATTAATTGAATGAAATTAAGGTTTACTGGAATGCTTAAAATAACTGGAATCTTTCCAAGCAATTTTACTGCTCTGGGGAATGACTTGAATGGCTTTGAAATTGACTGGTTGTAAAGTGAGTTATCATTTTTCATTAAATTCATACAGAAAAGTGTTCCCCCACTTTATATCACAATAAGTACAGCAAGTAGTAATTATAGATACTACAATTTCATCTTAGCCAAAAGGTCAAGAAAAGTTTAAAAAGCTAAGCATAGCATCTATTAACAACAGGCCTTTGATCTAACCAAAAAGGCAAAGCACAAAAGTGTTACGGACAGACCGACAAACCGACCGACCGACGGAGTGACTTATAGAGTCGCTTGCACGCACTCAAAATGTAGAATAATGCGGTAACTATTTGCACTAATATATAAAACAATAACACAACTATAAAATATTAATAATAATATATATATATATATATATATATATATATATATATATATATATATATAAATAATTTTAATGAGATTACCAGATCTATATCTGCGACATGTTAAAACCATATAATTTCTATGAGAATAAAAATGCATAAAGCTTATGTACGTTTGGTACCAGAAAGACAAATAGATAAAAGGAAGGAAGCCTTGCCATACACATCAAAACCCAAATATATTGTCTAAAGAAGGTTTGATTAAAAAATAGGAATTGTATCTTAAATAATCAGACGATGTCGTAATGCTCATCTTATTATATTCTTGTTAAACTGACACGCACTCGATCTACTTTTTTTCTGGTGGACTATATTGTAAGTGTTACTGTGCTACTTAGCGGCATCAATATTTGAAATAGTTTAATTGTCCTCAATGCATAGCAAGCAAATTCCTCCCAGCAATGATATTACATGAGGAGTTATTTTGTTGCTATATACATAACCGGTTGGGAAATATTCCCTCGAACAAAAGCATATTTGTGGATAAATCTAGTTGCAGAACATGCATAAACTTTCATAAATCAATATACCAATATGTTAATATAGGTGGGTTCTTATATATATATATATATATATATATATATATATATATATATATATATATATATATATATATATATATATATATATATATATATGTGTGTGTGTGGGGGTGAGGGTTTCTTTTTATGTGCGTTAGTACAATACTTCTGAACAGGATTTTAATCCCAGTTTAGTTGTAATGTGATAAATAATATCGAATGCCATGTGTCTATGTTTTATATTGCAAAATGACCCATAAGGCTACAAATAGAGACGGATCAATATTTTTATACGCGCACAAAACTCTTTTCATTTATTAATGTAAATTGTATTGTTGCTGATAATTATCGTTGTGTCAGTTCTTAATTGTCTTTGTACGAAGATAAAAGCCGTGCTTGTAGTGTCACACTGAGTATTGCAAATATAATAGACCCTATTCCAAATTAGTGTAAAAGAAAAAAAAAACTATTACAAAAGATGAAAGTTACTATTCTATTACTGTGCCTGCGTTTGGGCATTTATCGACAACGCCTTTGTTGTCTATATACGTCCTCGAAACTTACCGCCTGTTTGACGCTTTCCCCAAATGCCTTTTTCTCATTTCATTATCACAGAAGCGAGCAAAGAACATAACGAAAACAAATTGATCGCATGAGTAGACACACGGCTGTCCGACGACTAAATAGATTGTGTGATTGTCGTCTGGACGGAGGTGAAAGACACCTACTTTTATTTAGCCTTTTTTGTTGATCGAGTTCGCTGATTACGCTTTATTCTATTTAACAAACACGACAAACGCCACTTTCTGTGCCTGTTCAACGCCGCGTCATATAAAGGCGATACCTACCGATATGGAATAATCATTAATTGCGGGCATCACACTTATTTCACAAACGTTTTCTCGGCTTATCATATTATGCATATTTTATTCATGTTTGCAGCCATACTGTATATATCTCAATGCATAAATATAGGACATGTATTTTCATTTATCATCCTGATAATAATATAAATACGGATTATTAGTATAGAAAAAAGGTGTATCACAAATACTCTCTTCGTAAAGTACAGTCGTTAAATTGATAACAATCATTCCAAAGCCTTTATATGGAAACATAGTTCAGCCAGTTCATCATAAATATATATTTGTTGAAATACAATTCTAAATTTAAAGATCCATCTGTCTCTTTAAAAGTGTCTTATGAACGAAAAATCATTAAAGAAAATAGTTTAATTAAAAAAAGTAAACTTATAAAAAAAAAAAACGTAATATGAAATTCCGTACCAACCTATGCAAGAAATTTTGCTAATAGGTATGCGCAAGGGCAAAATAAGACTAAAAAGACAGTGCCCTATTACTTAGCTTCCTAACTGTTTACGCCCATAGCTGGGGCAGTATCTTTCGTTCTTGAAAGCCACCTCTATCTTCTTCTGAGCACGATTTTTTTGTTAAAGTTTTCAGATTATATTTTAATTTTTAATTTCAATGATTAGGGAATGATATTCTTGAACACGACGAACAGACAATTCTCTTTCAATTCATAAATCGATCAGCTATTTATATACACAATGTCTAGGCATCCATTATATAAATTGCGGTTGTATTTTTAAATGTATGAATGCACGTATGTACGTTAGTATATTTGTGAAACATATTGACACTATATTGAATAGAAGTAAATGTGGTATTGTGGTGAGTGACAGGATTCTAGTTAAGAAGAATATAGATAGTGTAATATATAGGAAAACCAACGATCCCACCTTCCCTCATGTTCCATTACCTTGTTCTTATGTCATATTTTTAGCAAATAAATAATTCAACGTGTAATACCTGCTCTAATACTAACTTTTATTTTTTCTGTCCTCGGTCAGTGAAAAAGTAATTCTCTAGATTGATTCAATTATTATTTTTTCAGAATGGCCTTATTAGAAAGCTAGGGTCTGCACATAAAAGCCAAATTCAATCTAAATCAGTCTAACTGATACAATAACTAATATAAATCACACATAAGTTATAATTTCAACTAGGAAGCAAAATTGATCAATTGTTGGATACATATCGATTGAAAAGACATTTTATTACAATTCTTTAAGATGATGTTCTTTTGAGGAAAGACAATAGCGATGTAATATTTATAAAAATATATTTTTACTTGTTTATAGATGTTTTATAAAATATAAAATCACTATTTCAAAGTGTTTATTTTTTTACCTAGCTGAATATGTTTTAATGGTTAAGCTTATTATAAAGTGATTATTCACCCGTAATAATATTTTTCGGTCTCCTGATTTCTACTTTCGTTTTCCTCGCTCGCATGCTCTTATTTCGAATCCGTAACAGCAGGCCGACATTAATAGACATTTTTGTTGGCTTTATATGGGTTTTACTATACACATGGATTCGAAAAATTGTGGAAGAAACACACACAATAAATGCCAGATTAACATTGATCGATTATCTTATAACCATTTTGTTTCCTTATTTTGCAGAAATTATTGAATTTTTAAAGACATCTCGGTCATCTTTTCTTGTTCTCGGTTGTTATTTCCACTAGAAATAGTTTAAAATTGTTTTTTTTTTCGGAAACAGATTCGATTTTCAATTATTTTCGTAATCTGAATATTACATAGGTCAGTTTAAAAATGGACAATGCAAATTAAAAATATATTGTTTAAAAATAGGTTAGAATTGGAATTGAGGATTTTTTTGTTTGTCAAAGAGTATTTGAACAAACATATGTAAAGCCTCGTGAAAATGAGTCATTTGAAACCACACTTCTGACACCATAAACAATGGGGATTTCGCAATATAGGAATCTAAGCGTTCGAAGTTAGAAGTCAGTTGATGAGTTGCAGTTGTTCAGACGGTGATAGAGGGTTGGAGAGTGGGATCCCTATAGAGGCGAAAGGAGAAGAGTAAACCAATGTAGACATACAAGCCGAATTCCTAACTTCATTAACCGGCCGGACAGAGGAATAAAGAAACCATCGTTTATGTTTGTAACTGTTGTCTCATGTCGTCATTCATCACAAACGAAAAGGTAAATGTGTTTATCGTCATCTTCTAACGAACACTTTATACAATCTTTCAAGAGTATATGTCCTCCTCTCTTTTATCAACAATAATGTATCTCCTCCTCATCTAACATGTGTTAACAACTGTTCCATATGTGTTTACAAGAATCATCCCAATCAGATATTAATGTATCCCTCATTATACTCGATATTCGCGTATTACATATCCCGTTAATATAGGTCCTCTGCTACACAACAGTTTACCGAACCGAATCAACATTTTACATTAAATCAAGCACTAAACACTTACCCAGTTAAGTAGGAAAGCATGATCACATTTATTTGTTATTTATTTGTGTTCGGCCCATTTTTCGTACCTCTGTGTATATTAAGACAGATCATTCCATTTTTTATGCTATTATCGAAACTCCCAGAATGCCAGGCCCTCACGTCGGACAATTTTCTTGTGCTCATAGAACACATGACACTACTTGTTTTTTTAACTGAATAAACGATTTAAAATATATTGAACCACTGAAAATATAGTAAGCTCTGTAGAAAACGAATACTAAAAAATTGGATTTTATCTTGTCTAACACAACATTAAATAGTTTATTTTTCATTCTATTGAGTGCGTACTCTTTTTTTAAATTATATTCTGCAAGGACGGTCATAAAATGTGTTTTCCATCAATATTTATTCAATAATTGGACAGTTTTCATACCTAATAATAATGGACGAGTTTTTCGAGGACGATTTTTTGTGGGCGTGTTTCCATGGACGCGATTTCGTGGACGACGGGAACCATAATAACACTGGTGACTAAATGATTGCCTTCCAAAATGAGCTTCTATATTTTGGGTGATTGTGTGTGACTAAACATTCGGAAAAATATTTTAGAATTTGGATTGCCGGTCAGTTTTTTCTGGAAATTTAATGTTTATCACTAAACCCAATTCTGACTGGAATGATAATAAAATCACACTCAATCATTTTAAAAAGTGAAGTTTTACCCCTTCCATCAAACTGCCTAGAAACTGACATATACCAATGGAATAGCTCAGAAATAATGGCCATTTCTTACGTTAAATTTATGTGAAACTAAAT
>NC_136489.1:76043320-76075820 GCF_053919585.1 Euprymna scolopes | reverse complement strand
AGACACATTCCCTCTTCAAATTAATTTCTTTCGGCTGCATGTACATTTCAAAAAGCATCTGGAACATCCCATCAAAAACGTGTTAGCGTGTTGATGACATGCGTTACATTTTTTTCATCTCCTTTATTGTCTCATGACAGGCTCTAACGTTTTCATTGGGCATAAGGAATAACCGAATCACAAGGATCAAGGTATGGACTATATGGTTTTATCTGATTAGTGCGATCATGCCCTGCTATCACAACAGTGTTCTTCTATGTTATATATTTTGAGTATCCTTAGATTGTTAGAATAGCAGGGACATGATCAATTACATTTTGATATACTTGGCGCAAATTTACCGCACCCTAAATTTTCATTCGAATAAATGCGTGTACAGTCCCCACACTGACATCAAACTGCACACTAATTGTATCTATAGACATGTGGCGGTCTCTATCCATTGAATTCTTTACTTGATCAAGTTCTGGGTTCCTTACTCCTGCCACAACCTGATTACTCATTCACAGACTCCCTGTACTCCTTTATTCGCTTACGCTACCGATAAACTTGTTCGATTAATGTATGATGGTCCAAAAGCAGTATGTATTATTCCATATATTTCTGTGGCATTTTTGCAAAGTTTAAAATATAGGTTTAGTGCATATTTTTATTTTAAATGTTCTCCTGTACAATTTGCATTTTGGAAATTACCCAAGTGTAACAATCAGATTTTGGAAGGATTTATGTTAATTTCTGTTGTAGCTGTTTACTTGCACCTGAAATCATAAAAATTGGTCAGTCATCTCGAAAGATGTATGACAATGGCATGCTTCATTTTATAGGGACAGCGACAATTTTACATGCCTGTACAAAAGTATATGGAAAGTCATTAATATATGGAAAGTCATAAAAGGCACATCGTTTATGCAACGAATAATGGGCAGCTTAATATGCTTGTAAGTACTCTACAAATATTCAGTAATGAGATTATGATGAAATACGGTAAAAAGTGTGGTACCTAAAAATAATAATAAGAGAAATTGTTGAGCATAAGGTTAAAATCTTTTGAATGGATAAACAATAAAATAGTTTTACAAAGAAAGATACTCCTTATTATTAATTATGGAATTTGAAAAGAAAAAAATAATCTGAAATATAGAAAACAACAGAAAACTTTACAACAAAGGAAAACGGTTCGTTTTTTAGGTCATTATTGAATGGGTGAAAAAATATTCCCGGTAAAAAAAAAAAAGATGGACTGCAGCAATCTCTCGATTTGGAAAAAGTATTCTTCATTTTAAAGAAAATGAGCTGCAAGATATGGACAAGAAAACAATGGAAATAAATGGAGAATTTAACCTAAAATTTAAGTCATTAGGTCAGTAGTCATATGTGAAAAGAAATAGGGCTAACAAGTTCATTACGTGTAGAACGATGTGTAAAACAAGAGAAGCCTGCATTCTCCCCATGAGTTCACAGTGAACGAGGCATAAAAACGACTTAGTTTAGCATTTCCCCCTTCCCCATTTAGCCCCCAAATCCCAAGGGGTCGTCAAATCCTGGTGAATCCTGGCGAAAATAAACAAAGGGTTAGGCCTTAACATGTAAATTTGAGTTCTGCACCATGTAAAACAAGAACGGACTAAGTCTATCATTTGCCCCGCATTTAGCCCGACAAGTCCCCAAGGTCCTAACATATTTTAATTTGAGTTCAGTACCATACATAGACTTACACAGAAAATTTGGACAAATATGGTAAAATAGTCCCAATAATGGAGTATTTTTATTATCCCTAAAATGTCCCCGGGGCAGACCCAAGAGCTGTCGCGAAGTATAGACAAACAGAATTATATAGAAATCAGTTAGTTTCAACTTTACAGAAAGTTTTATAAAAATCCAAGGGGTCAATATTTTTTTAATAAGCACAAATGTTTTAAGTTTAGGCATTTTAACCCGAATGGCACACCTGGGAGCGGCAACCGGAATTTTTCCGAAAAAAAATCCATTATGTTAATTTTTTTTTTTACTCATAACGAGTTTAATGGTTTCAAAAATTTCAGAAAATTTTAACGCGTAGTTATTGACAGAAGTGTAGACGGACGAACGGAGAAGACAGTGACTTATTAAGAAGCGGGGAATTTAAGTCAATAAATGAAGAAATAATAAAAGACACATGTATTAAAAGGAAACATCATGGGCATTTCAGTAGAGATGTGGTGGACAACAAAATATCTGGGGATATCTATCAAAATATGATTGGAAGGTTAGGACAGAAGCTCTAATAGGTGGCGCAGAGAACTAAGCGCTCATGAGATAAACTTCTAAGTGTCACATTGACAGACACCTATGTCGAATGAGGACGAAAATGTGAGGATGATAACAGCCCGTCAGTAATTGTAGGCATTTAGCTGAAAAAGAATACACGAGACGGCCTGGCAATATTGCGAGAAAAGTTCATTAAGATATATGCAATAAAAGTAAGTATAAAATCGGCAATACCAACAGCAAAACACAACATATGAATAATTATAAAACAACAGTAATAAGTTTTACTTATATATGAAATGCAGTTCATCTGTTTGTGTATATATGTCTCTGGATTCATAAGTTCTTTTCCTACACACTCCGAAAATGCTGGGCCATTTTCTGAAAATTTCACACACATATACTTGATATACCTGGGAGCGTTCTTCGATATGTTTTTATAAGATGCCCCTATATAGCATCGAACATTTATCATTAGAAAATCGATCA
Source organism: Euprymna scolopes (assembly GCF_053919585.1). NCBI lineage: Eukaryota > Metazoa > Mollusca > Cephalopoda > Sepiida > Sepiolidae > Euprymna > Euprymna scolopes. The sequence continues at coordinate 76,073,084 of NC_136489.1, read as the reverse complement.
GAGAAGGAACAATCCGATTTTACCCCGTTATTATTCTTATACAACTTAACATCACAAGTGTATTTTACAGGTTTGCTCACCGCACAAGAAGAAGAGCATAATCTATATAATCTGCAGTATAGTCTTCGATAATACAGACAGTGTACAAATATGTATTTCATGAGAATGTCTCTGATAGGTATCGATAATCAATACTCGAAAAATATGATTACAGACAGAACAGACGAGTTTGAACAAAATAAACATCTTATACAGCCTCACATAGGAAGTGCATTTGAAAAGGGTTTATACAACACAAGGAAAATGCCCGGTATATATATAGTCAAAATGACAGAGGGCGTTCGAAATGTATGTTTCCCTTTAGTTGAAAACTGATCTATGATAAATGAATTTTCATTTTAAACTGTAAATAATATCATTTTATAAAAATAATTTCAGAAAACCAATAGTAGATATTCTACAGGGCATTTCATGAAAATAAACGTATTGGAAATTTTGGAGATTTAGTAATACCTATAAAAATAGGTATTTTCTAGTAATTAATGATAATGATACTAATTTTTAGAAATAAGCTTCATTCCATTGTCGTAGGTTACAGCTATTTTTTTTTTACTTGTAACTATTCTAATAGTAAATTAAGCTTAAATCTTCTCCCTTTATAATATGCAATCTGTAGTACATGTATAATCTTCGTAAATTCTGTGCTTCTCTATATTTGCAATGACACAGCATGATTTAATATTACTCAAGGACATTATAAGATAATAATTTTCAACCTACAGATAACATTTGAAAGCATAAATGCCGCTCAATTCCGATAAGAACAGGAGTGTAGTTATCTCTCTGTATCACGCTTTAATTTAACACCGAATAATCCAATCTTACTGAATCACTCGAGCGCAACTAAGAATACATTATAAAGCGAACTACAATGGGAGGATTTCTCAATTGTTATGTAACAGTCTTTGGAAATATCAAACGCCCAGTTGTTTATAGGTCACACTTACCATTGCTATCGTTATATTATTATTATTATTATTATTATTATTATTATTATTATTATTATTATTATTATTATTAGCTATCCCATTTGCTTTTATTCTCCGAGGCCATAAGATTTCCGACAGTCGAATTCAGCGCTTAATTCAATTCTCATTGTTCGGCATTCAGTTGTTTGGGAGACTGTTTCCTAATGGAGTGCCAGGTGGAATCCTAATGGTGGATCAAGCAGTTCATGTCAAGAGGTGCATTGTCCGAAGATTAAAGTGTTCTCAAATCCAAACAATGCTAACTGCATTAAGCAACATTTAATTAAGTGACGACTGAGCCCCAGTCTAGATTGACTGAGACTTCAAGAAAAGGATACACATCCTCTGATAAAATGGTGTATTTCGCTAAAGCTATTGAGTATTGCCGAAACAATATGAGAAAAAGATAGGATATACTTATATTTATACGAACAGGCATAGCCACAAACATCTGATATATAAAACAAACTATTTCTGCCTGCCTGTTTGTCGGTCTCTAACTCTTGCTTACGACACTAAAAGCCGCAGTACACCGCTAGGGGACACAAAGGATTGGATTTTTCCCGGCTGTTCTTTTATGAATTTTCAGCCGGTAAAAACAGTTTTTAAGCCGTCAAAACGGGGTCAAAATTGATAAAAATATCTATATATTTCATACATTGATCTTTGTTTATTTTTATACATTACATTGTCGTGTAACATTGATAGAGCAGTAATGCTGCCAGCTCTGAATGCTACAGTGTTGCGTTCAGATTAGATCATAACTGAGGACACCTATATATATATATATATATATATATATAAATATATATATATATATATATATATATATTTATATATATATATATTTATATATATATATTTATATATATATATTTATATATATATATTTATATATATATTTATATATATATAAATATATATATTTATATATTTATATATATATATATATATATATATATATATATATATATAATACTTCTGAAATGACGGCTCTAATACACAATATACACGAAATGTGGACAAATTAAAATATAATATTGAAGCGTAATTTAATACCAGACAAAGCTGGGCGCCCCTCGTTAGTATATACAGTGGGGAAAATAAGTGTTGGACACATCCCATTATTCTTTTTTAACACATTTTTATCCAGCGAATGACGCGAAAATTTAACAAGAAATAGTTACTAATTTAACAATAACAAATAACTTTAGAAATTGGAACCTTTTAATGCATAACAAAAATTATATATTAAAACCGCGAATAGCCGCAAAAAAGTATTGGACACATTGTTTTAAATCATATATTATTATTATTTTTTATAAATAAGGCTGGAAATTGTTATTGCCATTTAAATTTGCTGACACTTTTATACGTTTTAGAAGTTTCTCGATTGTTGTAGACCATACTCTACGTCGATGGAAAGTATTAGAACACGGTAGTCACCACTAAGCTATCACGCGTGAAGGTTCTCAGGATGAGTAAACGTAAAGAACTCTCTCAAGTCGCCCGTAATAAGATTATTGCCGAGCACAAGAATGGAATTGGTTATCGGCGTATATCTGCCCAATTCAAAATCCCTGTAAGAACCATAGGAAACCTTATCAGGAAATGGAAGGTGCATAACTCAACCGTCGTCCGCGCACCGGAGCTCCTCTCACGATGTCGGATCCAGCAGTGAGAAAGATTTTATGAAAAGTTCAGCAGCAACCGAGAACCACACGAGGCGAACTTCAGAAAGATTTGGAAGAAACAAGGATAGTAGTAATGAAGCCAACGATTAGAAATGTACTCTTACGCAACTGTCTTAAATCGAGTACACTTCGAAAGAGGCCATTACTAAAAAAAATGTTATGTTAATGCTCGTCTGGAGTTTGCAAGAGACCACTTATTGGAAACAGATGATTACTGGAAGAACGTGATTTGGTCCGATGAGACAAAAAGGAAGTATTCGGCACTAACTCTGTATGTCGAGTATGGAGAAGAGATGGTACAGCGCACGATCCTAAGAACGCTCTGCCCTCTGTAAAGTGTGGTGATGGAAATGTCATGCTTTTGGGATACTTATCTTCAAATGGTACTGGCCCACTTCATATTATATATGGAAAGATGAATACAGTCAAATATGGGGCATTCTTGAAAATAATCTCTTGCCTGCTTCCAATGTGTTAGGTATGTTACAGGGATGAATCTTTGAACACGATAATGATCTCAAATATACTGCTTAACTAACCTCCTATTGGTTCGTGCATAACAGAATACATATTCTTAAGTGGCGCAGTCAGTCCCCAGACTTAAATCATATAGCAAATCTATGGAGAGAGCTCAAAATCATGGCCCATTAGCGAGATCCACATACTATTCAGGATTTGAAGAAAGTATGTGTTGAAGAGTGGGTCAAAATCTCGCCTGAACATTGTCACAAATTAGTTTCGTCGTATAGAAAACGTCTTGAAGCTGTAATAGCCAATAAGGTGTGTTAAACTAAATATTAGATGGAATTGTAGTAGTGTGTCCAATACGTTTTTTACGGCTATTCTCGTTTTTATTATATAATTTTTGTTATGTATTAAAAGGTTCTAATTTCTAAAGTTATTTGTTATTGTTAAATTAGTAACTATTAATTTTAAATTTTCGCATCATTCCCTGCATAAAATTTTGTTAAATAAAGAATAATGGGATGTGTCCAACACTTATTTTCCCCACTATATATATATATATATATATATATATATATATATATATATATATATGTGTGTGTGTGTGTGTGGGTGTGGGTGTGTGTGTTTGCGTGTGCGTGCGTGTATGTATAGGATGTATAGGCATCATCACTAATCAAGTCCCAGAGGCCACACAAGGAAAGCATGTTAGAGTGTACAGTAGTAAAGTGGAATATATAGTAATCGTTATTAATGGGCATTTCGTAAATTTGTAAACTTAAGTGGAACGACTCACCAAAACTTGTATACATTGGACTTGAAAACAACCATATTGTAATAAGCTAGAAAGCAGGAAAACGGAAGACAATTCAACAGGCATGCAGTTCTAAGAAAAATCGACGTTAAGGCACATATGAAGATTAAGGGGGAATTATTGATCGTGTTTTCAGCTAGACGATTGTTTCTTGTGAAAGTTTCTGGAGGGGGGCTATATAGTGATTCTTAGTCATGCACTTGCTAGGAAAATAACGATAACGCAAAGATAAACTCGCGAATCTATTTAGAACTCTCTCAAAGCAGGATGTTCTTTCTAGCAACTCCTGGCCAGATGTAGCAACATTACTCCATTCTTAGACGTAACTGGCCTTCTATAGATAGAGAATTGCATGAGCATTGACATATTCTACTGGATCGATAGCAGGATCCCACCAATTTTCCAGCAGCCTTGGCAAGAAACTTGATATATATGTACATTGCATATCAGGAGGAAGTGTATCGCATCATCAGGCATCCGCAAGATGAGAGCTATTGATATCATTGATGCCAGATGGAGATCAGAGCGTTGATGATGTAAAGATTTATTATTGATACATAAACATTAACCAGACATTTCTTTCCCTATTGTAGGATGTGTTCAAGATCAGAGGATAGAGTATTGGAGAGAACTTGGTCGTTTACGGTCTTAGATGTTCTACCATAGATGGTAGTGTAAGTAGAATAAAGGTATGCGTACGGTGTACGGATATGACGTGGAAGATCATTTATGTATATCAGGAAGAGATTTGGGCTCAGGATTGACCCCTGAGGGACACCAGCATTAATACTGTGAGCTTCTGATTTCTGCCCACCAATGACGAATGTTATGACCCTATCACAGAGAAACACTTTAATAATTGAAACGACGATTCCAGTTATCCAATAGCTGGAGATCTTGGGAAGTAAACCTTTATGCCATACCCAATGAAAGGCTTTTACTATGTCAAGAACAATTGCCCTAGAAAGGCTGCTTCCGTCGAGGGATTCGCTAATCCTATGAGATATATCTGTAAGCACATCTGTTGTAGATCTTGTAGAACGGAATCCATATTGTGTGTCACTTAGAAGGTTATTTTTGCTAAGATGGTTGATTATTCTCTATTTAACACAGATTCCAGCAACGTTCTCATCACGCACATGAGACATATTGGCCTATATATATATATATATATATATATATATATATATATATATATATATATATATATAAATATATATATATGTGTATATATATGTATATATATGCATATATGTATATATATGTGTATATATATATGTATATATATGTATATGTATATATATGTATATATATAAATATATATATATACATATATATATATATATATATGATGAAAATAATGGAAATAGTATTCCGACAAAATAGAGAAAATAAAAAAGGAACAAACCGTATTATGTGTTCACCAACGTTTCGTCTTTATTTCGAGACTTCCTCTGGTGAACACATAATACGGTTTGTTCTTTTTTATTTTCTCTCTCTCTCTCTCTCTCTCTCTCTCTCTATATATATATATATATATATATATATATATATATATATATATATATATATATATATATATATATATATTCCTGGTCAAAATCATAAGACCACTTAAGAAAATAAGCGTTTACGCATATTATCAAATGTTTAATCAAACAAATGGTTGAACCCATTGCCAACAACAACAAACAACACTAACAAGTTGCTTTTCGTATTTATTTTTTTCAAAACAAGCCGATTTTATTAAAGTGGTCTTATCATTTTGACCAGGTGAAAATAATTGTTTTTTTTTTAAATAATTATTGGATCATGGTTAAAGTTTCGAATGGATCAGATTTCATTTTTTGTATCATATTTCCCTTTTGGCAATGATTTCAACCATTTGTCTGATTATATTTCGATATTATGCGTAAACGCTTACTTTCTTAAGTGGTCTTATGATTTTGACCAGGACTATGTATATATATATATATATATATATATATATATATATATATATATATATATATATATATGTATATATATATATATATATATATATATGTATATACATACATATATATATATATATATATATATATATATATATATATATATATATATATATATATATATAAGCATTTTAGCTCGGTGTTGTCCTGGTGATTTAGGGTGTATGTTGAGCAAAAAAAAACGGTAATTTGTTTAACTTGACCCCTATTATAACACCTTAACATTTATTGTTTCAAATCAAGTTATTAAGTTGGATCTATGTCCAAGGAACCTTTTAAGTGTTTAGACCGAAAATTGTCGGAGGAGTTGGTAGAGTTCTCAAAGGTCAAATCGTTGAACTTCGACAGCTTACCTGCCAAATTACTGGCCGAAAACCAGTCACAAAGATTTTCCCTAATCTCAGAACCCTGTATATCAAATTTCGAATCTGTAGACTTTAAATTGACAAAGTTATTGCGTAGGGAAATTTACACACTCACACAGATACACACAAGGACACGTTCACTTTTATAGATATACTAGCATTTCAGTCCGGCGTTGCCAGGCTGTTTGGATGTGCCTGATGAGCAAAAAAAAAAGTAGTAGGAGGAAGGCAAGCTCGAACCCGTACCTCGAATGAAGAAAATAACGGGAAAAACTTACTTCTCTTTTGTTAGGCCACCGCCAAACCGGAAGTGGCACGTTTTAAAATTTAGGCTTGACAGTCGAACGGAGAGGATGACATTCAAAAATATCAGCGAAAAAACGACCCCCCACTGTGGAAAAGTTCCCAGTTGACAGTAAGATTATTAATGTTTTTAGCCAATATTTCGATATTTGTCCTCTGAAATGTCGGACTTTAAAATGATACTGATCTTTGTAAAATCCGTCGCCTCTGTCGAAAGGTTAAGGCATGCATGAAAACATACATACACACATTTATATATTAGCAACTAAAAGTTTCGACCCAAACCGATTAAAACGCTTGCGCTATGTCTGCATACCCTTTATGCAAAATTTCCAATATTTAGACCAGAAATTGTCAGAGGAATTGGTAGAGACTTCAGAGGTCATTTTTTTAAAACTTTGCACCCTATTATGACCTCTTAACATTTATTGTTTTGGACTCAAATCAAGTTATTAAGTAAGATCCATGCCCACCGACCTTATGTCCAAGTTTCAAGTGTTTAGACCCAAAATTGTCGGAGGTATTTGGTAGAGTTTTCAAAGTTCAAATCGTTGAACTTTTATCTCTTAACAGCCAGATTTCTGGCCGAAAACCAATCACAAACATTTTTTTCAAACTTCAGTACCCTTTATACCAAATTCCGAGTCTGTAGACTTTAAATTGACGAAGTTATTGCGTGGGAAATGTAATCACACACAGACACAGACACACAGATACACATACATTTTCACTTTATATATATATATATATATATATATATATATATATATATATATATATATATATATATATATATATACATACATACGAGCATTTCGGTCCGGTGTTGTCCGGGTGTTTGGGGGTGTATGCTGAGCAAGAGAAAACCCAAAAAATACGGTATTTTTATTATTGGACCCCTACTATGACCCCTTAATATGTATAGTTTTGGGCTAACATCAAGTTATTAATTTGGATCCATGTCCAAGAAACCTATATCTAAAATTTCAAGTGTTTAAACACAAAATTGTCGGAGGAGTTTAGTAGTTATCAAATGTAAAATCGTTGAACTTTGACCATTTAATAGCCACATTTCTGGCAGAAACCGCATCGCAAAGATTTTTCCAAATTTCACTACCCTATATATCAAATTTCGAGGCTGTAGACTTCAAATTGACAGATTCACAGAGAGAGAAAGAGAGAGAGAGAAAAAGACAGACACACAAACAAGTTCACTTATATATATATATATATATATATATATATATATATATATATATATTAAAATCGATTTCAAATACATCGAAAGAGAACCGATTAAAAATTGTGTTGCTTCATAGTAACTATAAAAATAAATGACTGTTGTATGAAGTAATATTGTTTAGTTACACTTTTTCCACGAAACACCGAGTAGCTACAACCATTATCAATACTTTCCTCCTCTCTCTCTCGCTCTCTCTCTCTCTCTCTCTGTTCCTTAATCTAAATTGGTATTTTACGAGCAAAGTTCTCTTGACTTTATCTTCGTCTGACAAGAATATGGTAACCTTTAAGTTGTAATAATAAGAACCACATAAAAGCAGACTTCTTTCATCACCAACACCCCAATTTGTAACAACTTTTCCTAACTTAAACCATTATTCACGACACAACCGCTTAACGTATTTTCTCTATCGGCTGCCAAAAACTTAAATGTTTCTCATCCTGAAACCATCATTGTTCTCCTCATATTTCAATTATTGCAACATGTATATAGAATCCATCTGCAAGTAGAATCTGCTTTTCTTTATCTTTTTAAGGCTAAACAGTGTGCGCTTGTTTTAATAATGGGTTTTATATCAAAATGACCTCGGTTGTCGAGTTGAAAATAGTAAAAACATCAGTGCATGTAGAATTTTACGATCCTTATGACCATTGTCTAAATATAAAATGAGATATTTCATACTTAAATGATTTCCAACTTGTCATGGTGAAAAGCAAAACAACCCTATATACAAGGAATACCTTCTAATTTTAGATAAAAAGACATGATAAATAATCAATGTTTTATTAATTTAAACTAAGTGTGCACACAATAGAGATAGAAGAACAGTGTAGTATGCCAGAAAGAATTAAAATATGATCCTATTGATCTGTGAATTTATAACAAGAATATGACATAAGAAAAGAAATCAAGTTAAAGTAAATATAAGATTAGTCTTAAAGAATCCGGCATATAAGTTACTAGTAATATTAACTTGTGAGATATCATAGGAAAAATCCGGAAGTTTATTTCGTAAGACTAAACACACTGTGTGGATGAGAAAACACGGAGTCTATACCTTTTAACCTGATTATTATCTATGATCATTACTCCTCTGTATAAAGTAATATTATTCTATCCCATATTGACAGAAGTATAAATCGTTGCCTCACGCTGATCAACATATTATTTACTTTTTCAAAATGGTGTAGATATCTTCAACTGTTTAAGAAGAATTTAGCAAGGCTTAATCCGGAAATGAAATTTGTTATTCTATATATAAGGTCAGCTTTTTGTGCTTAGTTGATTTGCAAAAAAAACACACACAAAAATGTATCTTGACACAAATGATTATGTTTTTGTGGGGTTAGCAGCTAATATTTGTAAGTCTAATTATGTTTCTTATGAATAGAAAATGTTATGCTAACAACATATACTGATTACCTGATAGAAACATCGATTAACGGAAACTCAATGATGGCCATCGATAAAAGTAAGTAAACGTAAATTGTATGTTGTTAAATCATTGCTGATACTACAGACAATGCTCAGTCGCAGAAAGGACTTTTCAAAGTTTCCAACAGTAGTCAGCTATCATGATTGCGCCACAACCATCTATTTCGTGTCCTGGTTGATCGCCCCGCCCTCCTTGATCCTTAGTCAGTGAACCTGAATTCATATAGAGCCGGTACTCGGTCGAAAATTGGTAGTCTGCTTGACGCGCATGTTGACGCCCAGGATTCTGAAAGCAATCAGCATATTATTGAACAGTTGAGCATAGTTTATGGCCTTATTGTTGCCAAAAATGGTCTGCCCTACCCGAACAAATGCGTTCCACGCTTGCAAGTCTTCTTCGTTCATTGGGTTTTCGAACAGTGTCAAATAAGCCAGCTTTAAAAGTTCCCATTGAAAATCCTTTACATGCCTGGCTCTACTAAGCTTTCTAGTCACAAACTTTGTATAGAATATTTGTGACCTGTTTCATTAAGCCAAGTCGGATTTTCAGCGGTGAAAAAGAAATTCATGACTATGACCGCCTTGTGTGTTTGTTTACGTTGGTTTGGTTTGAAAGGCGCCATTTCCCCTGCACAGGCCAGTCCTTCTTTCGCGTAAATTATTTGAATATTTTAGGGTTTACTCTCTTGAAACAAAACAATTTTCTAGAAAATCATGCAGAAGGATCGGACCTGGATATATATTGCAACTAAAATATTCATTGTTATCCAAGCAAAAAAATTACATTAGATTTTATCCCGACCTGGTTTAAAATGCACAACAGCTGCCTTCATGTGAGCAAAAGCGGAAGAAATAGCATTTAGTCATAGGTCTTAACATAGACATGATTGAACAAATACAGATTCGTTTTAAATCACATGAGTGGAAGTATATTACAACTTATAACTTTTTGTTTGCATATGAAATAATCTCTATTTGTCTATATATATATATATATATAATATAAAATATATTTTAGTCATCGACATACAGACCTGTTTCGTTGTTTCACAACTCATCAGTGCCGCTAGACTAACACCTCTCCCAAGCAGAGGATCGAACCTAGAACCGTCGTGATGACAGTCGGCAGTCCTACCCCTTGACTACGGAATCGGTGGCCGAAATTAATCTGTCCGAACGATTATTTAAATAAACATCCGTCCGCTACTCGTAGAGGGCTCAAACGTTTGTTTGTAAACAAATCGCGAGCTTCGCATTATTTCAGCTAAATTATATATATATAAACATATATATAAATATATATATATATGTATATATACATATATATATATATATATATATATATATATATATATATATATATATATATATATATAACTACTTAATTTACTCCCATAAATTAATATACGAAAGTATAGATTTATGCGTAAATTTTAAGTATTTACTTTAAAAGTGTTCAATGCGTACGTAGAGCTAATTAGTAATTTCTAAAATGTATATGGCGATTAATCTACACTGAATATTCCGTGTTTCATCCACTCTAGGATTCTTCAGGCTTATGCTCGAATTCTGTGGTTGTTTGTCGTTTTTCTATGCACATCTTCTATTGAAATTTTAGTTAGCCAATCAGCTTCCTAGTATCCACCGCGCCCTTTCTATCAGTCAATGAGAATGTATTTATCGGACAAAAACCTAGAGAGGCATACATTCTGTAAAAGACAACAAATTGGACTTCATTATAATCCCAGCACCCGCTTGATACATCCAGAAATAGGTAGAATTAGCAAAAGAATACTTTCTAAACAAACAACTCAAACCATTCCTACAATAAAACCAGTGGGAAAATATTGCCGAAACAATCACCTGGTTTTAAAATATAGAAAACAAAGATAAATGTGCGTTTATACAATTTGACATCATACACTTTTATTCATCGAAAACCAAAGGACTTTTTAACATTGCCCTAGAATGTGCCGAGTAATAACGAGCACAACTCAACATCATTAAAAAATGTAGAAAATCAGTTCTAATACATAACAATAACTAATGGATAAAAACTAAAATGAAAAATTCGGTTATCTGGCATTGTGTGCCAGGGACTCTGCAGAGGCATCAGATCTTGTGCGATTATTCATTCTATATACCCTCACTAGCATATTTGATAATACGGATATCGGCCTATATAGAGATGACGGACTAGATATAATACAAAAAAAAACTCAAACACAGTCAAGGGAGATTACGTTAAGAAAAACATACACAAAGAAATAAAAACATTAGGCCTAAAAGCTGACGTATCAGCTTACATAAATATAACAAACTTCCTTGACGTCACATTAAACTTAGATAAAACCACATATGAACCGTACTTAAAAGACAACGCTACTCCAATATACGTAAACCTTTAATCCAATCACCACCCATCGATTATAAATCATATTCCTAACTCGATCCTAAGTAGACTCAGTAATAACTCAAGCGATGAGAATGCATTTAACAGGTCAACCAATATCTAGGAAACAGCCCTAAAAATAGTGGATACAAAAATATCGATATAAAATATAAGAAACAAAACACCAATAACTATAATAAAATTAAAAGTAGAAGAAAAAGAATTATAATTTGATATACGACCCCTTCAATCAAATCTTAAAAACAAAACTTTGCAAGAAATTTCTAGATCTTATTGAAACACACTTTCCCGCAACCTACCCCTTACACAAAATTTTCAATAAAAATACCTTAAAGTAATCCTACATTTGTTGCGACAATTTAGATATGGTAATTAAAGCACATAATGACAAAATATTAAATAAAATCAATGTAAACAACAAAAAAAAAACAAGACAACAGTAGACACCATGACAAAAATAAAAATAACACTACCAGAAATAATAATAGTAATAATAATAATAATAATAATAATAATAATAATAATAATAATAATAATAATCATAATCATAATAATAATAATAATAATAATAATAATAATAATAATAATAATAAAATTAATAATAATGCACAAACCACGGACAAGAATAACCATACTATGAATAAAAATACTAATAACGGACAAGATTAATGCAACTGCAGCACCGCATTCTTTGCCCACTTCAAAATAAATGTCTAACCAAAAGCGTAGTTTACAAGGCCACAATATTTCCGAAAGAAAACCCGAACAAGAAGAAATATTACGTAGGTATGACTTCCTTAGATTTCAAAACTCGATACTATGATCACAAGAGTACATTTAACAATGAAAAACACCGTACGATTACAACAGTAGCGAATAAATACTGGGAACTCAAGGAAAGCGGGCATTCGCCGGTAGTCGAATAGAAAATAATAAGACAAGCTACAATGTTTAGGGACCTCGACGACCCATGTAGATTATTCCTTTATGAAAAATTGGCTATCCTGTACTTGTAAGAACCCCAACATCTATTAAACTGTAGAAGAGAAATAGCAAACAACTGTTTCACAAGATAAAATTTACTCTGGGATAGCGATACAAAATAATTTTAAAACAAACAAAAGAATAGAAAAATCAAATAAATAAACTAAATAAACATGAATTTACACAAACAATCACACATATATGTATATATATATATATATACATACATATAAGTGTTCATATGTGTGTACACACACACACACATATATATATATATAAACTAACATTAAAAAACGAGAAACACACTAGTCTAGATTTAAAACAGATCACAAAGCTAAATATCCAAGACACAATAGAGCACACACAATGGAACAGGTCAACCAGAGGTCAAATAGGCATGTGTGCTATAAATACATTCTCATTGGCTAATAGGAATGGCGTGTCGTTAGAAGGTTATTTCTGCTGAGGAAGTTGAGTACTTCTCTATTTATTTTTGATTCCAGCAACTTACTCATGACACCCATGAGATTTATTGGTCTGTAATGAGAGGGGGATGACTTATCACCTGAATTCTTAAATACAGGGCATACTGATGAGGTTTTCCAGCGTGTTGTGAAGCATTCTCCTTAAGTCAACACGTAAACAGTTTGGTAAGTATGGGGGCAAGTTCTGGTTGTAATTTTTTAACACTATAATTGGAATACCGTCGGGACCAGTTGCTTTACTGAAGTCAAGGTTCTTGATTAGCTTGGCGGCCTACAGAACCGATATGTGTATGTTTCATAGCGTGTTGTCTGTTATAGGAGGGAATATGGGGGGATAGTGGCCTTCATCACACGGGGTAGAATTTGCCGCAAAGTTTTTGGCAAATTGTTTGGCCTTGTGGAATGCTGTCGAGATGGCCTCTGGTCCATTGATAATGGTTGGGATAGAACGCACGTTTCTGTTCAGGATCATATTTGCTATTTGCTAGAACTGGTGGGAACCAAGCCGCTGCTAAGCTATGTTGGATTAACGGATTGAGCATATGGGTTTCTTGCATTTTTTATTACTCTTTTACAGTGCTTGCTGGCGGTTCTAAAAGCAGCTTTAGTTTCAGTGCATCTATTACGTTGGTAGCTACAGAAAAAGTGATTTCTGTGTGCGATGGCAGCAGCACATTCAGTGGAGAACCATGGCTGGCTGTTAGGTTTTTGTTGGTATTCTTTGGATCGTATGAATTGGTATATGCCTACAAATAACCATTCGTTCAGATCTGAGACTATAGAGGACACATATCTTTAAAGATGGAATGAAGAGGTAGATCAGATATGAATGTACGGAAGCTATCCCAGTCCGCCATAGAGTATCGGTATACAGTACGGTGGAGAGGTACGTCTGTAGACTTATTACAGTTCATTTTGATCTTAACTGATACAACGCAGTGGTCGGAGGATCCCAGATGAGATAGAACGGAACATGAGCATAGATCAGGGGAAGTGGATAAAAAAAGTCCTAGAAGGCTTTCGTACTGACCGGAAGTATCGGGCACTAGGGTGGGGTCGCGGACAATCTGGGTGAGGTCATAGGCAAGGGCAAAATCATGACAGAACCTCCCCTAATCATCAGTCTTATTTGAGTGGGACAACTATTCCACATTATGGACATTGAAGTCACTGCAAATTTGAATAGTAGCCGAGGGATGAGCAGACAGGATGTAGTCACTTTTTTCTGATATACTCTTAAAAACAGTAACTCCGCTTTTTGGGGGGATAAATGGCAAATATAAATGCGGTGGTGTAAGAAAGTGCAACCCGGAAGAACATATAAGGTAGATTAGGGTCTTCTCTTGCGATATCCCTGCCACATGGGAAGCCATCTTTAATGTAGGCACATATTCCATGCCCGTGGCGATCTTGGGGTCAGATTTAGATGTTAAGTCAGAGTACCCTTTACTTATGAACTCATCTAGGGAGGCGGTCTTACTTACTTACTATATATATATATATATATTTATATATATATATATATATATATATATATATATATATATATATATTAAGTAAAGTGATTTTAAATTTTAAAAAAAAAATTTTTTAATTTTAATTAAATTAAAAATCAGTTTCATAAGAAGAAACAACAAAGACAATTATCTGTACGATCGTTTCCAACACTTAAAAAAATAAATAAATTTTCAAAATATATATATATATATATACATATATATATATATATATATATATAAATATATATATATATATCGATTCCTCCGTTCATTCACGAAAGGATGTTTGCTGTAGGTAAAGATACGCGTGTAATTGTGAGGCAAGGGTTGCACAATCTCAAGCACACCCGTCCTAAATCGGCACTCTTCGAGTTTGGTGGCAAACAGAAGTCCAGAAGGACCGAAAAAAAATGCCGAGATACGCGCAGAAAATATGCAGCACCTGGAAGTTTCCAATGGCTAACCATTTATTAGCGACCCGATTCAGCATTGCTTAACTTCGCTGATCTAAATGCAATCGGTGTGTTAAGTCATTGTACCCTATATATATATAAATATATATATATATATATATATATATATATATATATATATATATATAGTTGTATGTATATATATATATATATATATATGTGTGTGTGTGTGTGTGTTTCTGTGGATCTGTGATAACATTTACTCATAATGTTGTTATTTGCTTGCGTTATTTAAGGGGAAGTATTCGAAAGAGTTTACATCGATTTTTATAACGTAAATCTCTAGAAATTCCGCATTATATTCTCCATATACCTTTACCTAATCAGATATTCTAATAGAATTTTCATCATAATTCTCCAGTTTACAATAGTATTGTAAGTAATTTGTGTTTATCTGTCCTTTGTTATAGTTTTATCCTCTCAGTTCTGAAACTTCTTATACATCATAACAACGCTGTCTCACATACCTTTGAATAGGAAAAATTGATTATTTTACACAAAATTCTTGAATGTTATTAGCAAACATATGTTCTTTGTAAGACTTTGCATTGTTTACATGTGTACTTTTTAATTACTAATTTCTGAAGCAAACACCATATTTACACTATTCGTATTCTATTCAGCTAACAACTCTTACTACACAATTTAATTTTCTTTACATACGTAGAACTTTGTGCAAAGTCTTAATGTAAACTCTGATTATTGGTCCCCCGGTTTATCTGAGAGGAGCCTATGTTTTCAGTGGCGTCCGTGCTTCCGTGCTTCCGTGCTTCCGTGCGTCTGTGCGTCCGTGCGTCTGTTAGTCCGCACTATTGCAAGATAACCGTCTATTAGTTTTTTTTCTGAAAGCTTGCCACAAATTTTATTTAATCAAATATATGTGCACAGTAAAAAAAAAATACAAAAATTCACATTGCGTCTCCATTTGCACAAACGGGTTTAAAAATGTCCATAAATAGCCGAAAATGACAGGGTTTTCCACATAACTTTTGAGCCGTCCATTAGATTTTTTGAACATTGGGCAAAATGTTGAGACGATTGTTCCTAATCTTAATCCCGTATGGGTGACATAGGCAAAATTCTGCTTCGCGTCCCCGGGGTTTTTTCAGTATCAAAAACGCCTACTTTTGTGGCTCTTTTTTCATATTTCTCACCACAAACTTGATATGTCCGACTATATAGTGGTTTATTTACGAGGGTCAACTAAACTATTCATGTCTTAAGGTCTGAAACTGCACCGTTATCTATTTACACCTAGATTCGGTGTCTCCAGGGGCTATAGATTTGTCCGAAATGGCCGAAAATGGCCAAAAATCTAAATTTTTGCCCCATAGCGTTTGCTCCATCCATTATATTTTTCTGAATCTTAGCCAAAATGTAGAGGCTATTGTTGTTGATATAAATTCAGTAGGAGTGACCTTGGCAAAAATCTGGGAATTATAGGACTAAAAAACATGCCTTTTTGTAACTCTTCTTATATTACTCAAGACCTTGATATGCATACATACACAGTAGTTTTCCTTGTAGCTGAATACAAATATGAATATCTAAAGGCGTGGAATTGCATCCTTTGTCTCTTTGGGATTCGGTGTTCACAGTAGCTTAAAGAGGTCACAAATTGCATTAAAATGACACTTTTTACCCTATAATTTTCTCCATCCATTAGATGTTTCTGTAACTTGGCGAAATTAGGAAGGAAACGTTGGGCTTTCACACTTCTCACAATCATCATTTTCTCACTACTTTTTGTGGCGTCATCTTACATAAAGTACAAGAGGGGACCACGCACCCGCGGCTTGTTTTAGGTGATTCTTTTAGAGTTCTAGAGAAATATTCCTGAATTCATCAAGATACACTTAAAGAATGTTAAAGCTTACATCGGTCGACAGTTTGTGAACACAAGAAATGTAGTCCGATTCCTCGAAATTTATACAATATTTGTAATATTTCTTAATGCACAAATATATATATATATATATATATATATATATATATATATATATATATATATATCTTAGTTTAACCAAGTGTGTATTTTTAAAGACTTTGTGCGAATAGATTACTTTAATATGAAAATATAAAAAAACGATACCCCATGAGAAATATCAGTACTTAGTTGGCATACATTAATAAAATTTAAGCAATGGTATGCAACTTTATATAATTATGACTCTAACATGTGTGGAAATTTTACTTTTGCTTTAAATTAAGTTTACTTAAATCTTCAAATATTTTCTTTTTAAACTGTTTGCTTATACACATCGAATATTTAAACGAACTGTTTATCTAATGACTCAAGTATATTTGCTTGAATGTAAAAATAGGAAAGTGTATATAAAAAGAGAAACCGAAAAGTTTCATGAGATATTCCTCGGAGAATTGCAGGAAGTAGACGACTAGTTTGCCAAAGTCCAAACAGCGAAGAGTAAATTCACAGTCGTTATAATCACAGACGTTTTATAAATTCGTCGGCGCATTTATGACACGCATGAGGAAATCACCGTTCCAATCATCAATTATTGATAAAAAAAAGGAAAATATAAACTTAGTTATGAGGGAACTTATAATGATTACGATAATAAAACAAAAGTAATAATATTGTAATAACTCCACACAATTTACGGGTAAAGTAAGTTAATAGAATTAGTTCTGAGAAAACGCCACACTATCCGACAGACACTGCAGCCTATGAATTGACAGCAAAAATATTAGTTCAATCTTAAGCATCACTGAACGACGTTAAGTCAAAGCCATAATAAAATATGTAGATCTCTCCTTACATTGAAATGTATCCATTTAAAGCTTATACGATACACACCAACGTACCGACACGGACGTATGTAGAAATCTATTGTAACTTAAATGTTATATATGGCAAACAGTAAAAAAAAATAATTAGTAATATTTTTAGTCACCGATCCATTTGCTATCAGCTTAGAAAACCAGTTTTACTTCTTCGGCGAGGTTGTGTCACAGACATTAAATGATGATCTCTTATTATTTTAAGTGAGTAATAACAGGCAAGTGGAATAAAGAATGGAGCAGAACCTTCGCCTGCACCTTGATGGAGGGTAAATGAACAGAGAACAATGGTTTGCCTTCGACGATAGTTGGGCAACTGTATTAGCTGAGTTATGAATCGTAATCGGTGTTTAGGAAGAAGTGTTTGTTTTATTTATCACGTTCTTGTGTATCTTCTCGAATATACTCATCTTATACCTTAGTCTGTATACATATACAAAATATCAAACTGAACTGTTGCTGGTATCAGGGAAAATGTCCATGTTCATTGATTTTACAAGTCAGCAAAAAGATGTTGTCTTGTATTTTTTAATGTTATTTATAATGAATCTGATTCGCTAAATCTAAAATGAGTTACATTAATTTTGCTTAATTAAGTCTAGTTTGTAATCTATTGCATTAGCCCATTTTCCTCGTTTTTGTTAAAATGTACGCGCGTGTTAAGCATTTTAGAAGGTGAGTTGGGGTAAATTGCCAAGTTTTCATAAGAAATAAGTAGTTTGATAATCTATACATCTATAAAAGTAAAATTGTGTGTCTGTGTGTATATTTTCCTATAGAATTAATCTGCCAATTTTCAGTTTACAGACTCGAGATTTGTTATAAGGGGTATTGAGATTTGGTAAAAAGATTTTATCTGTTTTCGGCCGGAAATTTGGCTGTCAAGGGGTCAAATTTCAGAAAGGTTTCCTTTGAAATTTCTATCAATCTCCTCCGACAATTTTGGGTCGAAATACTTGAAATTTTAGATGTAGGTTACTTGGACAGGGATCAAATTATAAATTTTATGGGGACCAAATAATGAATATTAAGGAGTAAACATTGTGGGCCAAATTCTTAAAAATTTGACCTCTGCCGTCTTTATTAAATTACTTAGAGAAATATTGTCTAAACATTTGAAATTTTACATGAAGAGTATTCAGACAAGGTTTTTAATCGGTTTTTGCCCGAACATATGACGGCCAAGTTGCCTAAGTTCAAAAGAGGTTACTTTTGCGGTCTTTAGCAAAATATACAGCCAATTTTTACTCTGAACATTTAATAATTACATAAAGGGTATTCAGAGATACAGCAAACGTTTTAATCAGTTTTGAGCGAGAATTTGTCTTCAAGAAGTCAAATTAAAAGAGTTGAACTTTTCAGACTCTACCAAATCCCCCTGGCAAATTTAGTCCGAATAGATGAAAATTTAAATATAGTTTATTTGAACATGCGTCACACTATTTACTATGTACGTATATACATATATGTACATATATACATATGCACATTAAGTTTTTGACAGTACGTAGGGTCCGTACAAAGCGGGTCTGAACTACAATTAATAAATATTTATGTCCGATAGTTCAGTGTAATTTATGTCTAATATGTATCATTTGGAGCCATCCAACATCAAAATCATCCAAAGAGTTGTGCTTAGCATACAGGAATAATGAGTGGCATGTGAGGAGCGAATTCGTGTCCATCAAAGAACTAAATATAGTCTAAAATATGCTGACTGCTAAAAAAAAAACCTAGGCCGCAACATGAGCTGAAAGATGCACAGCCTATGTTTACATATCGAACAGTTTCCTGATATATGTGTTTTATAAGTGACCAGCATGGAGTAAAGGTTACATCAGGTCCCGGAAAGGATAGTGATCAGGTATAAAGTTCACTGAGACGATATCATTATTGTTGACTAATGTTAGAATCTGGTGAGAAACCTCTACACCGCGGACCATTGTAAAATTCAGAAACCAGATATTTGAAAATAGTGAAGCAACATGTAATTTACATGCCCTTTCATTTACCAATGGCCACCATAATGTTTACAGTAATCGATGTGTCTCTAACTTATACATATGTTATAAGTAAAATATTGTCTTCTCATGAGTCATATTTATTATTATATGTGTTGATACAATACTCAGTAACGCCCCAAAAAACATTATTAATGTTTTTCACGAGATACGCTTTGTATTTAACTGCATATAGACAAACAGTTAATCGGATGAAGAGAAATTGTCGCATTTCTCAGGTCAGCAGTATAATAACACACTACGCAAGTAGTAGACATCTAGAGAACATTAAAAAATTAAACAATTTCCGTCTGATGAGTCTAACATGTGAACAACTTTATTAATGGTTTAGCATACGGCCTAAGAAAATTATATAGGAACGACTTTATCCATAAATGTTTCTTGTGTTACACGTTGTGACTCAAAGTGTACACACCCTAATTATTCAGCATTATATAGATAAATTAAAAGATGGACGTATAAAATACACAAGGTTAACCCTACCAACATGTAATCGTAGCATTTCAAAAGTCCTTAAATGTAAATTCTTCGGGAGAGCAAACAGCTTTATAATATAATTAAGTTTATCATACCGAACCAGAAGGATACATTCAGACTTTTGTTGAACACATCTAGAACAAAATGTGCATAATCTGCACGTACTTATTGTAATGACCACACTATTTCAATGTGAGCCTTGTCTGACTTACTCATTGCTTTGCAGACAAATCTTTAATTTTCATCCGGCAACGTAGCCAAAAAGCAAAATGATAAAAAGAATTTTGAAAAATACTTAATGGATTTAACCGCCAGTGTAATGTTTCTCTTTCTCAATTAGATGCAATGTGTATCTTCAGGGAATATGCGTTAACAGTTGACTGACAATTGTGTATTAATAACTACGTCAACTAGCAGGATAGAATTAACTGGGATTGTCACGGATGATAAAATTTAGTATCCTCTGTTTGCTTGAAAGTTTGTCTAAATGAATGAATCGATACATATTATCACTGTTTGCATTTGATTTTTCTTTTGTGTAATTTCGAATATACTTTGTAAAATTTTGTATTTGTTGGCTTTTCTATTTTACAAAAAACTACTTCGTACGCATATTATTTAGTTCCATGAATGTGTAAGCATGAACATTTTGTAATTCTTGTATTTATATGTTTAAAATTGTCTATATTAATTTTATTGTTTACTCTTAAATTTACTTTTTGATATTTATAGTTTATCCCCTATACAACGGTTAACATATAAAAACATCTCATTATATATATATATATATATATATATATATATATATATATATAAATATATATATGTATATATATATATACATATACATATGCAAATATATATATTTGTATATATATGTATATATACATATATATATGCAAATATATATATATATAGATAGATATATATGTATATATATACATATATATGTGAATATATATATATATATATATATATATATATATATATACATATATATATATATATATATATATATATATATATATATATATATATATATATATATATATATATAAAAGATTTATACGGGTACAAAATTTTGTAACGGATTTAAATAGCACTGGGGCAAATGCCATTATTAAAATTGAGGACTCAATTTTAATAATGGCATTTGCCCCAGTGCTATTTAAATCCGATATATATATATATATATATATATATATATATATATATATATATATATATATATATATATATATTAGCATGAAGCCCGGTGTGGTCCGATCATAAAATACGCTTAAATATGTAATTTTGATTGATGCAGATTTCGTATTTATTATTCTATTATATTGGACCTAATGTATAGTAATAATTTTAGAAATTAAAAAAAAATAATTACTAGCGAGAATCGAAACAAAAAGGTATAGCTTACAATTCGTTTTTATTTGAAGGTAATACCTGAGCTATGAATATATTATTGCTGCAACGCTAAGAATAAAACATGAAACAATAGCTAATATGTTACGCATACATCATTGTAAGGCTGTCGTATGACCTTCACCTGGCAAATTCCATTATCTTTATTTCATCGCTTTGAACCGATTTTTCCCGGGAAAACATCAAATACAAAGTGTCGCATGGGCTTGAACACTACATAGATTAAGTTTCATGTTTGTAAACCAAACACTGACAGCGGGGTTTACATGTCATTTTTTAAAATAAATATATACACATACATAAATATTTACAGAAAGAGATTTGCGCTTACTATAATCATTTTACGCAAATGTTACGCAAATATAAAGTATGTACAATATCTGAATGAATATAATTGCACGTAATAGTAAACTTAATGCAATAATCCCATAATAAAATCGAAGAAAACGCGTAGCAGAAAAATCAACGATGCGAGAAGGAAACAAGATTAACAAAGCTTTTTGGATTGATGCTGCCATTCGGAAAATACGTGCTAATATTGGTCTATGTTTCCAGATGGCCTTGATATGGCCTTACAACATCTCTACTCTAAAACATGCGCCTACCTAACCCATGCGGGATGATGAGAAAAAGTGGGACGGTGATGAAACCTTTCAGGTCGGAGAACAGGGTCAACATGCAAGTTATCCTCATTCCAGACTATGTGTTATTAATATCGGAAGGCCGACGATCACAGAATCGGTAATTCTAACATATATATATATATATATATATATATATATATATATATATATATATATATATATATATATATATATATATATATATATATTATATATATTTATATATATATATATATATATATATATATATATTTATATATATTTATATATATATATATATATATATATATATATATATATATATATATATATATATATATATATATATATATATATATATAAGAACACCGAAATAACCAATAGGGTATTTCTTATAATAAATGTTAAAAGCAATATGCAAATAAGCTACCTGTTTTGCAGATGAATACACACACACACACATATATATATATATACATATATATATATATATATATATATATATATATATATATGGAGAGAGAGAGAGAGAGAGGGGGGATAGCATTCAGCTTTCCGCTCGTCTAACACTAGCATGATTTTTAAAAATGCCAATTAAGAATCAATAGGTCTTTAATTTTATATCAATTCTTATGCTAATTGCCACTTCAACTGTTTTCTGAAACATAACAATGTAAACCCCCACACTTCATAATGAAATTAGTTTCTTGATTTGTCGTTGACTGACTAAGGCCCGACAAATGAATACGCACAATTTTCTTAAGCAGCAGTCAAATGGAGGTTGAACTGCCACTGACTGTCAGTTGCAAAGAAACTCAGTGCCTACCAGTACACTAAACACTCGACAGTAATCTCCACCATGCAACATCACTCCCCAATGATGAGAATGGCATTTAGTTGCAAGCAATGGCCGACTTTGAAATTAAGAGTATTTCATGTGGGAAATACACGCCGGCGCCCGGTTTTTTGTCGGGACTTGAAGCCGAAATTTAATTGGTTTACAGGAAGAGAAACTTCTTCGAGTCTCTCTTAATTTTTAATATGTAACGCACACTATATATATATATATATATATATATATATATATATATATATATATATATATATATATATATATATATATGGGTGCGTGTATGTATATGTTTAAGAGCGAATGAACTCTTTTTCTGGGTAAACTGTCAACTAGCACCGTGTATATTTGTACGTGTGTATATGTATATTTGGGTAGAGAGTGCTCCCGTAAGCCGTGGTGAAGGCAATCTTTCTAGGAGAAGCACATCTCTGATTTAAAAATCATAAAGCGGAAGACCAGTACCCGCATTAAGCTGGTCTGCAGGTTAATTTGTTGCTGGTTATCATGTTCTTGCTTGTTGCTGGATCTCAACATTTTTAACCGAGGGAGAGAGACTTAGCTGTCGTACAAAGCTAAGACTCTTTAACATCATATTTGTATAGATACTCCCTCAGACATTTGGGCTCATGGATTTTAAATGTCTGAGGGGGTGGCACTCGTCTGACAAGACGTTGCAATCATCATATATATATATATATATATATATATATATATATATATATATATATATATATGCGTACATATGTGTGTACATGTGTATATACATGTATATACATATATATATATATATATATATATATATTAAATAAATGTTATTTATAATTTCGTATAATTTCGTATTTGCATATATAACATTATACCAACATATTTGCGACATAATATTAAAATTATAGTCACAGTAAATTATTGTAGTTTCCCATACAAATATACACGCACGGCTTTTACATGGCAAAAAGTAAAACTGAAGTAACTAACTTAGAAATAGTTATACATAAGCTAATGAAACGAACATTAATTCCATATAATTATGAACTATGGACAAGGATAAATCGAGTAAATTTTATTAATTTGAAGGTCAGTATGGTGTTGCAAAAGGGGTTGCATATGGGTTTGCGTATATGTTGCCACAGTTTTTTGTTTATGTATTTCAAACACCTTTATACCGATACTTTTCTTTTTGTTTTACATGGTGCACAACTTATCAAGGCCCGAAGCCCACTCAGGGATAAGGGTTATTGCGTGTACAGTCATCAATGAGATAGTATTGTAGTAATCATTAGTATTGGGGGTTGTGATAGAGTGTCTAACTAAGGGGGGACGTTTGTCAGGAGTTTGTTTATGTTGGACTTGCAGACATCCAAGTTGTAGTCAGGTGGGAAACAGGCAGGCGACAGAGAGTTCCACTGGCGTGCATTTCTAAGAAAGAAGCTTTGCTCATGGAATCTACGTTTGGATTTAGGCATAGATAGAGAGTGGGGAAAATTATTGGCAGTAGTTTCAGCCAGACGGGTGTTTCCCGTGAAAGATTGGCGAGGGGAGGACGAGGGATTGGAGCTCAGACGAGCACCTGCCATGGAAATAGCGATAAAACAAAGACAGGCTTGCAACGTTGCTTCTGTGGGAGAGAGGTTGCAGGGAAGAGAAAAGGTCTTCCCCCACTAAACAACGAAGTCTATTTTATACTCTGTCAAGGCAGGATAGGCTGTTTTTAGCAGCTCCTGCCCAGATGTGACAGCAGTACTCCATCCTTTGGCGTACTTGGCTTTTATAAAGATAGAGAATTGAATCTACAGTGAGATATCTTCTGGAGCGGTAAAATGATTCCACCATTTTCCTAGCGTCCCTAGCAACAGACTTGATGTACGTGTTCCATTTTAGATCAGGAGTAAAGGTCAAACCCAGAAGCTTGTCAAAACATGGAGTGTGTCCAAGACGAGAGCCATCCATTTCAACTGATACCAGATCGGGATCAGAGCGTTGATGATGTAAAGATAGAATATTGGTTTTGGATGCATTAAAAGGGGCCAGCCACCTCTTCCCCCATTGTGGCACGTGCTCAAGATCAGAGGAGAGAGAATGAATGCTGTGGATATTACATGGAGTAACTTAATATCACATATAAGCCCTATCCTCAGCCGGAAAATAATCTATTGTACATAGAGTGTTATAATCACCTTGCTTCGGTCCAAAAATCTAACGTGTATTTGATCTTCCAAGAAATTTAATTACGAAGTGTGATGAGCTGTTTAATAACAATATATCATATTATGTTGGCACTCAATTTAAATCACGATAAAAATATAAAAGTAAATAAATTAAAAAATATAAAATTTGTTTTATAAATAAAAAAAATAATAAAATGAAGAAAAAAACAGATTTAATTAAAATCCCTTCGTATGATACAATTAGGCTATATGAAAAATATGGGGAAATAGCTATAAGTAAAGTAGCAAATCAACTAAACTCTAATTACTTCATGATCTGATGACTGCTGTGATTCTTGACTACAATATTCAGGCAAAAATATAAATAAAAAGATGTTCGGCGATAGATTTTAATCAAACGTATTGTTAGATTAATCATTAGAATATTCCCAAATTAATTTAGAGTATGATAGATGAAAACTTTTCTACAATAGTAGAGTGCTAAAATATTAAATAATAATATTAATAATAATATTAATAATAATAATAATAATAATAATTATAATTATAATAATAATAATGATAATAATAATAAATAATAATAATTGATACATATTTTTGAACTACACTAGTACAAATTTTGGCTATATCTAAAATAGGATATTATAACAGCAAAATAAAAATTGCTAAGATCTCATAAGCTGAACTTGTACACAACATTAACAATATAGAATATGTGAACATAACAATAATTGCAAAAATTTCAGTTAGTTGCCAATTAAATTCAAACTGCTTCCCCATATATGTTATTAATAAATGTTACGCTATTACTATAAAAAACACAGAGACCAATATCGTATCTGCATAAACAATGTTTACAGGCAGATGTAAAGTCCTTTTATGATCCTTCAAACGACACGAAACTGTAAATTCGCTAAATTTGCCAGCTCATTATCTAGATAAATTAAGAAAAAAATTTAAAACAATCTTAACATGGACTGAGATACACTATTGTAGGTTAAGCTAATAAATCTATATATTACATACATCTCACCTGTCTCTACATTTGTGTGTTTCTGTGTTTTTAGTTCGCGTGTTTGTGTATTTGTGTATTTGTACATTGACTAAAAATTTTGTCATCGGAACTGAATCCTCATAAACCTTTAGAAAGATCAATGTTTCGGATAAAGTATATGTAAAAATTGTCTATGAGATTAATGCTGTGAAGGTCAACTAGGAAGGTTTTTCAACGTGGGAATCGTTTTGCCCCGATGTTCAATGTTATTATGATATCATTTTAATAAAAGGCAATGTATTCATGCATGCACGTTTGGAAAAATGCTGACTCATGTTACGGGACATAACGTAACCTCTCTTTAAGGGTGTTTGCTATTACACGAGAAAAAAACAATGTTGCTCTTTAGTATAAAAGCAAAAATAATATGCTGTTTTCCAAGAGAAACAAATTGTATCTACGTAACTGTCGCGCGTCAAATAAAAAAAAATATCTTAAAATCACAAAATGCAATGAGGTTGAAAACTTTGTTCAGGAAATTTTGTAATCGAATAGGGGGAACAGAAAAAAAGTTGATATGTTTTTCAAAACAAAGCAATGTATGTCTGTATATATTGAAAAATGATGGATTATATTTCCGCAAATGATGCCGTTTTTCTGAAACTTAACTGTTTATATTGAGATTTCCAAACCTTCATTTGTAAGAGCAGGTAGAAGGATAGCACACGTTTCGTTCTTACAAGACACTGCTCTCTCACAATATCCCATCATTTTTGTTTAGTAACCTTCCTTTTAAGAGGGAAAGAGCCGGGTGAAATTCTCCCTATCATTACTCCCACTTTTGTGTTCAGTATTACTTAAAATATAATCGTCCACAGTTTATGGATGGAGATGAGGTCGGGGAGAACGCTGAAACAGGTTAAAGAGACGTAATATAGAGTTGTTTTCTACCAGCAATTATCTCATTCTTAAAAAATACAAGTACATAAAAAAGGGGCACGGAATATATTTCGTCCTTATTCATAGTATTAACAATCCTGTAAGGAGTCTCCGTTTTTCTTGCCATTAAGCAAATTCCCAAGCATGATCATCTTTGTTTGTGTTTTGTATTTGTTAACATGTGATGCCCGTTCGTTTTTTCTTTTTTTTTTTTGGGGGGGGGGGGTGAGTGATGAGGTAGCTGGAATGCTGAGAACAGATACTACATTTTGACTTAACCCAAAAAGCAAAGTAGGTTCCTCCGATGATTTATCTCTATTTTTATTTAGTGTTAGTAAAATTAGGTGTTCCTTACTCATTCCAATATCTTGATTGCTTTATTGTAAAGCAAGTCATGCTTCATCACGAAGTTCAATTTGAAATATTTGTTTTTTGAATAGTATGATTATGAGCAAGGTAATTCAACAGCATAGTACCCATACAAAATCAAACATTCTCTCTCTCTCTCTCTCTCTCTCTATATATATATATATATATATATATATATATATATATATATATATCAAACGTATGTTTGTGTGTCCGCCTAACACTTTTGAGAGACATAACTAAACTTGAAAAATTTGGTCGAACCACCGGACGAAAAATATCAACATTTTGTCCCAAACGGTCAAGTTTGTCAGCTGACCGTTTTTTCTGCAGGGGCGGAGGAAAAGTGACATTTTCTCGTTTTTCCTATGCATTTAAGTAGTAATAAAGTGATAATCTAGTGATATTTATAGGTAATTAAAAAATTGCTTAGTCATGACACGTAACGTGACGTCACGTAATGGTTACGTCTGCAAGCAAAACAATGCATATAATAACAGATAATTACCGGGAAAATTTGAGCATCATATAAATTAAAATATTAACTTACACGTTATGAAAACGATACATAAGTTTTTGTCGGGTTAAAAATAGTAAAATACGATAGTTAAACGAAAAATTACAAGCAAAACTGTCCAGAAATATATTTTTAAAAAATTACGCTTAAAAATAATGACCGACGAGACGAAACGATACTTATGTTTACAAAATGATTACAAGCACCCATGTTCTTTTTAGTATTCTTCTTTGTTTATGGGAGAGAGAGGGAGAGAGATACATACAGAGTATCAGAGAGAGAGAGAGAAAGAGAGAGAGAGAGAGGAAGATGTCTAGACAGGAAACCATCTTGATGTGTTTGTTTATTTTTTTTTCTTGTTGAAACAATAATTGTCGAGTGACGTGTATTTCTCTAAGGTTCCATTACTTTTGCGATCTTTAGCAAAATCTGCAGCCAATTTTTACTCTGAACATTTGATAATTGCATAAAGGGTATTCAGAGATGCAGCAAACTTAATTTTTTGAGGTTTGATTAGAATAATATACAATCATAGCTATACTATGCGAGTGACCTCCCTTGGATATAGCTTCGTTGTCGAATACCATTAGATTAATAAACAATCATTACTATAATATGCGTGTGGCCTCCCTTTCGGAAAGATAGGACAGCTTGAATTCTAAGAATACATAATACACTTTGATCTTAGCCAAATGACCAAGCAACCGTATAATATAGAGAAATTTCCAATCGAACATTAGCTTCTATAAAAAAAAGATACATATTTTTATATTTAGCGTGTACTTGAGACAAGGCGTCATATTCAAAACATCACATCGCTAGGCAGATCGTTATTAATTTTGTGCGATGTGTATATGATTATGTGTTTCTATTATTGGATTCACTTCAAAACTAATTAACCGATCATTACGAATTTAAATTATATGTGTATGTTTATTCAATATTAATCTTATCAACATACTTTTCACCAGCCAACCAAATCTAATTAGATTCACACCTAAACTAATTAACCGATGACTTTGAATTTTAACAATGTGTATATGTTAATATATATGGATGTATTGGTTTCATTCCTACACTAATTCACTGATCATTATTAATTTTAATTATGTGTATATGGTTATATATTTGTGTGTCTTGGAACAACTACAAAACTAATTAACTGATCATTATGAAGTATATGTAACGTGTATGTGTGTATATGTCTATAGATGTCATATTCCAAAAATCACATACAATGTTCACTTACTTTGGTAAGGTATTTATGTATATAAAAATTATGAAGTATAAGTCCGATTTAAACCATTTTGAAGGTGCTTGTGCAGTATGGATCCAATTTGGAAGCTGCTTGCGCAGTATAAGTAAGATTTTATAATTTGGTAGACGCTTGTGCAGTATAGGTCCCATTTGAC
>NC_136489.1:75965820-76038320 GCF_053919585.1 Euprymna scolopes | reverse complement strand
AAAGGTTAAAGATTAAGTTCATGTATATAGGGGTGGGCTCCTTACATCGTGCTTTGGGCAGTGGCTATACTTAACTTTATTTTCAGTGTCAAGTATATGTGGATACAGGCATTACACACGTACAAACACATACATGCATATAAATCCAGATATAGGTACACCTGCATATATACGTTCACCCATGAATATATATATATATATAGATAGATAGATAGATAGATAGATACATATAGACGCGAGCATCCAGATGCACGCATACACATACATGCGCACGCAGACATAGATATACGAATATATACCCATGTATTTTTTTTATATTTCTTCAAAAACACTACTTCGTAATACTAACATTCATTTCTGTAATGTCTGACGATGTTGTTGAATCATAAGCATGGCCCAACATCCGAAACATATGTAACCACACAGATAAAACTGTAATAAAAAAATGCAGAACATGTTTGCACTGCAATTGCAATAGCATTGAGCACTCTCTTCAGGTTTTTACTAATTACCAGTTTTACCACACACACACACACACACACACACACACATATATATACATATATATATATATATATATATATATATATATATATATATATATATATATATATATATATATATATATATATATACAGTACTCAATCTTCGATCGTCGCGGCTATGATGGAGACATTGATTTGGATATATATATATATATATATATATATATATATATATATATATATATATATATATATATATATATATATATATATAGGACTATCCACTTATCCTGTGCTTCCTTTTTTAAAATTAAATATGTATATAATTCTTTTTCAAGATGCCTTTAACATGCTTTATTAATCATTTATTCATATTATAAGGTTTATTTCCTTTTCGGTTTTATTGAGCTTTTACATCTGGTTGAGATCACTTTATTTGTAAATATCAACTCTTTAATATTTATAATATATTTTAAGTTTACCATCTTGATTTCCTTGGTAAACTTATTGTAATTTTTATTACTTATATATATATATATATATATATATATATATATATATATATATATATATGTATATATGTATGTATGCATATGTATATGTTGCGGAATTAAATATGAATTAACTGAACCACCTAAAATTACCGTAAATGCTTAACAATAATAAAAGATATAATCGCTCTACTACTGACGAACGTGCATTTAGTCATCAAGGTGTTCCTCGTATCAATTACACCTGTTTAAATTCTAGACAATATAAATATTGTCGAAACTCATACATGCACTACAGATGAACTCCTCAGCCATGTATTACTTAACTGAGAATTACAACACTCGGGCTAGTGTAATGCTTTAGTAGTAAATAATCTTGGCGGTACTATCTACGAGGGTTGCTATTTTGTTTCAACATATTTTATTTTCCTGACTCCTTCCCCTGTTCTTAGTTTCAATTCCTTAGTCATTCTTCTAGGGTCACAACAATAAAGAAGTACATATATAATACTTTTCCGCAATTTGCGTTCTCAACCTCATTCAAAACTCAGCGTTTCCCCTTTAATTCAACTATGAGTGAATATTCAGTCAACAAACAATACAGTGTCAACAACACTGACGAACAAATAAAAATTATTTTCCTCAAATATAAAATTGAGTGAACTTAAAAAAAATGTCAATATGTGTCTAAAACAGTGATGAAAAAATCGCGATGCTTTTTATTCATAACACTGAGTGAACCTTCACAAAAAATACATTACTAAAAAACTGACGTAATAAAAAGAAAACACAACGACAATGTTTTTAATGATAAAAACACTTGCTGCTGGATAATGTAACAACCAATTGTAATTAAGGCGATATTCACAACTATTTTGTTTGGCAATGTAAAGTAAACACCAGTTTAATCCCTCTGCGGAATCAGTGTTAAACAAAGGTCTCAACTTCGCCACAAACCTAAAGCGGATCTAATACTTAGATATGATAGCTACAGTAGAAAAGGGAGCCTTGAATACACCCAAATAACAAGGTGATGGAATAAGATGGGCAGTGAGAAAAGCATACGAGAATTTAAAACCTCTAAAACCGAACCTCTCAAAGGAAGAAGTATGTGCTCTCAAGTTCCTGCACATAATATACCCAGCTGGCAAATAAAATGGCACAGCGGTAATTGATAGAGCAGAATATTTTAGGAAATTGGTAGACTTAATAGAGGCTGGTGGCTTCTGTAAATTAAAAAAAAAATCCAACATTTAAAACGGAAAGTGAACTGCAACTAATTCTCAGTAAGAATATGGAACTCATACCACCAACAAAATACAGACTGCTAGTACAACATTATAGCAAGCTACAACACTTATACGGCCTCCCGAAGACTCACGAGGACGGTATTCCATGAAGACCCATTGTCAGTGCCCGGGTTCAAGCATGCCGTCCATCGGGCGGTTTCCTGTTATCATCCCAATCATAGGCAAATTTCCGTCATAAATCAGCTAAGAACAATGCTCTAATTTATTCCATTCAGATTGCGAATCTAGATCCAGTGCGTTTGTTCACGAAAGGACCCACTGCTGAGCCTTTGATAGGAGTACGGGATAAGCTGAAATCGGATGGTTCACTGAGAGCATGCACTTGCATTCAATTACCAATATAATGGACCTGTTGACCTTCTTTGTAGGAGCTACATACTGCGTGATGTGATCTGATATATACATCGGCAGAAACAAGGTGTGGTGATGGGATAACCATTATCCCCCGTATTGGCCATACCTGGAGTACTTTGAGGAAATGGAATTAGTATTCACACCACTAAAGCTAACAATATTATTGAGATATGTAGATGACACATTAATAATTTGGCCCCACCAGCAACATGTTTAAACGTTACCAGACCGTGTTAAATCGATATGTCCAACCAAACATTTCACGATGGAAGAAAAAAACATGAAAATACATTTTCATTCTAAGTTGTGCTGATAGCCGGCATTGGTCAGTAATTAATGTCACTTGTAGAACGAAAGCCAACTGTTACTGGACACTACTTAAACTTAAACCCATCACTCATATTATGTAAAGAAAAGAATCGTCCGTAGCATACAACACCGAGAAAAAGCAATATGTAGTAACAGCAGTGCATATTCCGAGGAGATGGTCAGTCTGAGAGGATCCTCCACCGAAACAACCATCCAGAGAGCATGACATCAGTTCCAAGGAATAAGGACCAGACGCAAAAGGGCACAACTCAGACACTCAGCCGTTTGTATATATATGAAGGACTTGTCTCCAAAACTTCAGCGAATATATAATCAATATGGCATCAGTATTCAAGAGTGATTCACCTCTCCGAGAACTGTTGGTGAGAGTCAGGCCCCCTACAGGAACAAAATGATGTCTAAGAACTGTATA
The DNA here is from genome assembly GCF_053919585.1 of Euprymna scolopes. Lineage (NCBI taxonomy): Eukaryota > Metazoa > Mollusca > Cephalopoda > Sepiida > Sepiolidae > Euprymna > Euprymna scolopes. Next base: position 76,034,938 of record NC_136489.1, on the reverse strand, counting down.
TATGAAATCCTATTAAAATTGGGAAAACTATACAGTGAAACGTTTCTTCCAATTAATAGTAAGGCTAGAAGTACATCGAATAGCTATAATGTTATACACCCTATTTGCTAAAGTCAGTGATATTCTCCTGAAGGTTGAAAGTTCAATTCTCAGTCTGGACGACCAAAAATACCATTGCGAATTACTTAGAAAGTCCATCCAGTCATGGTCGACCGAAAAGAGCACGCTATCCCCGTAATTATGATAAAGTGTTCCGCTCGGCAGTCTGTCGAAATTCTACGACCATCTTGGCAATATCTACATACAACGATCACTAATGTGTATGTACATGTCTAACTTGAAAACAAAATATACAATGCAACAAAAACAACCTTCATCTATGTTAAACACTTTGACGACGTATTCGTTCTGAAAGAAAGCATTATTGAAATAGAAGAATGAAAAAATAATTCCAAGCAAACTCAGCAATATCTTACAATTATTAACTTAACAACTAAATAAATTTCTCAATTTACACATTGACTTCAGCAAAGATGAATTCAATATCTCAGTATATAAATACATCCTACGTCCAATAAGTTTTGTATCTGCAACTACAGAACAGAATGCCCCTCATCGGTACAAAATTGCAAACATATAATCGAGCAAAATTTATTTCTTCAAATAAAAAACAGCGAAACCCGTAAAGAGGACTGAATGTATTAATTTATAGTCGACAAACAAATACAATTCAATGAAAGTATGTAAAAGTATAATTCGTATATATATATATATATATATATATATATATATATATATATATATATATATATATATATACACATATATATAAATATATATATGTATATATATATATATATATATATATATATATATATATATATACATATATATATATCCCATCAGCAATAAACAAAACCACAATTATCATTTATTATAAAGGACAAACAACTTCAAACTGTATTATACAAAATAACGCTCCTGGAACAAATAACTCGCTGGAATAAAATAATGTTATCTACCAATAAATTTGCTCTTTTTGAGAATGCCTCTCCAACAATTCCGAAAAATTAATTGCATAGTTTACCCAACGAGACATTATCTCGAAGACTAATGTTCCATCATTTCGATTCCCGCTCATAATTACAAAGCCTAAAAAATATGTCCGCCCACACTAAACTAAAGTATAAATATGATTGAAAACATAAGCATATTGTATAATGATCCCAACGGAAAACGACAGAAATGTCTGGAGGCTTTGTATATAAAAGCGAAATGCCATTTATAAATAATAGTAATTATCAAGCAAGTCATAGGAGTTAAAGTGTCGAATTAAAAATGTTTCCATACAGTAATTTTAATACATATGTTTAAACATTGTACATACATTCAATAGGATACGTATAAAATACGAGCCAACATCTACCTAAACGTACCTTTCTATAAATAGCCGCGTTTTAAACCCACCAGACAAATAAACGCCTGCCGACTACGTAGTAATTATTAGCGGAAAAAATGCAATAACACTAAACATATAAAGACTACATGCAAACATTCGATTATACTAGAAAAGTATATATACGTAAATTGGAAAATAATTAATCCGTTTAGACTATTTCTTGCAAAAGGGGTTTGTTGGGTACACCTTTCCTCGTAAGTAAATATATAAATCCATTAACGACTTTTTCTATTAAAGAAGATTTAACATAAAAATTCACGCATTATTTCTAGATATAGTCTATTTCAAACGTAACCTTATTTTCATTTAACATTACAGAAAAATATATTTATATAATCAGCTTGATCTTATTAATTTTTTGCTGTAATAAAATCGTTATAATTGCACTATTTAGAAATATTATTTAAAGTTTATTTCGTTTATTTTTTTAAAATTAAATTTATAGTTGATTTAATTTTTTTTCAATTATTAATATCTGGCAACAATTTTGGTAAAAACAAGAAGTCTCGTATTAAACTATGAGAGTTATTTCCTTTCAACCTAATACTTTACGTTTTTGTTTGAAACAAATGCAACTTCCTCTTTGTAGTCATGCATCATTTCAACCAGATGTAACTCGGATTTGTCCGGAACATGACTTTCACAGGCTAATTATGCTGAGCGTTGCCGATGAAATCACAAAAAGACTACGTATGAGAAAAACAGAAAAAAATTAAAATATAGAAACAACAGCAAAAAGAAAATATACTCTGTTGTTTTACCATATTTTGTAAATGAATAATTTTAAGCAATTTAAATAAAAATATGTGTTAGCAAATGCTTTTTTGCCCAATAAATTAAAACAAAAGTCAATGTTTGAGGCTGTTTTGGTTATTTGTTTTTCTATTGACTGTGAGTAGTTGGAAATGTATATACATCGCTATATTTAAAGACATTTCAAGTTAAATTCATGTTTCTATTTATATATTTTATTAAATTGTTGGCTGGAAGCACACATCAGTTGCAAAACACGATCTCCTCCTCACATTAAGGACAGTATTCGAAATAATAACATGATTTCAGTACGGTAGCAAAAGTACACACGTACCTAATTTTTTTAAGGAAACTTTTTTAGCTCAAAATTTGACAGGCATAAGACGATAGCAAAGTCAAAGAAGAAGTAGCGTATATTTTAGGAAACTTCGAAAAATATTTTGAAATTTATACCTTATAATGCGGATAGCATTTTTGAATAACCGCTATATATATTTCGAATCATCAGTGCAGGGAGTTACGATTACAACCCGTTAGGACATTCGAACTTAGCCACAATATCATCTCTAACCAAGAAACAAACAACATCGCTAACGTAAACCATGAGAAATACAGTTGAAATTAATATTAATATATATGTCTAGACAGCAAGATAGGTCTTCTCTAATGATCTCCGCATGTGAGCTTTAATGGCTGACTTAGATTTTAAACTTAAAGTGCTCAACAATAAGATCCGATTCTTTAAAGAGCTAATATATACAGTGTTAGTTAATGAGAAAATAAAATAAAAGTGACTGCAGGTTTTAAAAATCTAATATATTAAAGACATATGTTTGCTTGTTAGTTTCCATATTTTAAACTCTATCACTTCCAAATCTAAAATGAACAGAGCGCCGCTAAAGTTCCAAATTATTATCCGAGCTTATTTTAAATCAGCTCATATGCGTATAAGATTGCGCAATTAAAGGCAGAGTATGTATATGGTATGTTTGCTATATAAATTTTATTTGTTACATGTGTCGATATATGTTTCTATGAAATCTCAATTAAGAGAGATTCAACTCATTAGACGCTTTTTTCGGTCTGATTATGTTGTCTCCAAAAATTAAGATTCCACAGAAACAAGTATGCACGTATGTAAGTAATAATGTTTGCATAATAAGAATATTATATATATATATATATATATATATATATATATATATATATATATATATATATATATATATATATATATATATATATATATATATATATTCTTTATTGATGCCCCAGGTGGAACTGGCAAAACTTTCCTGTTAAATCTACTCCTTGCAAAAGTTCGTCTCACAAACAATATTGCCCTTGCAGTGGCATCCAGTGGAATTGCAGCAACACTTTTGGATGGTGGTAGAACTGCTCACTCTATGTTTTCTCTCCCATTGGACCTTACTAGACAGGAAAAACCATTGTGTAATATTAAAAAAGATTCAGCAAAGGCTAAACTACTGCAAAACTGTAAATTAATAATCTGGGATGAAGCAACAATGAGTCACAAAAAAGCTATGGAAGCAGTAGATTCTACACTACAGGACCTAAAAGATAACACACAAATAATGGGTGGAGTGACTTTGGTTTTTGCTGGTGATTTCAGACAAACCCTTCCAATTGTTCCTCGAGGAACCAGAGCTGATCAAATGAATGCATGTCTCAAAAACTCCTATTTATGGCATCATATTAAAACAATGAGTTTAACACTAAACATGCGAGTACATTTACATGCTGATGATGCTGTTGGTGACTTTGCCATTAAACTTTTGCAAGTGGGTAATGGACTTCTGGACAAGGACTCCTATAACCAGATTCAGTTGCCTTTTACAACAATTCAAACAGAAGAGGAATTTATAATGAGAGTTTTTCCAGATCTTCATAATTTGCATACGGATATCAATTGGCTAAGTAGCCGTGCAATTTTAGCAGCAAAGAATGAATCTGTAAATGAAATAAATAGCAGGTTGTTGAATAGATTACCTGGAGAAATCATATTATACAATTCAGTTGATACAATCTGTTCACAGGACGAAGTAACAAATTATCCGACTGAGTTTCTTAATAGTCTTGAACCACCAGGAACGCCTCCACATAGTCTGTTTCTAAAACTTGGAGCACCAATAATGTTACTTCGCAATCTTGATCCACCAAAACTCTGCAATGGCACAAGGCTCACCATAAAGAATATGATGCCTCATGTACTGGAAGCAACAATTATGTCAGGTAAGTATGCAGGATTACACTGCTTCATTCCCAGAATCCCAATGAGACCACAAGAATTGCCATTTGAGTTTGAAAGGCTGCAATTTCCTGTCAAGCTAAGTTTTGCAATGACAATAAACAAATCACAAGGACAGTCACTAAAAGTTGTTGGGCTCAACCTGTCAAAACCAGTATTTTCTCATGGACAGCTATATGTTGGCCTATCAAGAGTTGGACACCCTGATGGACTCTTCATTCTGGCACCAGATAAAAAAACCAAAAATATTGTATATTCTGAAGCATTAAGATGAATAATATAAACATGATTACGAAACTTTTCCCTGAAGCAAAAAATATATAAACAACATGATTATGAAACTTTTCCCTGAAGGAAAAATATATAAAGATGATTACGAAACTTTGCCCAGAAGGAAAAGAATGCGAAATGTGCCATGGAAAAACCCTTTGCGTTACATACATGTGCGAGGGAGTCTTAAAGCTAACTGTACAAAGCAAGGTATACCACCATCCTCCTTCAGATTGGATTGGACAAAAATGAATCGAACCCACAAACTAAAGTTTAAAAATCTGGTACAGTATCCATCATGCCATGGCAATGAATACATTGGACAAGATTAATTTAATGTTAAAAACTCAAGAAATATCTGAAAGTATGTCAAACTTACAAAAAAGAACTACCACCTAAAGTGGAGTAGAGGTAAGGCTCCCCCACATAACCAAAAAAGAAATCCCCCCCGCCCTACAGGAGACAGGAGCTCCCCTACCATTCTGGGGCAGGTAAGGAGCAAGGAAAACTCTTAAACATAAATTGTCAACGAAGGGTATACACCCTTGGGAGCTAGAAGAGTCTTTTTATACGCATCAACACACAGCGAAACTTAAAAAGATAAAGAGATCAATAGCTATAGCCAGCTGGTCTCATAAACACAGGTGTACACTACACCGAAATTCACTTCAGGTCTGCATTTCCTCCATGCGAATAAGGTCCTGATTCCCCCCCAAGTGCAGGAAAGTTGCCCAACTCCCCTCTGGGTACACTTAAAAAGAAAACTACCCCCTCCCTAAGGCAGGAGAGAGAAGGCTCCCTGCCCCATCTCCTTCGTTGGTCGGATGACTGTCACCTCCCTAGAGCGAGGGATAAAAAAAAAAAGCAAATCACCCCTTCAGGCCTTCCCTAATCTGAGTAGCACGGCTCCCTCCTTCAGGGAGGGAAGGTCAACAGGTGGAGGAAAAATAGTCAACGCAGGGCATACCGCCTGACAAGCTAAAATCGTATTTTTATATACGGCAGACAGTAAGACTATTTGCCTTGGGGGCGGGCTAAGCACTCCCTCACCCCCAAAGTGGGAGCCGGGGAAACTTCTCCTCTCAGAAGCGGGAGGGGAGGCCAGGGAACCTTCTTTTTCCCCTAAAAGAGGGATATCCTTTTGTATGGTTGGTCTCCCCCCCCCGTTGGTTCCGCTTTATCCCTCCGGAAAGAGATCAACCTTACACAAAAACAAAAAAAAAAAATACGGGTAGAGGGAAGCCTTCCAGAGCCCCCTTCTGGGAGAAGTTCCCCGGCTCCCACCTTTTGGGGAGTGCGCAGCCTGCACTCCAGTCAACCAAATAAATAAAAAATTTACCCATCCCACCTTTGTGGGGAGAGTGCTCAGCCCACCTTCTGAGCCACCATAAAACAAAAGTTTCCTTCCACCAGAAGGGAAGGGAAGTAGAAAGAAAAAATATTTAAAAATACATGGTCAACACATAACCAAAAAAGAAAGCCCCATCCTCCATGGGAAGAAGGCTCCCCTCTCATTCTGGGGCAGGGAAGGAGCAGGGAAAACTCTTAAACATAAATGGTCACCGAAAGGGTATACACCCTGTGAAGCTAGACTCCCCCCCCCAGTGCAGGGAGGTTGCCCAACTCCCCTCCGGGCACACTTAAAAAGAAAACTACCCCCTCCCTAAGGCAGGAGAAAGAAGGAAAAATAGTCAACGCAGGGCATACCGCCCGACAAGCTAAAATCGCCTATTTATATACGGCAGACAGACTCTATTTGCCTTGAGGGCGGGCTAAGCCCTCCGACTCCCCCCCCCCCCAAAGTTGAGAGCCGGAGAAACTTCTCCTCTCAGAAGCGGGAGGGGAGGCCAGGGAGCCTTGCCTCTTTCAACTAAGAGACAGATATCCTTTTGTATGGTTGATCTCCCCCCCCCCTCTGTCGGTTCCGCTTACTTCCTTCGGAAAGAGATCAACCTTACACACAAAAGAAAATATGTGGAGAGGGAAGCCTTCCCGGGCCCCCTTTCTGGGAGGAGAAGTTCCACAACTCCCAACTTTATGGGAGTGCTCAGCCCGCCCTCCAGTCAACCAAATAAAAGAAATTTCCCTATCCCATCTTTGTGGGGAGAGTGCTCAGCCCACCTGATTGATTCTTTGTTCCACAGATTATAAGATTAAAACACTGAGCCAACATTAACAATTCTGACTTATCATTCAAACATGATTACAAAACTTTTCCCAGAGGGAAAAGAATGCGAAATGCGCCATGGAAAAAACTCTTTGTGTTACATACATGTTGGAGGGAGTCTTACAAATAACTGTACAACGCAGGGTATACCATCCGCCTCCTTCAGATTGGATTGGACAAAAATGAAATTAAAAGGAAACGAAATTAGGAACAGTCATGAATTGAACCCACAAACTAAACGTTGAACATCTGATACAATATCCATCATGCCATCGCAATGAATACATTGGACAAGATAAAATTACTGTTAAAAACTCAAGAAATATCCGAAAATATGTCAACCTTACAAAAAAGAACTACCATCTTAAGTGGAGTAGAGGTAAGGCTCCCCCACATAACCATAAAAGAAAGCCGCCCCCCTACAGGGGGAAAGAGCTCCCCTCCCATTCCAGGGTAGGGAAGGAGTAAGGAAAACTCTTAAACATAAATGGTCAACGAAGGGTATACACCCTGGGAAGCTAAAAGAGCCTTTTTATACAGCTCATCTGATGGCAAAACTTAAAAAGATAAAGAGATCAATAGCTATAGCCAGCCGGTCTCATGAACACAGGTTTACACTCCATCCAAGTTCAGTTGAGGCCTCTATTTCCTCCGTGCGAATAAGGTCCTGACCCCTCCCCAAGTGCGGGGAGTTTGCCCGACTCCACTCCGGGCACACTTAACAAGAAAACTACCCCCTCCCTAATGCAGGAGAGAGAATGCTCACTGCTTGATCTCCTTCTTTGGTTGGATGACTGACACCTCCCCATAGCGAGGGGTAAAAAAAAAAGCAAATCACCCCTTCAGCCCTTCCCTGCGTAGCACGGCTCCCTCCTTCAGGGAGGGAAGGTCAATAGGTGGAGGAAAAATAGTCAACGCAGGGCATACCGCCTGAGAAGCTAAAATCGCCTTTTTATATACGGCAGACAGTCAGACTCTATTTGCCTTGAGGGCGGGCTAAGCCCCTCCCCCAAATTTGAGAGCCGGAGAAACTTCTCCTCTCAGAAGCTGGAGGGGAGGCCAGGGAGCCTTCCCTCTTTCAACTAAGAGACGGATATATATGTATCTTTCTTTTCTTTGCTTATTTCTTGGTACTAAGGATTTCTGTATGCATGTTATTTTATTTAAGAGTACTAAATAGCTTTTCAGTTTCTTGAGACTCTTTCACCTGTCTGGATTCTGCAGCAACGTTGTGGAGTGATATGTAAAACATAAATTGGTACTTTATAACAATAGGTATGTAGAATTCTAACTCGCCAGTGTTGATCGCTTCGATTATTTACAAATTCACCAGGTCCTGGATATGACCATAAACTGTATCCAAACGTGGGGCTTTGTGAAGTGTGAAGCCACCATTTAATTGCTATTGCTACCAGGTCCACTCTGATCTAGAGTGGTAGTACCTGTTAGGGTCCCAATTATGAGTTAAATAGAAACCAACATTAAATAAACAAATATATTCAAGGAAAAAAATGTCACTGGATTTGGCATGAAATAACCTGATATAGTGTTGATATGTCATAAAACAAAATGAACCAACAAATTCACCAATCGACACATTATCAACAAATGTATCTTTCTTTTCCTTTTTCTATGCTTATTTCTTGGTTCTAAGCTTATCATTAACAAACCCTGACATTTCTTTTACTTTGTTTTGTGTATATATTTTATTTTGTGTAGAATTAAAAAAAAAAAAAAAATTACATTTCGCTACCACATTTGCAGCGAAATGTTAGCATAAATAAAATCACTGGTGACAACCCATGATGTTTTTTCTAATGAACACCAATTAACCAACACGCTTTCCATTGGTTTTTCATAACAATTTAATATTGATAAATTATAATAAACATTTCCATTACTTTTCTCTTTTTATCAATAAATATACTTGGTTGATAATTAGAGGACACAATGTTTATTGTAATAAAACTTGTGATCTATAACATCCAATTCTAACAATTAAACTTTCCTTTCTCAATTGAAACAAACAACATACCCCACACTATGTTCCTAAAAATGAGGATTTTACTATTGCGTTTACATAATTTTTTAGCTATGTTTCTCTTACTTTCAGCATGAGAAAATATAATTTTCTACATGTGTTTCATGCATAACACACAAACGTATATGTGACCAACATTTTACCTCTGATATTTTTCCAAAAACACCAAATAACATTCACGCTTTCCATTGGTTTTTCATAATAACAATTTAATATTTATAATTTATAATAAACATGTCCATTCATTTTCTCTTTTTATCAATAAATATGCTTGGTTGATAATTAGAGGACTAAAATCAGATTTGTAAAAATTTCATTTTTTTTTTTTCACTCTGAGAATTTTCTTTTTATTTCTTTGACAAACTATTTTTTTCAATTGACTTCAGCACATGATTGTTATTGCTTCTTCCCCTTTTGTCTTATATTTTTTTTCTTCATGCCAAAGATTTTATATATCAAATTTTTTCTCATTTCTTACATTTTATTTCTTTAATTCATAGTCCGCCAATATAGTATTAGTTTCAATTCCATTGAACACAATGTTTTATATAGTAAACATCAGCATATTTCACTTTTCAAGTATTTTTTTATTTTATTTCAAATACTATGTTTTATTTCATTTTGTTGACACTCATTTACCTCTCTGGGGTGCTACAAGGAACATGTAGAGTGATATATCAAACATGAATTGGTACTTTATAACAATAGGTATCTAGCATTTTCAGATAGCAATGTGGATAGTTTTAAACATGTATACACTTAAAATCTCATAATATAAAGAAATGTATCTTTTTTTTTTCTTTTCCTTTGCTTATTTCTCTAACCTAAACATATCATTAACTAACCATAAACTTTGTTTTAGTTTTATATATCTATTTTATATTGAAGAATACACAAAAATCAATTTCACTACCACATTTACAATGTTAGCATACACAAAAATCACTGGTTACAATCATTGATAGCTGTTTCTTATAAGCACCAAATATCTATCACAATTTCGAATTGTTTTTCATGATAACAATTCAATATTGATACATTATAAGAAACATTTCCGTTGCTTTTCTCTTTTTATAAATACAAATAATATTAAGCATACCATACCAAGCCCACTGTTTCAGCATCTAATAAACTGCCTACCAAGATCAATGTTTTCAAGTGACAATGGAGAGTATTCATGTTATGTTTCACATTTTTATGTTTTGATATATTTTGCTGCTTAATATCAAATTCAGCAGATGAGTTCTTTCTTATGCATCAAACAATTACATTTTCTGATATTCATTCAAGCTAATTACTGAAAATCAATTACATATTTTCTTTACTAAAATAATACTGTGCTTGATTTCATCAAGTGGTGCAGATCTGTTTTTACACTAACAATGTGCACATTTTTTGAAGAATAAAGTTATTTTTTGTTTTTATTTTTAAGGTGGTGAAGGTGATCCGGGGAGTGTTTTTTTTTTTTTTTTTTTTTTTTTTTTTTCAAAAAAGGTACTTTTTACGAATGGGTATCCAAGAAACGTTCAGTATTTTGTCATAAATTAAGATTTTCTTTGACCACTATCAATACTATCAGAAATGAACAATCTACACAATACAAACTAACGGTTTTGTTGCCTTTTTATTATAACTCCAAACTAACCCATAACTACATTTTTCTTTTATTTTGCAAATTTGATTTCCTTTAGTTTATATTGTGTAGCTGAATCAGAAATTGATTGAACTTTTGTCATTTGTAGTTAACATGCTTTCAGCGCAATTACTACAGTGTAATCACACATGATCTACCAAAATAAAAACACTTCAGATAAAGTCTTAAATAGAATTCAGTTCCTTACATGACATCTGATGAAGTCAGTAGAAACATTACAAACTAATACTTGAAAAACAATTTGACATTTACTGTACTACAATATCATATTTGTAAAGAAGTAGAAATCTGGATACCTATTCTGATACCTAATAAAAGAAAGGACACTCTTTGGGGCGGATTTTGATGATAACAAGTCACTAATTAGACATTATAATAAACATTCAAATAATTTAAGAATTTTACCAAAATAAAATTACGTGGTAATCACCCAATTTCTGCCACAAAATTCTGATTGGCAAAACTCATAAACATAAAATATATATTTTCTAATTTCATCTTTTTTACTTTTTACATAATCTGATTTGATGTTTTCCTAAAGATTCAAATCACTGTATTTTGCTGCTTAATATCAAATGCAGCAGATGAGTTCTTTTTTATGCATTAAACAATTACATTTTCTCATATTCATCCAAACTGAAAATCATTATTTTCATATTTTCTTCATTAAAATATCACTGTGCTTGATGTCATCAAGTGGAGCGGATCATTTTCTTTCTTTTTTTTTTTCTTTTTTTTTTTCATTTGTTTACACATTTTTTACAAATGTTTTTGAGAGTCCATACAATGTTATAAGTGTTCAACATTTTTTTTTCATTTGAATATATTTTGCCTAAGATTCTTAGCCTATATCATTGCATACCAATTTGTTTCTTGAAAGTTAAGTTCACTGTAAAAACATCTGATACACCAAAATCCCTGATACCTGTTTCTTATAAGCGCCAAATAACTATCACTATTTCGATTTGTGTTTCATGAGAACAATTCAATATTGATACATTATAAGAAACATTTCCAGTGCTTTTCTCTTTTTAGCAATACATATAGTTGGTTGCTAATCAGAGGACTTAACTAACCCTATAATTTGCTTTACTTTGTTTTGTATATATATTTTGTATTGTGTGGAATTAACAAAAATTCATATGCAGAAATCTGTTGATTCATTCCAAGAATCCCAATGCGACCAACAAACTTGAAAGATTACAATTTCTTTTTACTATGACCAATAAGAAAGCTCAAGAACTAAGTTGTTGGACTCATCCTGATCACCATTTTACAGTATTGTTAACAGTAAGTTTAACATTTTAAGTACAGAACAATATTATGTTTTGATTTTTACAAATTACTATTTTCTGTGACAGATGTTACTTTTTCAATATTGATTGTACGCTCTTTTGTGTTTTTACATTTTGCATAAAATAATATTAAGCACACAATACCAAGCCCACTATTTCAGCATCTAATAAACTTCCTACCAAGACCAATGTTTTCAAGTGACAATGGAGAGTATTCATGTTGTTTCACATTTTTATGTTTTTAAATATTTTGCTGCTTAATATCAAATTCAGACCCCTATTTCCTCCGTGCGATTAAGGTCCTATTTGCCTTGAGGGCGGGCTAAGCCCTCTTTCCCCCCCCCAAAGTTGAGAGCCAGGGAAACTTCTCCTCTCAGAAGCGGGAGGGGAGGCCAGGGAGCCTTCCCTCTTTCAACTAAGAGACGGATATCCTTTTGTATGGTTGATCTCCTCCCCCCCGTCTCTGTCGGTTCCGCTTACTCCCTTCGGAAAGAGATCAAGCTTACACAAAAAAAAAATATGTGGAGAGGAAAGCCTTTCTGGGAGGAGAAGTTCATCATGATCACGGATCGACATTCTTTATTGATGCCCCAGGTGGAACTGGCAAAACTTTCCTGTTAAATCTGCTTCTTACAAAAGTTCGTCTCACAAACAATATTGCCCTTGCAGTGGCATCCAGTGGAATTGCAGCAACACTTTTGGATGGTGGTAGAACTGCTCACTCTATGTTTTCTCTCCCATTGGACCTTACTAGACAGGAAAAACCATTGTGTAATATTAAAAAAGATTCAGCAAAGGCTAAACTACTGCAAAACTGTAAATTAATAATCTGGGATGAAGCAACAATGAGTCACAAAAAAGCTATGGAAGCAGTAGATTCTACACTACAGGACCTAAAAGATAACACACAAATAATGGGTGGAGTGACTTTGGTTTTTGCTGGTGATTTCAGACAAACCCTTCCAATTGTTCCTCGAGGAACCAGAGCTGATCAAATGAATGCATGTCTCAAAAACTCCTATTTATGGCATCATATTAAAACAATGAGTTTAACACTAAACATGCGAGTACATTTACATGCTGATGATGCTGTTGGTGACTTTGCCATTAAACTTTTGCAAGTGGGTAATGGACTTCTGGACAAGGACTCCTATAACCAGATTCAGTTGCCTTTTACAACAATTCAAACAGAAGAGGAATTTATAATGAGAGTTTTTCCAGATCTTCATAATTTGCATACGGATATCAATTGGCTAAGTAGCCGTGCAATTTTAGCAGCAAAGAATGAATCTGTAAATGAAATAAATAGCAGGTTGTTGAATAGATTACCTGGAGAAATCATATTATACAATTCAGTTGATACAATCTGTTCACAGGACGAAGTAACAAATTATCCGACTGAGTTTCTTAATAGTCTTGAACCACCAGGAACGCCTCCACATAGTCTGTTTCTAAAACTTGGAGCACCAATAATGTTACTTCGCAATCTTGATCCACCAAAACTCTGCAATGGCACAAGGCTCACCATAAAGAATATGATGCCTCATGTACTGGAAGCAACAATTATGTCAGGTAAGTATGCAGGATTACACTGCTTCATTCCCAGAATCCCAATGAGACCACAAGAATTGCCATTTGAGTTTGAAAGGCTGCAATTTCCTGTCAAGCTAAGTTTTGCAATGACAATAAACAAATCACAAGGACAGTCACTAAAAGTTGTTGGGCTCAACCTGTCAAAACCAGTATTTTCTCATGGACAGCTATATGTTGGCCTATCAAGAGTTGGACACCCTGATGGACTCTTCATTCTGGCACCAGATAAAAAAACCAAAAATATTGTATATTCTGAAGCATTAAGATGAATAATATAAACATGATTACGAAACTTTTCCCTGAAGCAAAAAATATATAAACAACATGATTACGAAACTTTTCCCTGAAGGAAAAATATATAAAGATGATTACGAAACTTTGCCCAGAAGGAAAAGAATGCGAAATGTGCCATGGAAAAACCCTTTGCGTTACATACATGTGCGAGGGAGTCTTAAAGCTAACTGTACAAAGCAAGGTATACCACCATCCTCCTTCAGATTGGATTGGACAAAAATGAATCGAACCCACAAACTAAAGTTTAAAAATCTGGTACAGTATCCATCATGCCATGGCAATGAATACATTGGACAAGATTAATTTAATGTTAAAAACTCAAGAAATATCTGAAAGTATGTCAAACTTACAAAAAAGAACTACCACCTAAAGTGGAGTAGAGGTAAGGCTCCCCCACATAACCAAAAAAGAAATCCCCCCCGCCCTACAGGAGACAGGAGCTCCCCTACCATTCTGGGGCAGGGAAGGAGCAAGGAAAACTCTTAAACATAAATTGTCAACGAAGGGTATACACCCTTGGGAGCTAGAAGAGTCTTTTTATACGCATCAACACACAGCGAAACTTAAAAAGATAAAGAGATCAATAGCTATAGCCAGCTGGTCTCATAAACACAGGTGTACACTACACCGAAATTCACTTCAGGTCTGCATTTCCTCCATGCGAATAAGGTCCTGATTCCCCCCCAAGTGCAGGAAGGTTGCCCAACTCCCCTCTGGGTACATTTAAAAAGAAAACTACCCCCTCCCTAAGGCAGGAGAGAGAAGGCTCCCTGCCCCATCTCCTTCGTTGGTCGGATGACTGTCACCTCCCTAGAGCGGGGGATAAAAAAAAAAAAAAGCAAATCACCCCTTCAGGCCTTCCCTAATCTGCGTAGCACGGCTCCCTCCTTCAGGGAGGGAAGGTCAACAGGTGGAGGAAAAATAGTCAACGCAGGGCATACCGCCTGACAAGCTAAAATCGTATTTTTATATACGGCAGACAGTAAGACTATTTGCCTTGGGGGCGGGCTAAGCACTCCCTCACCCCCAAAGTGGGAGCCGGGGAAACTTCTCCTCTCAGAAGCGGGAGAGGAGGCCAGGGAACCTTCTTTTTCCCCTAAAAGAGGGATATCCTTTTGTATGGTTGGTCTCCCCCCCCTGTTGGTACCGCTTACTCCCTCCGGAAAGAGATCAACCTTACACAAAAACAAAAAAAAAAAATATGGGTAGAGGGAAGCCTTCCAGAGCCGCCTTCTGGGAGAAGTTCCCCGGCTCCCACCTTTTGGGGAGTGCGCAGCCTGCACTCCAGTCAACCAAATAAATAAAAAATTTACCCATCCCACCTTTGTGGGGAGAGTGCTCAGCCCACCTTCTGAGCCACCATAAAACAAAAGGTTCCTTCCACCAGAAGGGAAGGGAAGTAGAAAGAAAAAATATTTAAAAATACATGGTCAACACATGGTATAGCCCCTGGGGATCTAAAATCACCTTCTTATATACACCGACACACACAGACAGTCTGATTGATTCTTTGTTCCACAGATTATAAGAATAAACTTTTCCCAGAAGGAAAAGTATATAAACAACAGGATTACAAAACGTTTCCCAGAAGGAAAACAATGCGAAATGCGCCACGGAAAAACCCTTTGTGTTACATACATGTGCGAGGGAGTCTTAAAATTAACTTTACAACACAGGGTATACCACTCACCTCCTTCAGATTGCATTTCACTTCAGGCCTGCATTTCCTCCGTGCGAATAAGGTCCTGACTCCCCCCCCCAGTTGGTTGCCCATCTCCCCTCCGGGCAAACTTAAAAAAAAAAATACTCCCTCCCTAAGGCATAGAAAGGTAGACTTCCTGCCCCATCCCCTTAGTTGGTTGGATGATCAGTCACCTCCCTATACCGAGGGGTAAAAAAATAAAAGCAAATCACCCCTTCAGCCCTTCCCTAATCTGCGTAGCAGGGAGGGAAGGTCAACAGGTGGAAGAAAAATAGTCAACGCAGAGCATACCGCCTGACAAGCTAAAATCGCCTTTTTATATACGACAGACAATCAGACTCTGATTGCCTGGACGGCGGGCTGAGCAATGAATGTGGAAGCCGGGGAACTTCTCTCAGAAGGAGGATGGGAGGCCCAGGGAGCCTTTGCTCTCCTCCTAAGAGAGGGATATCCTCTTACTCCCTTGGGAAAGAGATCAACCTTACACAAAACAAAAAATATGGGAAGAGAAGCCTTCCCGGGCCCCCTCCCCCTTCGGGGAGGAGAAGTTCCCCGGCTCCAACCTTTTCTTTGGGGGGGGGGGGCTAAGCCTATCCTCCAGGCAACCAAATGAAAAAGAAATTTACCCATCCCACCTTTGTAGGAAGTGTGCTCAGCCCACCTTCTGAGCCACTGTGAAAGTTTCCTTCCACCAAAAGGGAAGGGAACGAGGAAGGAAAAGTCTCTGAGAATCTTCATGCAATTTCTTTGACAAAGAAACTGTTTTCACTTGATTCCACACAAAATTTTTATTGCTTTTTCATCTATTGTCTTATATTAGGATTTCTTTATGCATGTTATTTTATTTAAGAGTACTAAATAGCTTTTCAGTTTCTTGAGACTCTTTCACCTGTCTGGATTCTGCAGCAACGTTGTGGAGTGATATGTAAAACATAAATTGGTACTTTATAACATTAGGTATGTAGAATTCTAACTCGCCAGTGTTGATCGTTTCAATTATTTACAAATTCACCAGGTCCTAGATATGACCATAAACTGTATCCAAACGTGGGGCTTTGTGAAGTGTGAAGCCACCATTTAATTGCTATTGCTACCAGGTCCACTCTGATCTGGAGTGGTAGTACCTGTTAGGGTCCCAATTATGAGTTAAATAGAAACCAACATTAAATAAACAAATATATTCTAGGAAAAAAAATGTCACTAGATTTGGCATGAAATAACCTGATATAGTGTTGATATGTCATAAAACAAAATGAACCAACAAATTCACCAATCGACACAATATCAACAAATGTATCTTTCTTTTCCTTTTTCTGTGCTTATTTCTTGGTACTAAGCTTATCATTAACTAACCCTGACATTTCTTTTACTTTGTTTTGTGTATATATTATTTTGTGTAGAATAACCAAAAAGACATTTCGCTACCACATTTGCAGCGAAATGTTAGCATACATAAAATCACTGGTGACAACCCATGATGTTTTTTCTTATGAACACCAAATAACCAACACGCTTTCCATTGGTTTTTCATGATAACAATATAATATTGATAAATTATAATAAACATGTCCATTACTTTTCTTTTTTTATCAATAAATATACTTGGTTGATAATTAGAGAACACAATGTTTATTGTAATAAAACTTGTGATCTATAACATCCAATTCTAACAATTAAACTTTCCTTTCTCAATTGAAACAAACAACATACCCCACACTATGTTCCTAAAAATGAGGATTTTACTATTGCGTTTACATAATTTTTTAGCTATGTTTCTCTTACTTTCAGCATGAGATCATTTTCTACACGTGTTTCATGCATACCACACAAACATTTTACCTCTGACATTTTTAATTTTTTTCCAATTTCCTTTCACCATGAACATTATTACTTGGAAACCAGATTTTTTAAAAATCCCATTTTTTTTTCACTCTGAGATTTTTCATTATATTTCTTTGACAAACGATTTGTTTTCAATGAACTTCAGCACATGATTGTTACTGCTTTTTCCCCTTTTGTCTTATATTTGTTTTTCTTCATGCCAAATATTTTATATATCAATTTTTTGCTAATTTCTTAAATTTTATTTCTTTAATTCTTAGTCCACCAATATAGTATAAGTTTCAATTGCATTGAACGCAATGTTTTAGATAGTAAACATCAGCATATTTCACTTTTCAAGCACCTTTTCATTTTATTTCAAATACTATGTTTTATTTCATTTTGTTGACACTCATTTACCTCTCTGGGGTGCTACAAGGAACATGTAGATTGATATACCAAACATGAATTGGTGCTTTATAACAATAGGTATCTATAATTTTGCTTAATTCTCTAACCTAAACTTATCATTAACTAACCGTAAATTATGTTTTAGTTTTGTGTATATATTTTATATTGTGAAGAATAAACAAAAATTCATTTCACCACCACATTTGCACTGTTGGCATACACAAAAATCACTGGTTACAATCATTGGTAGCTGTTTTTCAAAAACACCAAATGACATTCACGCTTTCCATTGGTTTCTCATGATAACAATTTATTATTGATAAATTATAATAAACATGTCCATTACTTGTCTCTTTTTATCAATAAATATACTTGGTTGATAATTAAAGAACACAATGTTTATTGTAATAAAACTTGTGATCTATAACATCGAATTGTATAAATTAAAGTTTCCTTTCTCAATTGAAACAAACAACATATCCCTCACTAAACATGAGGATTTTACTATTGCCTTTTAGATCATTTTTTAACAATGTTTCTCTTCTTACTTTCAGCATCAGAAAATATAAGTTTCTACACGTGTTTCATGCATACCACACAAACGTATATGTGACCAACATTTTACCTCTGATATATTTTTTTCCAATTTCCTTTCACCATTGTCATTATCATTAGTACAGTTTTCGTTTTGTCTTTAAAATGAAGTTGTACATGTTTCTTAATACTTCGAAACCAAATATATCAAAAACAATTTTTTTTCACTTACAAAATTTTCATGATATTTCTTTGACAATCATATTTGTTTTTAATTGAATTCAGCACATGATTCTTACTGCTTTATCACCTTTTATCTTATATTTCTTTTTCTTCATGCCAAATACATTAAATATCAAATTTTTGCTCATTTCTTAAATTGAATTAAAAAAATGAACTTTTTTATTCCACCAATATTGTATAAGGCTCAATTCCATTGAACACAGTGTTTTATATAGTAAACATCAGCATTTGTTTCTATTTTATTTTATTTCAAATACTGTTTCATTTCACTTTCTCGATAATCATTTACATCTTTGGGGTGCAACAGGGAACATGTAGAGTGATATATCAAACATGAATTGGAACTTTATAACAATAGGTATCTAGAATTTCCACATACCAGTGTGGATAGTTTTAAATATTTACAAACTTACAATTTACACACTATAAACAAATGTATCTTTTTTTCTTTTCTTTGCTTATTTCTCGAACCTAAACTTATCATTAACTAAACCTAAACTTTGTTTACTGCATTTTGTGTATATATTTTATATTGAGTGAAATAAACAAAACTTAATTTGGCTAATATCATTTGTAGTGGCATGCACTATTGACATATATAAAATCACAGGTGACAATCCTTGATTCCAGTTTCGTATAAGCACAAAATATCTATCATAATTTCGATTTGTTGTTCATGATAAAAATTTAATATTGATACATTGTAATAAACATTTCCATTGCTTTTATCTTTTTATCAGTACATATACTTGGTTGATAATTAGAGGACACAACTAACCCTATACTTTGTTTTGTATATATATTTTGTATTGTGTGGAATTAACAAAAATTCATATGCAGGAATCTGTTGATACATTCCAAGAATCCCAATGCGACCAACAAACTTGAAAGACTACAATTTCTTTTTACTATGACCAATAAGAAAACTCAAGGACTAAGTTGTTGGACTCATCCTGATCACCATTTTAAATTATTGTTAACAGTAAGTTTAACATTTTAAGTACAGAATAATATTTCTTTTGATATTTATAAATTACTATTTTCTGTGACAGATGTTACTTTTTCAATATTGATTGTACCCTCTTTTGTGTTTTTAAATTTATGTTTCACATTTTATGTTTTGAAATATTTTGCTGCTTAATATCAAATTCAGCAGATGAGTTCTTTCTTAGGCATCAAACAATTACATTTTCTGATATTCATTCAAACTAATTACTGAAAATCAATTTCATATTTTCTTTACTAAACTATTACTATGCTTGATTTCATCAAGTGGTGCGAATCTGTTTTTTACACTAACAATGTGCACATTTTTTGAAGAATAAAGTTTTTTTTTTTTAAGGTGGTGAAGGTGATCCGGGGAGTGTTTTTTTTTTTTTTTTTTTTTTTTTTTTTTAAAAAAGGTACTTTTTATGAATGGGTATCCGAGAAACATTCAGTATTTTGTCAGAAATTAAGATTTTCATTGACGACTCTCAATACTATCAGAAATGAACAATCTACACAATACAAACTAACTGTTTTGTTAGCTTTTTATTCTAACTCCAAACTAACCCATAACTACATATTTCTTTTATTTTGCAAATTTGATTTCCTTTAGTTTATATTGTGTAGCTGAATAAGAAATTGATTTAACTTTTGTCATTTGTAATTAACATGATTTCAGCGCAATTACTACAGTGTAATCACACATGATATACCAAAATAAAAACACTTCAGATAAAGTCTTCTTACATAGAATTCAGTTTCTTACATGACATCTGATGAAGTCAGTACAAACGTTACAAACTAATACTTGAAAAACAATTTGACATTTACTGTACTACAATATCATATTTGTATAGAAGTAGAAATCTGGATACCTATTCTGATACCTAATAAAAGAAAGGACACTCTTTGGGGCGGATTTTGATGATAACAAGTCACTAATAAGAAATTATAATAAACATTGAAATAATTTAAGAATTTTACCAAAATAAAATTGCATGGTAATCACACAATTTCTGCCACAAAATTTTGATTGGCAAAACTCATAATCAGAAAATATATATTTTCTAATTTCATCTTTTTTTTTTACATAATCTGATTTGATGTTTTCCTTAATATTCAAATCACTATTTTTTTGCTGCTTAATATCAAATACAGCAAATGACTTATTTTTTATGCATCAAACAATTACATTTTCTCATTCATCCAAACTAATCACTGAACATCAATTTCATATTTTCTTCACTAAAATATTACTGTGCTTGATATCATCAAGTGGAGCGGATCATTTTTTTTTTTCATTTGTTCACACATTTTTCCAATTTATATATATTTTGTCTAAGATTCCTAGCCCATGTCATTGCATACCAAGCTGTTTATTAAAAGTTAAGGTTCACTGTAAACACATATGTTACACCAAAATAAAAACGCTTCAGATAATGTCTTGATATTCAATTCAGTTTCTAACATGATATCTTATGAAGTTAGTAGAAATGTTACAGACTTTTGAATCTCAAACACTTTCAATACTGTGCACTGATATTTTCTTTTTTGGAATATAAGCAAATTCATGCTATTTTTACAAACGCCAACAAATGTCACATTTTGTAGCAATGTACTGAAACAATTATAAAAATAGGTATCTAGGAAAAGGCCACTACATATGTTATAAATTCCAAATTTCCACAACCTGGCAAATACTGGTACACGCTAGCAAATTTAGATTTGCAATTACAGAATATGATTCTAATTTTTTCCTTTGCTCTTTATTCTAACATTACACTAAGTTTACTGTTATTTCGCTACAGTTGATATTGTGTAGAACAATAAGAAAATCATAGTGAACAATGCATTCAACAAAATTTCACACAAATTTCTAGATACCTATATCTAATAAGTTCAAAAGAAAGGACACACTTAGGGAGGTATTTTGGTGGTCAAGTCACTAAATAGAGATTAGCTGGTTTCCCGGCATAGCCCAGGATGTAATAAAGATTGACTGAAATACATGTTCTAGCTTTTGCTTTTTCATTGTTTATACGGTCCCGAGCAACGCCGGGTAGCCCTGCTAGTTTATTATAAAGGACAAACAACTTCAAACTGTATTATACAAAATAACGCTCCTGGAACAAATAACTCGCTGGAATAAAATAATGTTATCTACCAATAAATTTGCTCTTTTTGAGAATGCCTCTCCAACAATTCCGAAAAATTAATTGCATAGTTTACCCAACGAGACATTATCTCGAAGACTAATGTTCCATCATTTCGATTCCCGCTCATAATTACAAAGCCTAAAAAATATGTCCGCCCACACTAAACTAAAGTATAAATATGATTGAAAACATAAGCATATTGTATAATGATCCCAACGGAAAACGACAGAAATGTCTGGAGGCTTTGTATATAAAAGCGAAATGCCATTTATAAATAATAGTAATTATCAAGCAAGTCATAGGAGTTAAAGTGTCGAATTAAAAATGTTTCCATACAGTAATTTTAATACATATGTTTAAACATTGTACATACATTCAATAGGATACGTATAAAATACGAGCCAACATCTACCTAAACGTACCTTTCTATAAATAGCCGCGTTTTAAACCCACCAGACAAATAAACGCCTGCCGACTACGTAGTAATTATTAGCGGAAAAAATGCAATAACACTAAACATATAAAGACTACATGCAAACATTCGATTATACTAGAAAAGTATATATACGTAAATTGGAAAATAATTAATCCGTTTAGACTATTTCTTGCAAAAGGGGTTTGTTGGGTACACCTTTCCTCGTAAGTAAATATATAAATCCATTAACGACTTTTTCTATTAAAGAAGATTTAACATAAAAATTCACGCATTATTTCTAGATATAGTCTATTTCAAACGTAACCTTATTTTCATTTAACATTACAGAAAAATATATTTATATAATTAGCTTGATCTTATTAATTTTTTGCTGTAATAAAATCGTTATAATTGCACTATTTAGAAATATTATTTAAAGTTTATTTCGTTTATTTTTTTTAAATTAAATTTATAGTTGATTTAAATTTTTTTCAATTATTAATATCTGGCAACAATTTTGGTAAAAACAAGAAGTCTCGTATTAAACTATGAGAGTTATTTCCTTTCAACCTAATACTTTACGTTTTTGTTTGAAACAAATGCAACTTCCTCTTTGTAGTCATGCATCATTTCAACCAGATGTAACTCGGATTTGTCCGGAACATGACTTTCACAGGCTAATTATGCTGAGCGTTGCCGATGAAATCACAAAAAGACTACGTATGAGAAAAACAGAAAAAAATTAAAATATAGAAACAACAGCAAAAAGAAAATATACTCTGTTGTTTTACCATATTTTGTAAATGAATAATTTTAAGCAATTTAAATAAAAATATGTGTTAGCAAATGCTTTTTTGCCCAATAAATTAAAACAAAAGTCAATGTTTGAGGCTGTTTTGGTTATTTGTTTTTCTATTGACTGTGAGTAGTTGGAAATGTATATACATCGCTATATTTAAAGACATTTCAAGTTAAATTCATGTTTCTATTTATATATTTTATTAAATTGTTGGCTGGAAGCACACATCAGTTGCAAAACACGATCTCCTCCTCACATTAAGGACAGTATTCGAAATAATAACATGATTTCAGTACGGTAGCAAAAGTACACACGTACCTAATTTTTTTAAGGAAACTTTTTTAGCTCAAAATTTGACAGGCATAAGACGATAGCAAAGTCAAAGAAGAAGTAGCGTATATTTTAGGAAACTTCGAAAAATATTTTGAAATTTATACCTTATAATGCGGATAGCATTTTTGAATAACCGCTATATATATTTCGAATCATCAGTGCAGGGAGTTACGATTACAACCCGTTAGGACATTCGAACTTAGCCACAATATCATCTCTAACCAAGAAACAAACAACATCGCTAACGTAAACCATGAGAAATACAGTTGAAATTAATATTAATATATATGTCTAGACAGCAAGATAGGTCTTCTCTAATGATCTCCGCATGTGAGCTTTAATGGCTGACTTAGATTTTAAACTTAAAGTGCTCAACAATAAGATCCGATTCTTTAAAGAGCTAATATATACAGTGTTAGTTAATGAGAAAATAAAATAAAAGTGACTGCAGGTTTTAAAAATCTAATATATTAAAGACATATGTTTGCTTGTTAGTTTCCATATTTTAAACTCTATCACTTCCAAATCTAAAATGAACAGAGCGCCGCTAAAGTTCCAAATTATTATCCGAGCTTATTTTAAATCAGCTCATATGCGTATAAGATTGCGCAATTAAAGGCAGAGTATGTATATGGTATGTTTGCTATATAAATTTTATTTGTTACATGTGTCGATATATGTTTCTATGAAATCTCAATTAAGAGAGATTCAACTCATTAGACGCTTTTTTCGGTCTGATTATGTTGTCTCCAAAAATTAAGATTCCACAGAAACAAGTATGCACGTATGTAAGTAATAATGTTTGCATAATAAGAATATTATATATATATATATATATATATATATATATATATATATATATATAT
The DNA here is from genome assembly GCF_053919585.1 of Euprymna scolopes. Lineage (NCBI taxonomy): Eukaryota > Metazoa > Mollusca > Cephalopoda > Sepiida > Sepiolidae > Euprymna > Euprymna scolopes. Next base: position 76,010,876 of record NC_136489.1, on the reverse strand, counting down.
ATATATATATATATATGGGGGTGCGTGCGTGCTGTGTGTATGTGCGTTCGAATTCTAAATCCGGGAGGAGGATGTGATGCGTCTAGTGTGTTGGATATAAGTTAGTGTTAAGTTCATACTTGCATGACTTCTCCCTTCCAGCTAACACCGCTGGCGAACCTCGCGGTGAAAAGGGAGCAGCTGTGCATAAGTCTTCCCTGCCAGTCATAGACTCTCCATCATGAAGACTCCTAAAGTGGCTCCACGTTGGTCACACACAATAACTGGGTACCTTGCGACCCCAGTCTAAACTTGTAGTATATCTCCGAGTAATAGGAACCCCATAGGTAGTGCGTTATGGTCCACCGATGTGTGGACATGACCTGGCACACTACCAACCCCTACTAGACTGCGTTGTGGGTTCCCTTTATTGAGCGAGGCCAGGTGAACCAACCCGAAAATCAATAACCACTGCCTTGTGGAACTTATCATAGCAAAAGGATGAGATATGAGATCTCTGACTTCAAATTCTATTGCTTAAAGGCTATGGAACCTCACCCAGAATGAAAAGGTGTCGTAGCGGACACAAACATGCGACTGTTTAACTCACTGAAACTGCGGTCTAAACTGCTGCCAGTCGTCGCGGGTTCGCTCCACTGGACATTAGCATCGGAGGTTCAGAGAGTATCTATCTGATGGGCAACCAATACTGCACGTAAACTGCGCAAGCGAGTTTGAAGCCAAGGTGGAAAGTCCTGTGGTGATGGAGTGAGACTCAGCCAACACCGAGGGATAATGCACCGAGGCCCCAACTACTCATCGTCAAAATTGAAGGAATGCATGATGATATATATATATATATATATATATATATATATATATATATATATATATATATAGTTTATATTTATTATATATTTTAATTCACTTACGTGCAAGTAATATAGACTCATATTTTACTATTTACTATGCAAGTAATATAGACTCCTATTTTACTTCTATTTTTACTATTTTAGTCTTTGAGAAATAAATTGTATTTACATGGAAATGTGTCCCGACATAGCAGACTGTTATTATAGTGCAAAATGAATTAGTACAACTCTAATATAAATATCCTAAATTTTGACAACATTGGGTGTAAAGTAAGAATACATGTTTTGTTTTTATGTCTTATTTTTTTCGATAATATTTTTCCGTTATTGTTTTGACCGTCTTGAGTCTGGCAACACGCATTCATAGCACACATAAAAACACACCTACTGCCTTTGTACACACTGTGGTTTTATATTTCTCTAGACCAATCAAAGACAGCCATGTGTTGTTGTGAGTTATGAATGTATGAAAACCTGTTAAGTTTTGATAAATACATAATTGAGTGTGAGGATGCTGTCTTGAAATATTGCAATGTTGTTATCTTCGTATTTTTCTTGATTATATTTTATGGTCAGAAAGTCAGTGTGTTTCGGCATGCGATATGAATTGAATTCATCTCCTATGAAAATTAGGTGTAGCTTATTAATCTACGTGAAGGTTTTTGCGCGTGATTCGATTCTTAGATATTGATTTGAAAACCATAAATACTTAAATTCAAACATTTTTCAGCTGGACTCTCGTCGGTGTCCGGTCGAAAATGTGCTTAAACATAATATTTTGATTCATGCAAACTGCGTATGTATTATTATAGAAGTAAAAAATGAATACGAATAAACAGTAACACTGATAATTCCGATCATCAAATTCGGTATTTGTTTGTTGCAATATCACGCCAATTGTTTGTGGGGTTGAAAACAAATGTCCTGGAAAAGTCACTTTTTATTAATTTTTAGTTTTAAAATATGGAAACGAAGAAATGACTTGCGGCGATATTATATGATATTTCTTCTTTTATCGTAAATTGAACTCATTAAGAATCAAATAAAATAAAATGGTGAGAAGGTACCGGGCTTCAACAGGAGACGAGCGAAAAAAAATCATGAGACGAATGTGTGTATTTTATTTTCAAAAACAAGCCGATAGAAGTCGTTTCTCAGCTAAAGAAGAGAGGTCGATAATTGGTACTTTTCGAAAGGTTCGATTAAAATTTCCTCAGATTTTTATTCGATTTTACTGTATTATACACACCCGAAAGGGTTGATATGCCGTAAAACAAAAACAACCAACCAACTGTATTATACAATCTTCCTGTAAAAAAGCTAATTCTACAAACGATATATATAAGTTTTATGTTTTTAACATATTTATTTTTATTTGCAGCTATGATTCACTCATTAAAAAGAAATAATGTTAAAACATTAACATACTATTTCGATACATTTTTATACGTTTACATTATATTTGGTACTCATGCGTCCTTTAAATTAGACGTAACTCAGCATTCGGTTCGGCATTCCCCGGAAAATGACGTCAACTCTAATGACGTCAACTTTAGTTGCTCTTATACATCACATGTCGATAAGCCAATCACAACTCCGTTCGCTGAGTTTCAACGTACGCGGCCCGAGAAGCAGACGAGAATTTTTTTAATCACGTGTCATTTTTTTTTAAATTTACAAGAAGCTACCATTTTACATGCAAGTCAGTGCCTCCTTGCAATAAGTAAAACGGTAATGGCTTGAGATATGGGAATGTTGAATGCCAACGGTGGACAGCAATACGATCGAGGCCTTCATCGCAAAATCACGGCTGATAATGGCGTGCATTATTAAACTAATATATCCGTGGCCTTTGGCGCTGACAATGAAGGAAAATCTCCAGCGCGAAGGAGTATTGGGATGGTCGCACAGCGATCATTTTGTCTCCATAATATATCATATCGTTTAAAGTTACCCGGTTGGTACAAATAAAAATATTTTTGATATAAGAAAATTAATTTAAAATTTTACACTAAACTACTGTTATTCATTTCTTACATAATTAATCTTTATCTATCTATATAAATAAAACAGTACGTGTATTTGTGTGTAAATATCGAACAGGTAAACTCATAATCTACTGGTGACATAACACTGAAATGTTCAGGAAATAATATTCATTAACAAATGATAGTTTATAGCGAATAATACCTTTCTTTACATGCATGAATAACGCATACAGACATCGCCAAATTTACATGTAAAATGTGCAGTAATATTGAGCAGTAATTTTCTGCGGTCAGGCGCATGCGCACATTTAATAGCGAACACAACATTAGGTTCGAACAGCTAGGTCTTTTGATTTATATTGTAGCTGATAACGCCAACATTTTTTTTGTATTAATAAAAAAGAATGAAATAATACGTAAATTTTACTCGCAGTTTTGAATTTGTAAGCCTATATATCTTTTATTTTACGATCTCATATTTATTTTATATGGAACGGGTGGAAAATAATACAGGGAATACGAACCGTCCTGAAATAATAACATTTAGAAAGCCATACTTAATCTGGGAAGGGAAATATATTTTTAAAACTATTCTGTACTTTCACCTAACATTTTATTAAATAAGAAACTGAAATATGGACCGCGCTGAAATAATATCGTTATTAGTTAGAAAGTCATTCTTATTATGGATAGGGCAGGCTATGTTTTTACTATTCATTACTTTCTCCTGAGAATTTAAAATGTCTCAATCATGAAGACCAAGTAATCAAGATTGCTTCCTTTTTACAAACACATGAAGGGGGATGAGGGTCGCCGAAATGCTGCACCAAAACAGATGCTACACTTTGATCTAAGCAAAAAGGTCAAGTAAGCGTAATAGACTTTACTACCAGGCATTATCTCCTCCATAAAAAAACAAAGATACCAAAAAATCGACTCAAAATATATTTTAATAATAGAGGGCGAGGTGGAGTAAAACCCGGAAATGGCTGAATAAGTGTACGATCTAAAAAAAAAACGCTTTATTTTATATATATTTTAAAGGAAGCGGGGGTGGGTATATTGAGTCAGGCACGGAAACGGCTGAAGCAGTTTATGATCTCAAAATTACTGTATTTTATATATATTTATAACAGACAGGGAGGATATGAAGTCAGCCCCATAAATGGCTGAGGTTGTTTAGGATCTCAATATTCCTAAATTCCATATTTATTTTTAAGAGATGGGGGTGATATAGGTACAGCCCCCGAAATGGCTGAAGCAGAATTTTCTTTATTTCATATATATTTTTAAGTGATGGAGTTATATGGAATTGGTCCTGGAAATTGTTGAAGCAATTTACGATTTCATACTTACTATATTTTATAGATATTTTGAAAAGAGATTGGAGGGAAACTGGCATTCGGAATACGGACCGTGCTGAAATAATAAGGTTATTATTCACTAAGCCATTATCAGCATGGGGAGCGTATTTTTTAAAACTATTCTGCACTTTTATCTAACAATTTAAAAAATGAACAATTGTACACAGGATTCGGACCGTGCTGGTATTATTTAGAAAGCCATCCTTAATATGAAGAAACGAAGGTATCTTCAACCTAACAATTTTATATTAAAATAAATGATACACAGAATAAGGACCGTGCTTAAATAATAAGGTAATTTAAAAAATCCCAAGCTTAATACGGTGGGGGGTGGAGGTTTTTAAAACTATTTTGTACTTTCACTCACAATTTCCTAAATAAGAAACTGACAGATAGAATACGAACTGTGCTGAAATAATAAAATTATATATATATATATATATATATATATATATATATATATATATATATATATATATATATATATATATAAAAGCGAAAATGTATGTATGTATGTATGTACGCTTTTCCTCGATGTCCACAAAAGGCTTCTTTCAGAGAAGCGCTTCCTCGGTTCACAACTTTTTAAAACTTTATATTATCTATAAATTGTAATATCTCATAGTTACCCACGGAGCTCGCCTGTCTATTAAATTTATTGACTTTCAAACGTTAATCATTCGACATTTCCCGCATCGGCACGCGTTACATTCGGTTTTCGGTATAAAAAAAGTGAAACTCGACTCTAATCACAGGCCGAAAGCCAGTTGTCTCAAGAGAGCTAAGTAACGTTTGTTTAATGTCGACTTTGTTATATCAGACTGTAGTTTTTATTTCACTCCTCCTAATAAACAGGGAGCGGGTTTTTAAAAACAAACAAACCGATTTATTCACCGCATTCAAAACTGTCCCGCACAAAATGCTTACTGCTGAATACCTATCGCTTTCACGTCAATCAAAACGCGCACCTGTTTTTTAAACACTTTACTATTTTCCAAATGCGCGTCGTTAAGGCTTCGTTTTTTTTTCACATTTTCGGGTTTTTTTCACATACTCCGAAAAACACCCGGGCCACGCCAGGTACACCTCGCTAGCCCATATATATAAAAGCGAAAATGTATCTATGCATGTATGTATGTATGTTCGCTTTTTCTGTATGTCAACAAAAGGCTTTTATCAGAGAAGCGGTCGCTCGCTTCCCACCTTTTTAAACTTTTTATAGCACATATAAATCATAATATCTCACAGTTAACAACGGAGCTCGCTTGTCTATGTAATTTGCTCGATTTCGGGAAGATAAATATTCAATGTTTGTCGCTCGCAGCATGTGGGTTAGTCTTTTTCCTATAACATCTTGGGGGAGGGGGAAAAGCGTTCAGCAGTAAATGAATACTATCCCGCAGTCAAACTTGACCTCATTAACTCATTAAAACGGACACCTGCTAAATCCAAGTAATTAAATAAATTCAAACGTGTTTCCATTAGCATCTCGAGGTGGGGCAATCGTTAACGTCGCACGTTTTTTTTTCACACTTTAATTTACAACTTTGCCTCAACGGTTCGGGTTCGATCCTCATACTTACTTTTTTTTAACCCCCGGAGTGTACATACACACCTAAAACACCCGGGAAACGCCGGGTACCCCTCGCTAGTTAATTATAAAAACAATTGAATATCGCGATGATATGGGTTAAAATAATGCAAAATGATTGTCAAAATTAGTAAAATATCCAGGAATTATGAAAAAATGATGAAATGCGAGTTAATTGATTATTATTTTTTTTTTTTTTAATAAAATAATCAAACCAGACAATATATCCGTTATTATTTTCGTAAGGCGGGCCGGGAGGGAAGGGTTATAATGTAGATAAAATTATGAAACGTATTGTCGCAATTAGAAACATACCCAAGAATTATGAAAAAAGATGAAATGTGTGTTAATTGATTGGGGTGGTTGTAATGAAATAATCGGCCCAAACAATATATAAAATTCATCATTTTCGTAAGGTGTGACCATAATGTTGGTAAAAGTTATTAACAATGATTGTGGAAATTAGTAACATATCCAGTAATTAAGAAATGTGACTTAATTGATTGGTGTGTATGTAATGAAATAATCACCCCAGATGATATATATATATATATATATCAAAGGTATTATTTTCATAAGTAAGAAATCCATACGTTGATTAAAACATTAAAAAAAATGATTGTCGAAATTAGTAACATATTTAAGAATTAAGAAAAATGATGAAATGTGAGTTCATCGATTGGTGTGCTTGTAATGGATTAATCGGACCAGACAAAAGATCAAAGTGTTTTTGTTTCATTAGCGGGGCGATAATGCGGATTAAAAACATGAAAAATGATTGTCAAAATTTGTAACATATCCAATAATTATAAGAAATGATGAAATGTGAGTTAATTGATAGGTGTGTTTATAATGAAATAATCAAGCAAGACATCATATCAAAGTTTTTATTTTCGTAAGAGTGGAGCGATAATATAGGTTAAAATTATGAAAAATAATTGCCTATATTAGTAACATATCCCAGAATTATGTAAAATGAAATGTGAGTTAATTCATTGGTGTGTTTGTAATAAATGATAAGAACAGACAGTGTATCAAAGTCCTTATTTTCGTGAATACGGACGACGCATGTATATTACAATTACAAAAAATAATTGTCGAAATTAGTAACTTATCCAAGAATTATGAAAAATGATGAAATATGAGTTAATTGTTTGGTGTGTTTGTAATCAAAAAAATCAACCAATACTATATTACAAAGTTATTATTTTCGTAATGCGAGATAATTTTAATTAACATTATAAGAAATTAAAATGTAAATTAGTAACATATGCAAGAATTATGAAAAATGATGAACTGTGAGTTAACTGATTCGTCTGATTGTAATGAAATATCGGCCCATACAATATATCAAAGTTATTATGTTAGTGAGGGAGCAGGCGATAATGTTGGTTATATATATATATATATATATATATATATATATATATATATATATATATATATAAATAAATGATTGTCGAAATTAGTATCATATCCAAGAATTCAGAAAAATTATTAAATGTCAATAAATCAAATGGTGGGTCTTTAATGAAATAATAAACCGATACAATATATCAAAGTTATTATTTTCGTAAGGGAGGGGGCGATAATGTTGGTTGAAATTATGAAAAATGGTTGTCGAAATCGAACATGCCCAGGAATTAGGAAATGTAGGTTAATTGATTAGTTATTATTTTAGTAAGGGTTTGGAATAGTGTGGGTTTAAATTATGAAAAAATGATTGTCGAAATTAGTTACATATCTAATAATTATGAAAAATGATGAAATGGGAGTTGATTGATCGGTGCGTTTGTAATCGATTAACCGGCCCATTATTTTTTTTCGTTAGGGAAGGCGATAATGCGGGGTAAAATCTGAATTTTTTTTGCCGAAATTAGTAACATATCCAGAAATTATGAGTAATTCTGAAATGTGAGTTAATTGATTGTAATGTTTGTAATGAAATAATCAACCCAGACATTGTATAAACGTTATTATTTTCGTACGAGGGGGTCGATAATGTTCGTTTTAATTATGAAAAAAGAGTGGCCAAATAGAAACACATCTACGAATTATGAAAAATGATGAAATGGAAGTTTGTGGGTTTGCAATGAAGTAATAAGTCCACGCTGTATAGCAAAGTGTTTATTTATGTAAGGGGGGATGTAAATTTAATTATGTAACATGGTGTGGAAATTATTAACATATCCAAAAATTATGAAAATGATGAAATGTGAGTTAATTGATTGGTGTGTTTGTAATGAAAACATCAACCCAGACAATATTACAAAGTTATTATTTTCGTTATGGCGGGCGATAAAGTGGGTAAAAATGATAAACTATGATTACAGAAATTAGTAACAAATCCAAGAATTATGAAATATGATAAAATTTGAGTTAATTGATTGGTCTATTTGTAATGAAATAATCGGCCAAGACAATATATAAAAATTATTATGGTAGTAAGGGGGGTAGTAAGGTTGTGGGTTACAAATATAGAAAATGATTGTCAAAATTAGTAATATACCCAAGAATTATGACAAATGATGGAATGTGAATAAATCCATTAACTTGTTTGTAATGAAGGTTTGCATCCATCTGCCTGTTCTATAAGTATTTAATGGTGAATGCTCTGACGAACTGCAGACACTTGTACCTCCACGACGTAGACACCCTTGACACACCCGACAGACAGTTAAATCCCATCCCCACACAGTAGAGATCCCTAGATGTAAAAGATCTTTCTACTTCAGGAGTTTCTTCCCCAGAACCGCTAGACTCTGGCATTCCATTCCAGGTTTCTGCTACCCCAACTGTACTGACATGCCGAAGTTCAAGTGTAACGTGAGCCGACATCTTACTGCCCAAATCACTACCTAGTGCCCCAGTAGTTGCTGCCACTGATAGTAGCTCCCTGCACCAAAGTAGGTATGTTCCTTGTTTGGGGTGAAAATGTAACAAAAAAAAAAAGAAATAATCAACCTAGACAATATATAAAAGTCATTATTTTCGTAATGGTGGGAGATCGAAAACGTTGGTTAAAATTATGAAAAATGATTGTCGACATTAATAACACATCCAAGAATTATGAAAAACCATGAAATGTGAGTTAATTGATTGGTGTATTTATAATGGATAATAAACCCAGACGATATATAAACGTTATTATTTTCGTAAGGGGGGCATATTGCGGGTAACAATAATAAAAACTGATTGTCGAAGCTAGTAACGTATCTAAGAATTATGAAAAATGATGAAATGTGAGTTGATTGATTGGTGCGTTCGGCGCAGACAAAAGATTTAAGTTATTTTTGTACGTGAGGGGGCCATAATACGGGGTAAAATTATGAAAAACGGTTGTCGAAATTAGTAACATATCCAAGAATTATGAAGACTGATGAAATGTGAATTAATTGATTTGTGTGTGTTTTAATGAAATAGCCAACCTAGACAATATATCAAAGTGTTTCTTTTCGTAAGAGGGCGGCAATGATGTGTTTAAAATTATGAAAAATGATTACTGAACTTAGTAACATATGCAAGAATCATGAAAAATTATTAAATATCAGTTAATTGATTGGATTGTTTGTAATAAAAACAATCAACACAGACAATATTACAAAGTTATTATTCTCCTAAGGGGCGAGGCAAAAATATGTGTAAACATTATGAAAAATCATCGTCGAAATTCGTAACATGTGCAGGAATTATGAAAAAATGATGAAATGCGAGTTAATTGATTGGTCTATTTGTAATGGAATAATCGGCCCAGACAATTGATCAGTTTCTGTAGGTAGTTAAGAGTATTTTCCTGAATTTTCAATGTTAACTTCGGGGAATTACGTCACCGTTGCAGTGGTGGGTTGAAAGACACATAATTATGTTGCTTTTTATCGTGGTCTGGAGTTCTCTAGAAATTAACAAACCTTCACTTCGTAGGTGGGATGGGAGAGAGTAATGTCATATTACAAAACAATATGGAATAGCTATGGAATCATATTCCGGAAATGACATCGTTTCTCTTACTAATGTGTTGGTGGTGGTAGGGGAAGGAAACGGAAAGAACTTCGTTAGTATTGAAAATTGTGGTAAAGTAAAAGTTGCCTAATCATCATTCGTGCCAATGCATTCATGCAATTATTTAGAAAACCTGCTGAGTTATGGCCACGAAATGGTATCATTTCACTTAAAATGATGGTGTCGGTTGTAGGGAGGGAAAGGACACAGTAATGTTGATTTTTGTAATGAATCAAAGGATACCTAATCAATAAGCTTTACGACACATTTGTTGCTGAGTTTATTTGTTTATAAAGCCTTCTGAAAAAAAAACGTCTTTTTTTCCAAAAAATGTTGTCGGTAGTGGTGAAAAAATGAAACAGAGTAAGGTTGAATTTGATAATGAAGCGAGGATTGTCTAATCACTTAACTGTGTCAATGTATTTATGCATGTATTTTAAAATCATGCTTAGACTTTTTCCAAAATTGATATAATTTTTCGTTCAATAATAGTGCCGTATTGAGTAAGGAAAGAAATGCAGTAATGTTGAAATTTATGGTAAAGCTAGGTTTGCGAACTCATTACCCAACACATTGTGTTGATGTATAAATTCGAAAATCCTAATGATCCTTCTTCTAAAAATTATTTCAATTTTCTTAAAATTATAGTAGTCTTGGTGGGAAGCGAAATTATTTCATATTGGTTGAACAATAGCTATCGAGAGTGTGTTGAATTTTTTAATATATGTATATAAATTACCCGTACGAATGTAGGTAAACATATTGTAAATATGTGCTGTAAATTACCCGTCTAAAAAAAGTAAAATGATTTAATATACATTCTGTAAATTACCTGTCTTAGGAAACGAACAATTATTTCATACATGTAATAGACGATTTAGGGTATTTAATATATTTTTTTTGCTCGAAATAGCAAATGATACATAGACATTAAAAATGTCTCTCCACTAAGAACAACAATAACAAGTATATTCAATATCAACTTAAATCTTCTCATTGTTTATACGTGTCCGGAGCAACGCTGGGTAGCCCTGCTAGTTTTATAATAAATCGCTCGTATGTAAAATAAATCAATAATATAAGAATAAGAATAAGAATAATCTGTCATTCCATTTTAATGCCTAATTTAAAATCCCAGCCGTTAATGAGTCGCTATGCGCAGAACTGCTGTAACTTTAATATTACATTGCTTTGGTTATCATAACCAACATTAAGGTGCGTTTCCAGGATGAGTGACGCAAAACCATGAGGATCTACACTAATCGCTACATAGTCGATTTTATCAGCAATAATCGCCCTTTGTAGCACTGATCTGATAGATAACCTACGGTTTTAATATGATGGATTCTATAACATTGCGTTTCATACATTTTAAAGTTCTATCCGCGTGCATGACAGATGTGCTGATATGAATCATAGGCTTCATATCTGTAAAACAAATATAGTTTTCTTAAATTCCATATTTTTGTAGATAAGTCCGATGTATATTTTTTATTCTAACTGTTGTTTATAGTCCTACTAATGGTTTCTAGTACAAATCCAAATGAAATTGATATTGTATAAATGTAATAATGCAATGCTTAAAACTTTACTTGCACCCTGAATAACATATTAGCCATGATATACTGTAAAAAACGATAAAAATATCTTACGGTACATTTAAAAAAAATTCTATTTACATCAGAAACTGTGCATGATTATCATCTACATTGTAATCTTTGAGCACTGAAATAGCTGTGCATGTTGTATAAAATATTACCACAAATCCTAATCGAGTAGATGTTTATAAATTTTATTATATGCAAAATAATATGCAGTATAGTAAATATATGTACATAATTAACCGCGTAAACAAACGTAAGGAAACAATTAAAAAATAATTTATAAGAATATATTTCAAATCTTGCATCATTTTATATGTTTATAAATGTGTTACTATATTCAGACTTTTATTCCCATGAGAGTGTATTTTCGCATAACCATACAAGACGTACACACATACAGAAATATATGCCCTGAAACTCGGCTAAATATATATATATATATATATATATATATATATATATATATATATATATATATATATATATATACATATATATATATATATATATGTGGGTGTATATATGTTTGTGTATTTGTGTGTGCGTGTGTGTGTTATGGCATATATATATATATATATATATATATATATATATATATATATATATATATATATATATATTAAAATTAATAAAAAACCCTTCCAAATTTGCTCACGAGGAAACCTTGTTTTTTTAAAAACACTATATGCAATAATTATTGTCCGTAACTTGATGTCTACCACAATAAAAATACTGTTTTCCGAAACGACCGTACAAATAATTGAATTTCTTGTTATTCCTTCTTATGAAACGGATTTTTAATTTAATTATAATTTGATTTTTAAATTTTAAATTATCAATCACATTACTAAATATTAAATTAGCTCTAGGATATTTACCTATCGAACTTATTATATATATAAATTACAACGAGCACTTTTCTTTTCTTTCCTGTATTTTAATTAAACTAGTAATTTCACTATTACATTAAAATACACTCAGCTCGTTAGACTATTGTTCTAATCTCCTTTAAATTATATGTATATATGTATATATATATATATATATATATATATATATATATATATATATATATATATATATATATATATAACGGACACAGACGGGTACATATTCATGTGCATGTATACAATATGTCTATTTGGATAAATTTTATTACATATGGATATACATATATATATATATATATATATATATATATATGCGTGTATATGTTTGCGAATAAAATTAAATCTCTGCTGCCATTATAATATTACGTGTACGTGGGTATGTTCGTATGTTAGCATGTTTAAGTTTAAGATATGATGCGTATTGTGAAAAAAATTGATTGCATATATATATATATATATATATATATATATATATATATATATATATATATTTATATATATATGTGTGTGTGGGTGTGTGTTTGTGTGTGTAAAAGTACATGCTTATGTATGTAGGAACACGTCCGTATAAACGTATGTCGTCGATATAATTTGTTTAGGCTCGAAGCCGTTTTGATCTATGTTCGACTGACGTAAACATTGTCTGATTCTATTATGTATGGGCGAGGTTCCACGAAATGATCTCTAGGGTGTAGGGAAGATGCCGCACCTAATCGAATATTGATGAGATTCACAGCAATTTGTAATCGAATTCACAACGGGTCTCTCGATATGTGGCAATACACAACCTCGCACTTTTGGTTTGGTCTGGTGACGGTCGACACGATAGCCACTTGGCCACTCAACTTCTTCTTAAGACTTGGACAAGATTTTGACACAACGCCGTCTAGAAACTAAGGTGGCTTTCGGCTATCTTGCCTCATAAGCAATGAATGGAACATTTGACCGTATTTATCGACATCCCGCTATTCTGATAATCGTACTACTTTAAACCTCTCTTTTTCTCTTATTTTTTTTATTTTATGATCATATTAGTTTTTGATTTGAGGGTAATAATTTGTAGCAGTTAGCTAAGTCCTGGTTTGTTATCCTGATTTCTCATCTAGTTTGTACATCCGTTCGATATTTTCTTCGTTTTCATATTCGAGGTTCATGCCTTCGTCAACTCTAACTTTCTTTTCCTACGTCTTTATTATTATTATTATTATTATTATTATTATTATTATTATTATTATTATTATTATTATTATTATTAACCAAGCAATTGGAAAATAATCGTCCGAATTTGGTCGTCATAGACAAGGTCTCAAAAAGCTGGCAGATTGTAGACATTTCAGTACCCTGGGATAGGTATGTGAGAGAGAAGGAGAATGAGAATGGAACAATTATGCTCCATTCGCCTTGGAGATAAGTTGTATACACGGGGTTAAAAAACAAATAGTCCCGTTCGTAGTTGGTACACTAGGAGTAGTAGCACGTCGTCTGGAAGGACAATTGAAAAAAAAACCCTACAAATCCCGAAATTTTTTAGGCGGCCTCCAGACCTTTGCAATTGCAGATACCACCGACATCCTTAGGAAAACCCTTGATCTTTGAAGCTCCTGGTTTGAAGCCGGGATGAATGGAAATCCTCTGGAAATGAATCCGATCCCTTTCCAGAGAGACGTTGATGCACGAAATCAGAATTATTATTACAGCAATATTAGTCCTACAGGTTACGGCCAATATTTCTCGTCGAAAAATACCTATTGTGGTCACTAGGGTCTGAGTAGCATCCCGTCTCCCTATAGTTCCAGTAGTCACCATCTCTTTCCATACATTTTGTAAATTTGTTTGCCTTGTCAGAACAACCCTTTACCAGTGATTTCTCGTTGGTTCTTAGCATTGCCCTTCACTAGAATTAAGCTGACGACAAGACTCCTTGAAGTTACAGTTTTTTTTTTCGCAGTCATCCTGTAGAGGTTTGCTTTGTTCTTCCTTATTTTGTCTCCTTCTATCCACTTTTACCCATTTTCTCGATTTTTTAGCGCGCTGTATCATACAAACACTACAATCTTTTGAGAGGGGTCGGGGTCAACTTACTATTATACGGTTTCAATTTTTATTATTCCATATTTAATTTATTTGTGTTTTAGATGTATAGAAGTTTATTGAATACACTGTTTGTTCCTGAAACTCATATTCATTAGTCTGCACAATTAAAGGCTTTCATTACTATTTCAACCGTTTAAAAATGTTGTTATCCGTTGTATTTTTTCAGCCATTTTGTCAATATCCTTATTCATATCACGCTTTTATCAGAGTTATTCGGGATTTGCTGTTGTTTAGGCTCCCGTTCTTTTTCAAATTCCCTCATGTTTTCTAACCGGTTCTGAGTATTTATTTATCTTCTCTTTCTTGCTATTTGCTATGTGTGTGTTTTTAAACGACGAAGTCTACGATAGGTCATGTTTCATTATTATTATTATTATTATTATTATTATTATTATTATTATTATTATTATTATTATTATTAATACCAAAAAATTTTACATATGCGATCATCAAAGATTTATCTTCTGTAGCAATATGTTATGTTTCATGGAGCTTGAATGCCAACAAGTGTTTTCAGTGAAATAAAATGAAATCACATTATTATTATTATTATTATTATTATTATTATTATTATTATTATTATTATTATTATTATTATTATTATTATTTATTTAAACTTTTAGATGGATTATTTTGTTGAACATAAGATCAATTCCTTTGACTTTAGACATTTAAGATGTACTTTACCACTTTCGCTTTCCCTTGAGACAAGTGTTTTGCAAAGTTAGAGCATAAATTTTCACGTCTATATCTTTTCAGATATTGATATTTAATTAAGTATAGACACGCCTAAAACATAGTATTACCACTAATAACACCCAAGAAAAAAACTGATCTACACCCCACTTTCAAAATTCGTCAATTATATTGTTTACTGCCAATAAATAATATTTATAAATTAAATAATTCATTATTAAAATTCAAATGAAATTGTTCATAAATTCATAAATTAAATAAAGCTATAGTTATGATATCCGCAATAAAAATATGTTAAAACCCGCATACACGCAATTACTAAATTTTTTCGCATCACTGAAGAGATTACTGATTTACAATGCCAACATATTACCAAAATAGGAAATTATCTTGTTAAATTATAACGTAGTATTGGAATATATCTCAGTGAAACAAATTAATTATGTAGATGGCTTATCAACATTAATACCTACAAAAAGGGCAGTTGTATAATAGATTACTTTCGCACGAAATGTGAAATTATAACAGTGATGAGAACACTGTTTGAGAGCTTCCGGTGATTGACCAAAATCAAAAGTAAAAAGTAAAAGAAAAATTTCCTCTAGGACAAAAATAGAAACAGTAGTACGAATGACGAAAATGTTTCAGACATATTCTCAATATGCGATGAGGTCCTGTAATATAATTATTTGATGGCATTTTCATCCCAAACAAGGCAGAGTGACACATTGATATAAGGTGAAATTATCTGCGATATTTCAAGGATAAAGAGTTGAACAGCAAGATGTATGTTAACATTACCATTTAACATCAGCATGCTAGTACAGTCGCGGAAACAGGAACCCGAAAAGGAATTCCAAAATCTGGGGAGGAAATTATTAATCTAGAAGACTTATAGACATATGTGAATCTCTACTGTGTAGTGATGGGATTTTGTTGCTTGTCTGTTTTGTAGGGAAGATTCACGCCGAGCGAGTACACAGTATTTTAGTTCGTAGGTGAATCTACCATTAAAATACTTGTAAAACAGTGGGATGCAATATTTGGTCGATAGAACAGAGCTTAGAGCTTAGCGTGCACTTCGGGACCTATTAGGACTGCGACCATTATGCTGACCCTGTTAAGGAGTTAAAGACACGTAGCATATGCACCAGTTCAATTGTGACAAAACTGCTCGATACCTGGGCATAAATTTGCCTTGTACTCGTACAGGACACGATCAGGCGTAAATAACTCTCTAGTACGGTGTAGAGAGTAGACCTTTCTCGCAGCAGCTGCAGCAATGCCCTCGCTGTATCTGACCCAGCTAATGCTTCCTGTGAACGTAAAGCCGAAGAGTTCGAACGAAGTATATTCAGGTAGTATATCATTAGACATTGCACAGTATTAAAGAAAACGAGCTTATTTTGGCAGCAGTAAATGTTACCATCCATTTGGGTTCTCATTTCACTACAGCTTGGAGGTATTCCTTTAGGAATTCCGCCATTTCTCTGGATATGTGCTTATCTGTTCTTTCCATTCGTCTATTATAGAATATGCCGTGGTTAGCAATTATTCCTATCTCGGGGAGACACTTGCATCAGAGCGGTCATTTTTAATATCAGGAACAACAAAGGACCAACGGTAGACCCTTTAAATCGACCCCCATTTATGCCATATTGTCCTGACTTATGCCCATCGAAGTCTGGATTTTTCTCTTATTTAAGAATGATTTAATTTTATTACGTATTCGTCCATTAATAGCATACGCACTTATTTTCACGAGAAGAGCATCGCAGCATACCCTGCCATGTTCCCTCCTGTCTTATTCACTGCAAAATATAATTGTTCTGAGATTAAAGTTTCGATACCTAAAGTAGAACGGGATGAGATCGTTGGTTGGACAGAATTTAATTACTGTAAGGTCGACGACAATAACGTGGTTAATTATTACTCAAAAATTTTGGCGAAAAGAGGTGGAACTAATGGGGCGAAATTTTTATGGGTCAGTTCTTTTGCCAGAATTCATGCAAACTAGTACTACGGAAAGAGTTTTCCAAAAGTCAGGTAATCAACATTCATTTAGGCATATGTTGACAAGTTTGGAGAGAGATGAAGCAAAATCAGTAGAGCATTATTTTATAATAAATTCTACATGCGTTTCATATGCATAGATATTTTAGGATATTATATACTTGAGAACGGATGATTTTATATGATCTAGTGTGGTTTCTCTCGACAAATGAAAAAATCGGGCAGGAAGTGGTTTGCTTGACCCAAAGTACTGTTTGATGAAAACCGACGTGCAAGCACGCTAGCCTTCTTAAGTGCTGTGCAATCAACATTATTACTTTTATTTTTTTTTTTTTTTTTTATGACATTTTCACACCAGACAAGGCCCATTGCACCTTTGGTGAAGGGGCTGCTATCAGGGGGAGCAACTACCGGGGCACTATGTAGGGATTTGGGCAGCAAGATGTCGGTTCACGTTACACTTGAACTCCTGCATGTCAGTACAGTTAGGGAAGCAGGGGCCTGGAATGGAATTCAAGAGTCTAGCGGTTCTGGGAAAAAAACTACTGGAGAAGAAATATCTTAACATCTAGGGATCTCTACTGTGTGGAGGTGGGATGTAGCTGCCTGTCAGGTTTGTCGATGGTGTCTACGTCGTGGGGGCACAAGTGTATGCAGTTCGTCAGAGTATTCACCATTAAAATTATTGTAGAACAGGCAGAGGGATGCAACGTTTCGTCGAGGGGATAGAGGCTGAAGCTTACATGCCTATCAGATTGTCGACTCTCTTTTGAACCTTGTCTAGGAGAGAGAGACTAGCAGCAGATGCACCAGCCCAAATGTGACAACAATACTCCATGCATGGGCGAATGGTGGCCTTATAGATGTACATGATACTTTAAGGTGTCAGTAGTTTTCTAGCACGGTAGAGAGAGTCTACCTTCTTCGCAGCGGCCCTGCCAACACTTTCAATGTAATTGCTCCAACTCATGTTTCCTGTGAACGTTAGGCCAAGCAGTTTGAAGGATATACTCTCAGACAGAGAGTCACTGGCCATTGCTATTGGTGACAGAGACGATTTCTTGTAATTATTGAGGGAAAACAGTTGAGTCTTGGCAGCATTGAATATGACCATCAATTTATGTCCCCATTCCGCTACAGATTGGAGGTCATAATCTAGTGTGTTTGCCATTTCTCTTGTTATGTGTTCATTTGTTTTCCTGTCATGCCTGTTATAGAGCGTGGTGTCATCAGCATATACACCCATCTCAGAGGCAGTTTTGTCGGGGAGGTCATTAATAAATATTAGGAACAATAGATGCCAAAGGATAGAACCCTGAGACTCTCCCGCATTTATATCACACTGTTTAGATGTACGACCGTCGAGGACAACCTGGATATTTCTCTTATCTAAGAAGGATTTAATTATGTTAAGTATTCTACCAATGATACCGTATGATTTAATTTTCCTGAGGAGACACTCATGGCATACCCTGTCAAAGGGCTTATATATATATATATATATATATATATATATATATATATATATATATATATATATATATATATATATATATATATATATAGACCTACAGCTCTGCCCTCCCCAGTGAATTGTATATACGTTCATAGATTACAGTTAGGATGTCAGCTGTGGGACGGTCTTGTCTAAATCAATAAGTGTTTGTCAGTCAGAAGTTTAGCATGTGTAAGGTGCCGGACTAGATCATGATTATTTATGGTCTAAAATATTTTGGCGAAAAGTGGGAAGAGGCTAAGTGGGCGATCATTTGATGGGTCGGTTCTTTTGCCAGAATTCTTGAATACTGGTACCACAGAAGCAGTTTTCCAACAGCCCGGAAAGCATGACTCTTTAAGGCATTGGTTGTAGAGTTTGGAGAGAACTTGAGCTACTTCGGCTGGGCACTATCTTAATAGCACAGCGGGGATGAGATCAGGAGAGAGTAGATAAACTTAGGACTTTATAAAAAAAAGTTAGAACTTTTTTAACAATTAAAAAAAATGTAAATTAGATAGTTTACACATACGAACGTAACGACATTTATTCTATAAATAGATAGGCCCTCGACCAAGTTATTCGGAAATAGAAATCTTCTGTCGCTCGAAAAAGACATATGCCAGCTAACAGTTGACAAAAAGACGGCGGACGGAATCTCTAGTGCAAAACAGTTAAGTATATATATATATATATATATATATATATATATATATATATATATATATATATATATTCTGACACAGGGTGAAGAAAAAGCTGCTTAAAGGTCGGTAGTACTTGGTTACCAGTAGTCTGAAATGTCGGAAATTTTTCTGTCTCTTTCTGTCCTTGTGGCCATGTCACTAGTAAGGGTGCTGAAGGTAAACGTTTTGTCTGGGCTGACGTTATCCACCTGATAGTCAGGGACCCGAACCTTGGATTAACCACTAAGGAGGCTGTCCTATCAGCAGGCGCAAAGTACTGGGACTGCTGTATTGCCATTTGGTGAGTTGATCTGAACCATGCAGTAGTCTCTGGTGGGGCCTCTCGATGCCATACTAGTGGGTAATTGTTACGGCTTTACCTTTTCGTGTGCTACAAAAAAAAATCCCGTCTTTTTATCTCTTACTTTCCCTCTCTGTACTGCTCCAACCAAGTATGCCGACCTATTCTATAAATCCCAAAACCTCAACATGAAATATCTCCAGAATTAGAACTCGATTAAACCTAGAACCCGATCTTCCAACGTAGACCCCTACTACCAGGTCTCTTTCTGCAACATCAGGGGTCTACGTTCCAACCTTCCAGAGGTTGAAACCCAATTACAGGAGAGGAAACCGGACATATTATTTCTAAGTTAAACTGGAATAGGGCCGATCACTTCCCTTGATCAATTCATAATTAACGGATACTCTAATTAAACCGCTAAATCTGACACCCAAGATCGTCATCGGCTTGGAATATGTGCCTACACTAACGATGGCTTCCCGTGTGGCAAGGATATCTCTAAAGAAGATCCTTCTTTACCCTATATGTGCTTCAAGGTTGCGCTTGCTAACAACACTGCATTTATATTTGCCTTCTATAGGCCCCACAACAGCGGAGATTCTATCTTTAAGAGCATAACTGAGAAAATAGACCACATACTGTCTTCACATCCCTCGGCTAACATCCACATCTGTGCTGACTTCAACGTCCATATCGTGGAATGGCTGACCTATTCAAATAAGACAGATGATGAGGGGAGGTTTTGTCATGATTTTGCCATTGCTTATGACCTCACTCAGATTGTTCGCGAACCCACCCGTGTGCCCGATACACCCGGTCAATATGCAAGTCTCTTAGACCTTTTTCGCTCAATTTCCCTGAGCTATGTTCATGTTCCGTTCATTCTCCTCTAGGATCCGACAACTCCGTCGCATCAGTTAAGATAAAAATGAAATGTAAGAAGCCCCCAGACGTACCCCTCCACCGTACTCTATACCGATACTCTATGGCTGACTGGGACAGCTTCCATACATTCATATCTGATTTAACTCTGCACTCCGTGTTTAAAAAGGAAGTGTCCTCTATAGTATCAGATCGGACCTAATGGTTAATTGTAGGCATAAACCAATTCATACCATCTAAAAAATTCCAACAAAAACCTAACAGCCAGCCATGGTTCTCCCCAGAATCTGCTGCCGCTATCGCGCACAGAAATCACTTTTTCCATAGCTACCAACGTAATAGATGCACTGAGACGAAAGCTGCTTTCAGGTCTGCCAGCAACCACTGTAAAAGAGTAATAGAAACTGCGAGAGAGTTATATGTATGTTCCGTCTGCCTGCTTCCCTCCGGTCTACAACTTTGATGTCTTCAAGTCCAATGTTAACAAATTCCTAATGAACCGCCCCCTTTAAGTAAACATTTCAGCAAATCCCCTCACTAAAGTAATGTACTTGCAATAACCCTTATCCCTGAGTGGTCTCCGGGCCTTGATAAGTGGTGATCACTGTGTAAAAAAAAAATGCCCCGTCTGTTAAATCAAAGTTAGCTGATCAGAAGCTTTGATCCCACCAGTTTTGGCAAATAACAAATAGGATCCTGAACAGAAGTGTGCGTTGTTTCCCAACCATTATCAATGGACCAGATGTCCTCTCGTCAGCGTCAGACAAGGCCAAACTATTTGCAAAGAACTTTGAAGCTAATTCTACCCTATGCGACGAAGGCCATCAACTCCCCATATTTCCTCCTATAACACAGAACAAGCTAGGTAACATACACATATCCGTGCAGGAGGTCGCCAAGCTAATAAAGAACCTAGATTCCAGTAAAGCAACTGGCCGTGGTGGCATCCCAATGATAGTGTTAAAAAAGATTCAACCAGAACTTGCTCCCATACTTACGAAACTATTTAAGCGCTGCCTTAAGGAGAAGTGCTTTCCGACTCCATGGAAGACCTCATCAGTTTGCCCTGTATTTAAGAATTCAGGTAATAAGTCATCTCCCTCTCAGTACAGACCTATAAGTCTCCTGTGTGTTATGAGTAAGTTGCTGAAATCCAAATTAAATAGAAGAAATAGTCAACCACCTTTTTTTTTTTTTTACATTTTCACCCCAAACAAGGCACATTGCCACTTTGGTTTAGGGGGCTACTATCAGGGGAAACATCTACTGGGGTACTATGTAGGGATTAGGGCAGCGAGATGTTGGTACATGTTGCACTTGAACTTATGCATGTCAGTACAGTTGGGGAAGCAGTGACCTGGAATGGAATTCCAAAGGCTAGCAGTTCTGGGGAAGAAACTAATGGAGTAGAAAGATCTTTTACATCTAGGGATCTCTACAGTGTGGGGATGGGATTTTGCAGCTTGTCGGGTCTGTCGAGGGTGTTAACGTCGTGGGGGCACAAGTGCTTGCAGTTCTTCAGAGCATTCACCATTATAATACTTGTAGAACAGGCAGAGAGATGCAACGTTTCGACGATGGGACAGAGGCTGAAGTTTAGATGCCAGTTTACGGCCTATCATATTTGCGACTCTCTTTTGAACCCTGTCAAGGAGCGAGAGACTAGTAGCCGATACACCGGCCCAAACATGACAGCAATACTCCATACATGGGCGAATAGTGGCCTTATAGAGATATAGGATACTTTCGGGTGTTAGAAGTTTTCTAGCACGGTAGAGAGAGCCCACCTTCCTTGCAGCGGCCCTGGCAATGTCCTCGATGTAATTGTTCCAACTCATGTTTCCTGTGAACGTTAGGCCAAGGAGCTTGAGAGAGTACTCTCAGATAAAGAGTCGTTGGCCATTGCTATAGGTGGTAGAGAAGGTTTCTTGTAATTATTGAATGAAACCAGTTTTGTCTTGGTGGCATTGAACGTTACAATCCATTTTTGTCCCCATTCCACTACTGATTGGAGGTCATCCTCTAGTGTTTCTGCCATTACTTTAGATATATGTTCAGTTGTTTTCCTGTCGTGCCTGCTATAGAGTGTGGTGTCATTAGCATATATACATATCTCAGAGGCAATTTTGTCGGGGAGGTAATTTATGAATATCAGGAACAGCAGAGGTCCAAGGATAGATCCCTGGGGCACTCCCGCATTTATATCATATAGTTTAGATGTACGACCATTGAGGACAACCTGGATTTTTCTTTTATCTAAGAAGGATTTAATTATGTTAAGTATTCTACCAGTGATATCGTAAGATCTAATCTTCCTGAGGAGACCCTCATGCCATACCCTGTCAAAAGCCTTAGATATATCTAGAGCTACCGCTCTGCCCTCTCACGCTTTGTCCAGTGAATGGTATATGCGTTCAGAGATTACAGTGAGGATATCTGCCGTGGAACGGGCTTGTCTAAATCCATATTGATGGTCGGTCAGAAGTTTAGCATCTGTAAGGTGCTGGACTAGAGCATGGTTAATTAGGGTCTCAAATATATTAGCAAAAAGTGGGAGGAGGCTAATAGGGCGATAATTTAATGGGTCAGTTCTTTCGCCAGAATTCTTGAATACTAGTGCAACAGAAGCAGTTTTCCAACATCTCGGAAAGCAAGATTCATTAAGGCATTTGTTGAAGAGTTTGGAGAGAACTGGAGCTACTTCGGCGTAGCAATTTTTTAATAGCACAGCTGGGATGAGGTCGGGTCCACATGCTTTGGAAATGTCAAGGTTTTTTATGATAGCATGCACCTGAGCAGGGGTGATTATCAGATCGTCTAACGTGGCGTCTGTCCGCATAGGAAATTGAGGTAGGGGTGGTTTAGAGGGTCAAGTGTGGAGTTTGAGGCAAACGACTGGCAAGCACGTTAGCCTTCTCCGTTGCTGAGCAAAGAACCTCGTGATTGTTGGTTAGTGGGGGAATTGTTGATTGCCCATTATTTACTACACTGTTGTAGATTTTCCAGAAGTCACGAGTTCCTAGTTTTTGTGCTTCGATGCGTTTTTTAGTGGTTTCCGTAAATTTCCTCTTAGCTGTCGCTATTTCTTTCTTAACGTTACTCCTAGCTTCTATGTACTTCTGTCTGTTTTAACTTGACTTATGTCGGTTAAACCTCAGCAGGAATAACTTTCTAAGGGACACACAATAGGGTTTCCGCTCTGCAAGATCTACCGCAGATGTGCTTACGGTTATATCTCACAGGATTAGTGAATCTCTTGACAAAAGCTTCCTTTCTAGGGCAATTGCTCTTGACATAGCAAAGGCTTCGATACGGTGTGGCATAAGGGTCTACTTCACAAGAGTTCCAGCTACGGTATACCTTGAAATGTTTTCTCAATCATTAAATCATTTCTCTCCGATAGGCTCATAAGAGTAGTGGTAGATGGACAAAAATCGGAGGCCTGCAATATAAATGCTGGAGTCCTTCAGGGGTCAATACTGGGCCCAACTCTCTTTCTGATCTACATCAATGATCTCCCGAACACATACTGAAATCATTCGTTGACATCTATGCTGATGACACGACCATCTACGGCAACACATCAAAGGCTGTAAATGACAAATTTCTCTCTGGTTCTCTCTCTACAGATCTCGAGACCGTGTTTAATGGGGGAAGGTGTGGCTGGTTACCTTTAATGCATCAAAAACCAAACTCCTATCCTTACATCATCAATGCTCTAATCCCCATCTGGCATCAATTGTGATGGATGGCACTCGTCTGGGTAGGGTCCCGTGTTTTGACAAGCTTCTGGGTTGGAGCTTTACTCTTGATCTGAAATGGAACACGTACATAAAGTCTGTTGCCAAGGTTGCTGGAAAGATGGTGGGATCCTTCTGCCGCTCATGAAGACATCTCACTACTGATGCAATTCTCTATCTATATAAAAGCCAAGTACGTCCAAGGATGGAATACTGTTGACATATCTGGGCAGGAGCTGCTAAAAACAGTCCATCCTGCCTTGACAGAGTACAAAATAGACTTCGTGGCTTAGTGGGGGATGCCCTTTTCTCTACCCTGCAACCACTCTCCCACAGAAGAGACGTTGCGAGCCTATCCTTGTTTTATCTTTTTTTCCATGGCAGGTGCTCGTCCAATCTCTGGTCGCTCCTCTCCAATCTTTCACGAAAAACACCCGTCTAGCTGAATCCACTGTAAAAAATTTCCCCCACACTATATCTGTGCGTAAATCAAAACGCGGATTCCATGAACAAAGCTTCTTTCTTAGAACTGCACGCTTGTGGAACTCTGTTCCGTCTGCCTGCTTCCCTCCCGACTACAACTTGGATGTCTTCAAGTCCAATGTTAACAAATTCCTTATGAACCGCCCCCTTAATTAAACACTGCATCAAATCTCACACTAACGTAATGTACATGCAATAACCTTCATCCCTGAGTGGCTTCCGGACCTTGATAAATGGTGATCACGGTGTAAAAAAAAGTCCACATGCTTTTGAAGTGTCAAGGTTTTTTATGATACTGTATACTTGAGCAGGCGTGATTTTTGGATGGTGTACCATGGCGTCTGATCGCAAAGGAAAGTCAGGCAGAGGGTGGTTTGAAGGGTCTAGTGTGGAGTTCGAGGCAAACCGGCTGGAAAGCATATGAGCCTTATTGGTTGCTGAGCAAACAACCTCGTGATTGTTGGTGAGTGAGGGAATTGTTGGTGGCCCATTTTTACTACACTGTTGTAGATTTTCCAGAAGTTACCATTTCCTCATTTTTGTGCTTCGATGCGTTTTTTAGTGGCTTCCGTAAAGTCTCTCTTAGCTGTCGCTATTTCTTTCTTTACGTTACTTCTAGCTTCTATATACTTCTGTTTGTTTTAACTGGACTTATGTCGGTGAAATCAGTTGTATTCATGCTGCCTTTGAGCAATTGCAGTTGCGCAAGTCGAAGTAAACCATTGGGGAGAGTGCGGTTAGCTATAAAATTTCCGCATGGGAACGTGTGCTTCAATTGCTGTTTTGAACCATGCAGTGGTCTCATTTGCGCACTGTTCAGCAGGAAGAGAAAAATATTTCCCCTATGGGCATCTCTGATAAGGTATTTGATGGCTTCCCTGTCAGCCTTTTTATAATATTTCGTTTTTTTGAGCGCTGGCTCTTCAGTTTTTGGTCTAGAATTTAGGGCGATTTCTACCATTATCACTGCATGATCAGCGTTACCGAGTGCGATGTCACCATTTGTTATACAATCCTCGAGAACTGTAGTCAGAAACAGATCTAGAAGTGATGCGTTTTGTTCTTGCTCGTCAGGGAAACGGGTTGGAAACGTAACCATTTGTGATAGGGAGTGAGATATAGTGAAACTGTGTTGAACTGCCCGCTGTCACCTCTCGAGCTCAGGTCAGCAACTGCCCTCTTACCTCATCGGAAACTATGTCTCGTGATCGTCTTTTTCTTCACAATATTCTCTGCGCCTTTGCGTTGATTTCTGGTAAAAAGCAAAAGCAATACTTTGAATGCACACCAGGAAAGAAGACATTAAGGCTTTCTAGCTGCGAAAAGTTAATTGCAGAAAAGTTACATTTTTTTTTTACATATGTACAACGTCAGTTAACCAACACATTTTAAGTCACATAAAAATCTTATTCTCTGTCCATTGGATGGCGGTCACGATGAAGAGGGGGGTCTCGGGTTTCTGGGAGCGTGTTTCTGTCTCGAAAATTGGTTCAATCTGCTCAAAACAACCTGAGCGTGTGCTTAAATATTAGGGTAGTAGGTGTTTTCCTTGGCAACAAGTAAAATCTCGTTTCTAATTATTCTGACGTTTTTTGTTATTGGATTTTTTAAACAATACAATTTATGTAGTTTTTTTCCAAGTGCAATGGTCATCCCTTTTTGATAGGTCATCCGCCCCTGTCCGGGATTCAATTACCGTTCAAAAGACAATCTCAGCATACTTACCAGGCCTCCCCCAGGGTGTAGGGGGATCTTAATCTCCCTAATCGGGAGCAACATCGCTCCCACAAGACGGTGACGTCACAATTTTTATTGTTGGATAGTGTGGGGATTGTTGATTGTCTAATATTTAGTACACTATTGATGCTTTTCCAGAAATCACCATCTTAATTTCTGCACTTCTATGCGTTTTGTGGAGGTTTCAGTATGCTCTCTTAGCTGTCGCTATTGCTTACACTTATTTCTAGCATTTGTTTTAATTTTGTATATTGTATGGAACTTATGCTATGGTGCATTTAAGGAATGGGAGGTGCGCAGGTAGTAGGAAACCATTGGACAGTGAGGTTTGCTAGAGAAATTTCGTGTCGGTACATGTCCTTAAATAAAATCATTACGTTGACTCATTTGCTCATTTTTCCGCAGGCGAGAAAATGTGTTTACCTATGGTGCAGCTGTGATGTGATCCCCAATAGCATCTCGATCAACCTTATTTTAGTATCTTTTCGTTTAGAGTAATGACTCTTCAACCTTGTCCGAAGTTAAGAGTGGTGTCTATGATTATCACAGCATTATCAGCATTTCCTTGTGGGAAATCGGTATTTGTAATAAAATCCTTATGACCTGTTGTTAGAAATATGCAAGGAAATGATGCTTGCCGATCCTGAGAATCAAGCAGAAGGGGTGGGAACGTTAGTGCCTCTGACGGGAATGCGATATGGAAAAATAAGGGGTGATGCTACCAGCTGTGTCGGTGTAGCTAGTAGTCCGTTTATGAAAGAACAGTACTTTCTAACGGTGCCCATTAATGATTTCTGTGGAAATTCCTCACGAAACACTCCCATATAATTTGGTAATCCTAATACATCTCCTGAAAAAACAAAAAATTACCCTGATTACGCACGAAATATGAGATTTTTATTTCTTAACCTATTCCAAAACAATCCAAATTGGTTAAAAGCTCACACCTATCAAGAAGCTGTTTACACCTTTGAGGTGAACATTTTAAAAGTTTCGATTTAAAATTATAAATTAGGAATTTAGTTTAAATAGCAAGTTCTCTCCATATATATTATAGAAGGTCCAAGTCATGTCATAAAATCCAGAATAAGTTAACAGATATCACAGAGATAATACGAACGCCACATTATTTCTAGGAGAAAAGTCGATCGATGTCATTCTTGAGATATTCAGTTGGATAAACCCTTATGTTTCCCAGTACATAGATAGTTAGACTGGAACAAAAAATCACCGCGGAACTAATCATTTAGCTCATGCGAAAAATATAGTGACTTCATTTTACAGTGCAAAAAAGCCGTTGTAGAGTGTTTTGGAGTAAACCATATACAATAGAAAACCATTAAACCGCTAAAATTATAACGATAACACTTTAAGGAATAATACATAGGTTGTCATCTCTCTCTATATATAAACGGCAGAATGTGTGTACACATTTTTTGTATGTCAAGAAAACTCTTTTTTCGGGGGGTGGGGGGTCTCCGTAAATGGTTCTACGTTTTAGAACTTTCTATATACCGTGTACATAGTAATATCTACGATTTGTGAACGCGTGGCGCGTTTAGATTAATTTACATCGACTTTTTGACAAAATTCTTGTTATTTCAGCTTCCCTCCTGTGTGTTCGGCTTTTTCGAATGTAATCGAAACTAATCTGAAGCGAATAGAACGTACACTTATAATTTTGGTTTCGGTAGTGGAAAATGAAAATGAAACACAGTAATGTGGGATTTTATAATGAAGCAAAGGTTGTCTAATCATTAACTGTGTCAATGTGTTTATGCATTAATCTGAAAATCTTGCTGGGACATCTTTAAAAAATCTCATAATTGTTCTGGCAATTATAGTGCCGATGGTGTAATACGATAGAACCCCACTAATGTTGAAATTTATGATGAATCAATAGTTGCCTAATCCTTAACCAAGATAATGTATCTATGAACTAATTAAAAACCTAATGATCCACCATCTAAAAATTGTGTCGGGTTTTCTTTAAATTATGGTAGCCTATGTGGTAAGAGAAATTATTTAACAGTTTTACAATACTTATCGAGAGTATGTGAAATAGTTTAATGTATGTATTTAAATTACCCGCCAGAGTGTAGGTAAACTTATCTTAAATATGTGTTGCATATTAACCATCCTCGCAAAGGTAACATTATTTCGTAAGCATGCTATGAATTACATATCCTAGGAAAGGTACAATTATCTGATACGTGTAAAACCCGTCCTAGGGTAGGTAACATATTCTATTGCTAACAAAAAAGTAAATGATACATGGGCATTTAAAATCCCTCTTTTCGAAGAATAACAAATGTGTTCCAAATCTACGTCAATTTTCTCATTGTTTATAATTATGTTTTTATGACATCAATTGTCTGATAAAAGGGAGTTGTTTCCCGCATTGATCAAAGCTTTATTTCTTTCACGAGGGTCGGGTAAGTTCTCTTCTCTTCAGATTAGTTTCGGTTTTATACAAAAAAGGCCGAACACACACGAAGGGAACCGAAATAGCAATAATTTTGTTAACAGTCGATGTAAATAAATCTAGACGCGAATCGAGTTCACTAATCGCAGATATTACATTGTACAAGGTATATAAACATTCCAAAACTTAGTAACCTAACGGGGGGCCCCCTCGAAAAAAAAACTTTGCTGGACATACAAAAATGGGTAAACATATGGTCCTTGTATATATATATATATATATATATATATATATATATATATATATATATATATATATATATATATATACATTATATATATATATATATATAAGGAAAATATGTTTGCAGATTATCTTTGCATATATTATATATATATATATATATATATATATATATAAGGAACTATGTTTGCAGATAATGTTTTTGTATGTATATATATATATATATATATATATATATATATATATATATATATATATATATAACAATATTATCGAAATATTACATTAAATAGATAATATAGACACATTGACGTATACATTTTTAAAGATTAATGCTTTATTCTCTTTTAATCTTCCAATTTGTTTTGGTAAATTTCTTACACTGCCTTCAGTAAAATAAGAAAACAAATATACCAACGATATGATAAAAGTTAAAAGCAAAGACCTAACACTCGACCACGACGATTCGTTCGTTTATTGTGGAATTATTGAAGTGTAAAAATGTAAAATGCTATTTTTACACCTCAAAAACCTAGTCGTCGATGTTTTAGGTGTTTCCGCCTCCGTGTTTATCAATGAGTTTTCGCTGTGTATGTGTGTGTGTTTATATGTGTGTGTATGTGTATAAATATGCACATATGTATATGAATAGAACTGCGTATGTTCGTGTCTATGTATCAATCTTTAATAGATTATAGTAACTAACACATTATAATTTACTTTAATTGATTTTTATTTAATTTATTTATCACATAAAGACCTTAATTATACGAATTCATTACGCAACACGATAGAGTTAAGCCGTGATCTAAAATGGAAATGCTTGCGTCATGAATTCATTATGATTGTATATATTATTCAACACATGTGTCTCTCCAGAATGTGCTGCTGTCATTGCGCACAGAAGTGACCTTTTCCTTTGCTTCCAATGTATTAGATGTACTGAGACTAAAGCCGCTGAAAGGACTGCCAGCAACCATTGTCAAAAAGTAATAAAGAACGCAAGAGTTGGATGTTCAGCCCGTCAAGTCCGAAGTAGCTGAGGAGCAACTTGGTTCCCACCAGTTTTAGCAAATAGCAAACAGTATCCTGAATAGAAGCGTGTTCTCTATCAAAACTATCATCAATGAACCTGAGGTAATCTCGTCAGAATCAGACAAAGCCAAACTCTTTGCAAAGCATTTTTCAGCTAACTTTACCCTTTGCAAGCAAGACCGCCACCCTCCAATATTTCCCCCTTTATCAGAAGACACGCTGTGTGATATCCAAATATATGTACGTGATTTTGCCAAGCTAATCAAAAACATTGATTCCAATAAATCAACCAACCCTAACGGTATTCCAATTATACTCGAAAGACATCAACCAGAACAAGCGCTCATCCTTACAAAACTTTTTACACTTTGTCTTAAGGAAAATTGCTTCCCATCACCCTGGAACAGCTTATCAGTATTTACAGCAGATATTCGTACAGTTATATCTCATAGGATTAGCGAATCTCTCGACAGGAACTACTTTTCTAGGGTAATTGCTATTGACATATTAAAGGCCTTTGATATAGTATGGCATAAAGGTTTATTTCACAAGATCTCCCGCTACGGTATTACTGGAATTGTCTTCTCAATTATTAAATCGTTTCTCCCTGATAGGTTCAGAGGAGTAGTGGTTGATGAGCAGAAATCAGAAGCTTTCAGCGTTAATGCTGGGGTCCCTCAGGGGTTCTTATTGGGCCCAAATCTCTTCCTGATCTACATTAATGATTTGGAAATCACATCTATACCCCATTCATAGACATATATGCTGATGACACTACTATCTATAGTAGCACATCTAAGACCGTAAACGACCAATTCTCCGATTCTCTTTTTTTACGAGGTGGTCTCCACTTATCAAGGCCCGCAAATAACTCAGGGATAAGGGTTATTGCATGTACAGGACGCGAGTGTGGATATTTAATTAAGTGTCTACTTAAGGGAGCAGTTAATCAGGAATTTGTTTATGTTGGACTTGAACACATCCAGGTTGCAGTCAGGTAGGAAGCAAGCAGACGGAATAGAATTGTAGAGACGTGCAGTTCTAAGAAAGGCGCTTTGTTCATGTAATCTACGTTTTGATTTAGGCACATATAAAGATTGGGGAAAATGTTTGACAGTGCTTTCAGCTAGACGGGTATTTTTCTAAAAAGATTGGCGAGAGGGGACCAGAGATTGGACCTCAGACGAGCACCTCCCATGTAAATAACGTTAAAAAAGATAGGCTCGCTACGTCTCTTCTGTGAGAGAGAGGTTGCAGAGAAGAGAAAAGGGCATCCCCCACTAAGCTATGAAATCTGTTGTGTACTCTGTTAAGGCAGAGTAGGCTGTTTTTAGCAGCTCCTGCCCAGATATGGCACAAAAATTCCATCCTTGGACGTACTTGCTTTTTATATAGATAGAGAATTGAATCATCAGTGAGATATCCTTTGGAGCGGTAGAAGGATCCCACCATCTTTCCAGCGACCTTGGCAACAAACTTGATGTACGTGTTCCATTTCAGATCAGGAGTAAAGGTCAAACAAAGAAGCTTGACAAAACATGGGGCGTCTCCTAGACGAGAGCCATCCTTTTCAATTGATGCCAGACGGGGGTCAGAAGGTTTATGATGTAAAGATAGGAGTTTGGTTTTAGATGTATTAAAGGAAACAAGCCACGTCTTCCCCCACTGAACCATGCGCTTGAGATCAGAGGAAAGAGAATCAGAGAGAACTTTGTCATTTGTTGCGGCAGATGGTCTTGTCATTAGCATAGATGTCAACGAATGATTTAAGTATGTGTTTAGGGGAATTATTGATGTTGATCAGGAAGAGAGTTGGGCCCAGCATAGACCCTTGAATGGCTCCAGCAGAAATACTGCAGACCTCTGATTTCTGTCCATCCATCACTACTCTTATGAACCCATCAGAGAGAAATGATAGAGAAAACATTTCCAGTTATACCGTAGCATGAAATCTTGTGAAGTATGCCTTTTTGCCATACCTTGTCTAAGGCCTTTGATATGTCAAGAGCAATTGCCCTAGAAAGGAAGCCTTTGTCAAGAGATTCCCTAATCCTATGAGATATAACTGCTAGCACATCTTCAGAAGATCTTGCAGAACGGAACCCATATTGCGTGCCACTAAGCAGGTTGTTTCTGCTGAGGTGGTTGACCCTTTCTCTATTTAATATGGATTCCAGCAACTTACTGATGACTGACAGGAGACTTATTGGTATGTACTTAGAGGGAGATTACTTATCACCTGAATTCTTAAATACAGGGCTTACTGATTAAGTTTTCCAGGGTGTTGGAAAGCACTTCTCCTTACGGCAACGATGTTATTCAATGAGGAAAGGGGAGGATTTTACTTTTAATGCATCTTAAACCAAGCTTTTATCTTTACAAAATCAACGCTCTGATCCCCATCTGGCATCAATTGAAATAAATGGCTCTCGCCTTGGGGAGGCCTCATATTTTGACAAGCTTCTGAGCTTGACCTATACTCCTGATCCTAAATGGAACACATACATTAAATCCGTTGCCAAGGCCGCTGGAAAAATGGTGGGATCCATGTAACTATCAAGTAGATATCTCACTTCTGATGCAATTCTCTATCAATGTAAAACCCAGGTACGTCTAAGGATGGAGTACTGTTTCCACATTTGGGCGGGAGCTGCTAGAGAGAACTGATCCTGCCTTGACAGAGTTCAAAATAGAATCGTAGCCTCGCTGGGAATACATTTTCTCTTACCTGCAACCTTTTTTTCACAGAAGCGATGTTGCGAGGCTTTCTCTGATTTATCGTTATTTTCATGGCAAGTGTTCGGCTGTGCTCAAATCTATTGTCCCTTCTCCAAACTTTCA
Source organism: Euprymna scolopes (assembly GCF_053919585.1). Taxonomy (NCBI): domain Eukaryota; kingdom Metazoa; phylum Mollusca; class Cephalopoda; order Sepiida; family Sepiolidae; genus Euprymna; species Euprymna scolopes. The sequence goes on along the minus strand of NC_136489.1, from coordinate 75,977,915 downwards.
TAAGAACACCCCGTCTAGCAGAAAACACTTTCACTAATTTCCCCCATTCTTTATCTGTACCTTACCCTAAACATAGATTCTGTGAGCAAAACTTCTTTCTAAGAATTTTACGCCTATTCCTGCTTTCCAGCTGACTACAATATAGTTGTCTTCAAGTCTAACGTAAACAAGTTTTTGATGAGCTGTTCCATATAAGTAAACACATTTTCCGAATTTCCATTACTACCGATTACTATATTGTCCAATTTCTACTGTACACACTTTAACCCGTATCCTCGAGTGGCCTCTTGACCTTCTAAGTGGTCATGGCTAGGTAAAACCAACATGTTTTAAAACTACATTGTCGTTTACGTTTCTATTATATTAAGTACACAGTTTTGAATTAGTATCGATCAACGAAGACACACTATATAACCTCTTCATATTGTGCCCTGTAATTTCCCCTGTAAATTCATTGGACATTTTTTTTAATTAAATATAATTAACACGTTACTTCCATTAATCACAAATTTTGGTGTTATATTAGTCGGACAAATTAACAAAGAATTAATTACTTCCTTGAATTTGCTAGCTTAATTAAAGCAAATAAAAGTTGCGTGTTTTCTCTCCTTGCACAATATATTACTCGGCGTATTGATTGATGCATTTGTTTTGTTTTCCAACTTTTTGTTTATTCCATTGCTTCCCTATGCAACATCAAGTCGTTATTAGTTGAAGGCATACAGATGATGCACTTATATGCTTTAATTTGTAAATTATCAACATTCGTTTCTAATGTTCATTGATAATTATATAAGGTACGAGCAAAATGAATGCCGACGTTCAAAATGTATAAACATTAAACGTCTCCCTGTATTTAAAAATTCACCAAAAATCAGGAAATTAACCAATTTTAATAAAATTTTCAGTATTTAATAATGATTTTAATAATATCCTAATTATTTTTATTTAAATCTTAGTGGAAATGAATTATTTTGTTTAAACAATAATACATTTACTAAAGTATGGTTTTCAGTAGTAAATAAAAACACAATAATTAATGTTTGCGTGCTATATGAATATATCTTCTTAATTTCGAAAATAAAAATAAAATACAATCATTGTTGCAAGAATATTACGAAAAAAAAACTCCTAAAGCCCGTAATGAATACGATATAACTCGAAGAAAAATGAATTTCTCGAACGATCGATATTACATATAAATTAAGTATTGTTTAATTAATATTTGCACAAAAAATCATTTCAATACCAAAAATATTTCTTCTTTTTTCTAAATTACAGATTTCGCATAATTTTTATCAGCAAGATTTTAATAATTTTGCTCACAAGAATGCGAAAATTTCAGTGTAACATAATTTTTATATAATATTGGCAAACAATTAAAAAAAATAATTTAAAAACAGAAACACAGGAGAATAATTAAATTTAAAAAATTGAAAAATGTATACAAACATTTACAAGAGAAATGTACAGATGCCCGTCAGGGGAAAGACGAAACCCAGCACGCCTTCTTCCTTTTAGTTACATGACGTCATTCTCATATAGCTTTTCAAATGTCCTATATTTTGGGCCTCCCTATATTCCGTATTCCCAAAAGTATGATTTGTTGTGGTTTTATGAACGGCAAAAAGACACGGTTTTTTGTCTACTTCAGCTATTCTTTGTGTCAGCAAATTATTTTTTCATTTAATTCAATGTCTTAGAATTTCCTTTACTAAGTATCTTTGAAATAGACCCAGAAAAGGAATGTTTATCTCTAAAAGAATGTTTACAATGAATTTATTCAACTTCAGCATTTAGCTGAATTGGTTACCTCGCCGTAAGATTATTTTTCATAAATTTTTTTTTTTACATGTACAAATCTTTTTTTTTTCTTTGGGAAATTAAGTTTATCAATTTATCGTTTAAATACCATCAAAACGTATTCGGAAACCTACAAACTAATTATGATAAATCGGCTTCCAACACTAAGTTCTCCTATCCTTATTCGTATTTTTTTGCCCATAACTAATATATATATATATATATATATATATATATATATATATATATATATATATATATATATATATATATATATATATATGTATATATATACAAACACTGGGATATATTTGCCCATGATATGGTTGTTTCAGGTTACGATGGGTAATACGATGTTTTCTGGCTCCTGCTTACGGCATGTACCCAATATTATCGGGGTATTCATAATTTTATTTGATTATATACTGGGTATTGTGCACTGTACTGTAGGTTCTTACTTAGTTTATTATATAGTATATAAGATAATACTTTGGCCTCGTCATTCGGATATTTTGTTGGACTGAGGTACGCCGCCTGGGTAATACCTAGGAGGTCCATCTCCCAGGCCTTGCCACCGGGCTTTCCGGTGGGGCAAGTTTATTGCTTTATGTATGAGGCGCCCCTACCGGGGAATGTCACGGGGTTACTCAGGCAATTTTTTAAATTGCAGGAGTGTCCCTTCTTTACGGGAGCCTGCGGGGTTCCCACTTTCCGGTCTTGTGCCATATTTTGCCGATGTGGGCGGCAATTAAATAACTACTCCCATTAATTCGTCTTATGGGGATATGTCTCTTAGCGGTTTCGGGGAGTGGCTGCAGGGAGACAGTATAGTAGTACTCGTCAAGGATCCGTTCTTGCCACTCAGCCTAACAGGTGAGGGGCCGGAAACCGGCCCAGACCTGTTGCACTGAGGTACTTCGCCTGGGTAGTACCTAGGAGGTACACCCTCCCAGGCCTTTCCGGTGGGGCAAGTTAATTGCTTGTCACATGAGGCGCCCTGCCGGGGAATGCCGATGGGGGTGCCCGGGCAATTTTTGATGAGGCAAAGGTGTCCCTCCTTTAGGAGTAGTAGTACTGGTCAAGGATTCGTCTCTTGACACTCAGCCCAACAGGCGAGGTGCCGGGAACCAGCCCAGCACCTGTTGGACTGAGGTGCGCCACCTGGCTAATACCTAGTAGGCCCACTCTCCCAGGCCTTACCACTGGGCTTTCTGGTGGAGTAAATTCATTGCTTACTGCCTGATGCGCCCCTACCAGGGAATGCTCCCGGGGTTACTCAAGCAATTTTTACAATTGCAGGAGTGCCTCTCCTTTAGGGGAGCCTGCTGGTTTCCCACTTTCCAGCCTTGTGCCACATTTTGCCGAGGTGGGCGGCAAATAAATAACTACCCCCATTAGTAGTCAAAAACATTTGAAAGGAAAATTAATATAATCATATTTGTTTTAAAAAATGCAGGCACCAATACAGGGATATTGAAAGATTAAATAAACATTTTCTTCATAATAAGGGGTTGACTGAATAGAATATTCAGAGGAAGTAAAGTAGGGTAAATTATAATAAGGTTTATCGTGATGTGCGTTGCGTATTGCATACTATATAAAAGTCATCAATCTAAAACCGATCAATCGGAAATAAAATTGAATCAGTACCTAAAAAAAAAGTAATAATTGGTCTTATTTTCTTCAAAAACTTAATTCGAATAATCGAGATTTCTTCGGGAGAAAATCAAATTATTGTATCTGTTCTTCAGATGCTGCACTTCAATCTGTTGTTGATACTCAGTGGGACTGAATTTTAATTTGTATCCCTTTACCCCCTGTAAAAATCTAACTCTGTCAGGTGGACACACATTGTAAATAGGCACTACATTCAGAATGATCATATGTTGTAGTAATTATATATATGCACTAGTAATTTATTTAACTGAATCAATTAATATTATTGGTAGTAATATAGCCATTGCTTCTCAAAAGGCTTTTGGTTTACATAAATATAAACATATTACGTGAAGGAGATTTGACATAGGCATGTTTTGACGGTTATAGAGACTAAACTTTCAAGAAAATAACCGTATTATGTGTTCGATTCATTGTTTAGCCTGAGTATATTTATATAACCTACTCTAAACGTTTATATGCTTATTAGAGACGAGTTTTAAAGTAGTAATATAAATATATTCTCATGATAAAGTAATCTAATCTTTGTTACAGATAATTTCAGTTTCATGTAACTTAACTGCATCAGATGACATATTTGTTTACATAAGGCTCTATCGTGAGATTTATTGTATTTGTCTCAGTTCTTGTTTAGTCAAATTGTAATTTTGATAACATAAACTGTGAATCAACAAAAAGTAACGTTTTTATTATTATTATCAATATATAAGGCGGAATATCAAAGTTAAGTGAATCATGTTATGTTGACTTATATATATACTAACATAAACGGACATGTTCTCCTCATAGTAGCTGAGTTTATGTAAAATTTTTATTTCTACCGTTAATAATTTTTTACTATAAATAGGCTTTATTATAATTGATTTAAAGTTTATATGGTGTATGTTTCTCATATAATTTCTGAATGCTTCATATACATTTATGTGACAGTTAGGTGACTGCTATAGGAAGCTAATTAGGGAAAACAAAACGCCTAGAATATATTGGAAAATAATAAAACAGGATAAAGCATGTTACTCTTTGCAGACACCTTGTTTCTTATGCCTGCATGAGAAAATGGAGATTACTAATTTTAAAGACCGTGACAAACTATTAAATATAAAACAGAATCGGCCATCTCCTGCAAGCGTGTTCAGATACATACGCTTAAAAAAAATTATAATTATATATTTTTCCAGTTAACCCCGCCCCTTTTATCCATGTCCTACAATTAATTTTATTCTATACTGAAACTATTCTAAACGTTAATTATTTTAAACATCTGTATTTTAACATCAAATAATCATACCCTATACCTAATAAGTTAAATTTTTAACTAAAGATATTTTTATTATTTTTTATTTTATTTATCATTAATCGTAATGTAGTTATATTACCATAATTATACTTTTCATAATCGTTTAACGTAGGTTTTAATGGTCACCTAATCGAGCCTAATTAATTTTATTTTTATAATTTAATCACCTATTTTATAGGTTATTTTTGAAACGTTAGAATTTACAAAAGTAATATTATACGAACACTTATTTATTTACACGTTAACCATTTATTTTATACGTAAGTTTTTTTTGTTTTTTTTTAAACGTTAGAATTTACAATGAATAAAATAACTGACATTATTTCGTTAATTATTCATTACATCGTAAACTTTTTTCAAAAAACGTAAACTATTTAGTTTATTTTTAACGTAAGTGTCCTAATAGATTATTCACATATCTCTATATTTTAACTGATTAATATTAATGTTAATATATAATTATACTTATGATGTACATATTACAGTTGAATACAGCTGTTCCCTTTTTTAAACTTGGGTTCCTATTCTACACAACTTACCTACTGAACAAGGAATTTACTGATAATATTGAAACTCTACTTGAAAACTTTTGACACACTATAAATTAAAGAAAACATTTAAAAAATATATAAATTAATATAATTAACATAATGGATTATCACATTTTAATGTATAAACTTTCTCTTTAGGTCCTGTCTCACCCTTTACACTTAAATATGATGTAGTCCTAGTTATTCATGGGAATGTTTGAGTTGAAACAGCCAGAGTTGTCCTTGGCCTGACGAGGCGATTTCCTTACTGGGGGTTCGCTGAAAAACTTATGCTTATGTGCAGCCATTTGTTTGTACACTAAATTCACTTATTTTGGCTCTGTCTAAACATTGAGAACACTTTTAGGTGACACACTTATATATTTTGTTTTACACAAACAAATAATTACTACCAATACAATATATATATGTACATATATATATATATATATATATATATATATATATATATATATATATATATATATATATATATATATAGGGTGGTCAAAAAGTCAGGTAACATTTTAAAGAAAAGCGATATTAGCAATACACGTATATTTAATAACCATACATTGAAATATAAAATGAAACAAACATGAAATATGTTTATTTTGTTAATTGTCGTCCATTTCTCTCTATCAATCGCTGGAAGCGATTAACCACTGATTGTGTAACACGTGTAATCATGTCAGCTGGTATCCGCGCTATCTCCTCTTCAATAAACAACTTTAAAGACGCTATTGTATCAGGCTTCTTGCCATAAATGCTATCCTTTACATAACCCCAAAGCCAGAAATCAGGAGGGGTAGTTTATATATTACATTCAAATATTTAAACAAATAATATTAAACGAATAGAGATTATAATGGATCATATTCTTTTTTTCTACCTTTAACATGTTACCTGACTTTTTGACCACCCTGTATATGAGCAAACAGTTAATGAAATATGTTAAAAACACAATTTGAAATGAGTTAAAAACATATTTAATCTGAAAAGGAAACACTAGATAAATTGATAGTCGTTAATCCGCGGATAGTCCTTAATCCGCGTTATTTAAGGTGAGAAGATGGCCGGTATCTGCAATTTCAGGAAAAACTAGCCTACATATAAAAAACTTTTGTATAAAGAACTTTATAAATCTTATAAAATAGCCCCTCCTAAGACTTTAGATTCCATTAATTCTGAAGCTAAACTTTTACTGACTTCTATGAACATTCATAACTTCACTGAAATAATTTCTCCGGATACTCCCAGATTCGCCCTCAAGGATCATAAACCTAATTTCTATGACACCCCCTCAATCAGATTGATCTGCCCATCTTACTCTGACTTAGGAGCTGTAAGCAAAAATATCTTAGATACAATCATCCCTTCTATTAAAGAAAAAGTAAGTTTCACTCTTTGACTGAATTCAGATTCTGTAATTAATTGGTTTGTTTCCCTTAAAAATAAACACCTCCTTAACTTCATAACATTTGAGATCCAAAATTATTATCAATCAATTTCTCCGATCCTTTTAAATAATGCTCTCATCTTTGCTAAAAGAAATTCTGATTTAACTAATTTAGAAATAAAGTTAATTCTCCTAGCGAGAAAGGCCCTATGCAATTTAACAATAAGCTTTGGACTAGAAAGGATACCCCTGATAATTTTTACATCTTGATGTGTGCTTCTGACTCTGCAAGGTTACAGACTTAGTGGAACTCTTCTTACTGAAAGAAACTAAATACCACTTTTAACATACCCAAGGGGGTCTTTATAGAGACGATGCCATTTTACTACAACAGCCAGGCCAAGAGAGTACAATACAACTATTAAAAAATTACATAACTTCTTCAATAGCCTTTAGATAATTATCGAACCAAACAAAAAAACTTCAAATTTTCTAGATGATACACTTAATCTCATAGCCCCTATCATAAACCTAATCTTACGCTTTTATATGTCCATAAATCTTCTAACCACCCCAACTCAATTATAAAATCTATAGTAGCATCTGTCTCTTGAAGAATTTCTGCTCTTTCTGCTGATAAAAACTTTAAATCAAAATGCTACTTTCTTCAATAATGCTTTATGGAACTCAGGACACAAAGAACAAATTAAATACAACAATTATGCTCCTCCTGCAGGCATCCTTAAATCTGTAATCACACACAATAAGGCTCGAAAGAAACCAGTTCAAATAACAAGATCTGCCGCTATCAATAACAATGCACCAGTCTACAATTATAATCAAAACCAAAATACTAATCGCAATGCCTCTAACCTACCTAGTCGCATCAGGAGAAAGAAAATATTTGGTCTAATCCTCCATTTAGCCTAAATGTCAAAACTAATATACCTCAGGAATTCTTCAACATTGTACAAAACTCTTTCAATTACCCACACAGATATAGTTCTATTTTCCATAAAAACTCAATCCGGATTACTTCTTCAACAAGGCCTAATTAAGCACAAATAATCTTAACAACTAATAACCAAAAAACTTAAATCAGCCCAAAAAATCCCTTTCCCAATTAAACCCAAAACTAACTGTAATTGTAATAACAAACCTCTTTGCCCACTCAATAATGATTGCATCCATAAAGATGTTATATATTCTTGCAATATTACTGAGCTCCCACGCAATCCTCCCATAACAGACACTAATATTTTGTCTTCAAGTTATTCTTCTTCCCATCCTCTATAACCAATACACCATTCGAGCAGCCCTTCCATCTACAATCATGCAACTAGTAATAATGATGATGATAATAATAATAATAATAATAATAATAATGAGAATAATAATATTTCTCCTAACAATCATCCTTACACTAACAACACTCATTATCCGCTCCAAAATAGTCCTCATACAAACATTGTCCCACCATTTGTTGAACACTATGAACAAAATTCAAACTATTTAACTAATACAAATCAGAAAATTAATATTAATACCAGACCTCGAGCGTTTAATAAAGTACATACATATATCGGCGCTACTTCAACATTAATAAAGAAAAGAATATCAAACCACATTTCTTCTTTTAACAACCATAATTCTAATAATAACCAAGGAACATCTCTAACCACTTTAATTAAAAACAACTCTAAAAATACTCCCTTCTCAACCAAGTGACTATTATAAAAAAGTTGAGTCCTATACTCCAGGCTCTAATTAATGTCGCATCTGCACAACCGAAGCTATAACTATAATTACTTCCCCTCTAAGTAACAATATAATAAATTCTAAAAATGAACTGATCTCTTTCTGTAAACATCAGTCCAAATTTAATTATGACAATTTTGAAATTACATAGTTATTACTTTTACCCTTTATATATATATATATATATATATATATACATTTTTTTCTTTAACTTTATCGTTTTTCGACATACTTCTAAATATTTTATAATTTTATAATCCTTTATTTTAATTCTTCATTTCTTCTTTGCATGGCCGGTTTTTATCTGCATTTTCTGTTATATTTTATTTTTTTAATCTGCATTTTCTGTTTTATTTTTTAAACATTTCTATCTATCTTATATATCAATCTACCCACACTTTCATATCTTGTATGTATATTTACTTAAATTTTGTTATATAAATTTACTTGTTTATTTATTTATATTTTAAATTTTTTTTCCTGAAATTGGGTGCTACCGGCCATCTTCTCCCCTTAAATAATTTTTTATTTCCATTCTTTATTTTTATTGTTATTTTACTTTTTTTATATTATATATTATATTTTATATTTTACTTTTTATTATATTTCATTTTTTATTTATTTATTTCTTTTCTATTAATTTATTATATCTTTATTTATTTTATATTCCTTTTAATGTCGTTTAACAATACTTGCTGGCACCTTCTTTTTTTAAGTGATGACCTGTACATTTCAGTTGACTTTTATTATTTTGCCCTATATATATATTTTGCGCCTTTAACATTTCCTGTCACGATCAGTTTGACTTTTGTTTCCCTTTATTTTATATTATATATTTAACTTAATCATTTTTTCTCTCCTTTCTCTTCCCAGATTTTTTTATCTATAGTTATGTCTCGGAAGTAGAGTGAAAAGCACATCTTATTTTTATTTTATTAATATTATTTTTTCCTTGTACACATTTTCGTGAATTATTCCATGAATTTCTGCCTTTGGATTATTATGGAACATCTTCTTCCAATTACGGGATATCTATGGAAATTCTTTCTTGAAGTTTTACATTTGGATTTTACAGTGACTGGAGTTTTTATCTTCCACCATTAATTTGTAATCACCTTTTTCTTTACCATAGTCCCTCTGCTGAACATATTTTGTTTTCAAGTAAGTTCATTGACTTATATGTTGTTTCATCAAATACTTCTGCATGCAAAATCCGATCCCGCATTTTGCTAATTCCTACCCTCTGATGAGAAGGAGAGTATTTCTTCGAAACTCCGCGGATTAAGGACTATCCCTTTATCTAGTGTTTCCTTTTAAGGTTAAATATGTTTTTAACTAATTTCAAAGTGATTTTTAACATATGTCATTAACTGTTTGCTCATATTATAAGCTTTATTTCCTATTTGGTATTATCGGCTTTTATATCTGGCTGAGATAATTTTATTAATATTAATTCTTTAATATTTATAATTTACTTTAATTTTACCATCTTGGATCATTTTGGTAAATTCAATTGTAATTTTCATTATATATATATATATATATATATATATATATATATATATATATATATATATATATATATATATATATATAACTTGGACCAAGAGAGTGAATTCAATTCCAAATGAGTAGACGTAGACTTACCGGGATTATACAAAACCCAAAACTTATTTGCAGGCTTATATAGAAGAAAATAAAAGTGTAAAATGGTTCCTAAACCATCATCAATAATTTTATTAATGTATTTCGGGTCTGATGAATCCTTTGCTAGACTTAAAATCCCCATTACGTTAACTAGCATATTTTCTGATTTTCTGATAAGAAGCCTTAGACTTCGAAATACCTTAGTAGAAAGAGTCCGCTTTATTCCCCAAACAAAATGTGTGTGTCCCCTTATTAAATAAATGAATCAGTCTGTATATATACCAACATATAGATGCTATTTTGTGATTTCTTTTTTCCACTCTTTTGTCTTATATATATATATATATATATATATATATATATATATATATATATATGAAAATGTAACTCTTGGTTCGTTCGCAATTAATAGTCTAAAACACCACTGGTCGGATGGCTTCCACGTTTTGGTATGTTTACTATACCAATGGTTGGTTTTATATACTTTTTTAATTATACAATTATACTTAATTTCTATAATAAAAAGGTCGTTTTCTTTGTACCGATAGGCCATTTTTTATTTAGGGGCAATTATTTATTAATGCTTCACGCCACGTGATGAGTTTTTCCAATTTTGCGGTTTCCTTGCTAGACCTGGAGATTTCGCGTGCAATCTAGCGGGGAATTCTAGAAAATCTGGAGATATTTGGCACCACCTCCACAATTTTAGATTAAAAAATAAAGAAAAGTGCTTCAAAATACCTTAAAACACAAAATAAACTCATTCATGTAAGTAAAAAAAGGTAGCATTTATTGCGTTTGGTAACAATTATTTATTGATTATTTGTTTTGTTTTCCACCTTTTTTTTCAGCTGACCATTTTTTAATCTCGCTATAAAATCGATTTTTCCAAGTACATTTTAGGTCGGGGGGCATTCCAACCTCCGAAGTTTAGTTTAAAATACGATCTAAGCAACCTCACTTTATTTAGAAGTATTGAGTCGAAAATTGTAAAAAGCAAGAAACAACAGCAAAAAAAAAACTTATACCAATAAAGTAGAATTGAATTATCTACAGACCTAAATATTTTAACACGCTAAAACAATTTTTTTTGTCTTTTTTAATTTTTCTAATTTCCAAATATGTTACACCATTATCGTGATGTTTTATTTGCAGTATATTTTAATTTTACTTAAAAGTTTGAGTTTATGGTTTGTTTCTTGAAAAAAATAGCCTCTGAAAAAAACAGGTAACACTAGCTGATAAAATATGTAAGGCGTCTGGGGAGGGAACCGCTTCAATATAATTCCAGAAACATATCAGGAGAAAACACCAAACATTTTATATATTGAATATACTATATTTATAACTTTTTTATGGTAGAAAGTAAAAATGTGGTGTTTTTTTTTAGGGGAGGATTAGCGATTTTTGAAAATTTCAGACGATGAAAGTTTAAAATCTAGAGATCATCTGGAGATTTCTTTCTCCTTATCTCGCTGTTTTTTTTAAATCTCAGTTGCCAACACTAAAAAAATAATTTAGTCTCATTACTACAGGCTTAATGTAAACAGAATGTGTTTACGATATCGGTAAATTTGTGATTCAAATTTAATTTAAACTGACCACACGTGGTCGCTTTCCTATGAAATATTCATCGAAAAATGGTAGGTGCAGACAAAATGAATACCGACGCTTAAAGTGTATAAATATTTTGACCCTCTCCCTTTACTGTAAAACCTAACAAAAATCAGGAAATAAACCAATGTGAATTAAAATTTCAGTATTTATCATATAATGATCCCAAAATATTATGAATTAATTATTTTGACTTTACTCTTAGTGAAAAGGTTTTATCTTGTTTAAACAAACAAAAAAATACCTTTACTAAAGTTAGGTTTTCAGTAGTAAATAAAAAACGCAAGAATTTATTTTTGCTTTTTTTATATAAATAAATCATCGTAATGTGACAATACACTTTTTTTAAAGGAACATTACGAAAAAACCC